>NC_092424.1:39609517-39923517 GCF_036169615.1 Heliangelus exortis
TGTAACATGCACAGAGAGGAGCTTCCTCATTGAAGCTTATAGCTGGATCCAGATCTTAATCAACCCAGAGCACAGTGGTGTTTGGTTTTCATGACACACTGCAGTTTGATTTGGCTCGGGGCGGATGACGAAGCACAGTGCCAGATTCAGATCTCAGGCCAAACTTGGATTTTGTGTTTCAGCTACCAAACTTCATCATGGCTTGGAAAAGTTATACTCTCACCTGCTCACGCCATGTAAAGAACACCTGTGATTTGCTGGAAATGTGCTTGATTGTGTCATGAGAAACTCCTCAGTTGACAGCCAGCCTATGAGAGACTGGTTCAGATGGCCTTGGCTGCCACAGGTGATGATGTGCACCAGGAGCGCAGAACCACCAAAACATTCTTAGGCTCTTCAACTGCAAAAGAAAAAGAAAAAAAAAAGGTGCAATGAGAAGCTGTCAGGAGCAGACCCTTGTTCCAAAAGTCAAACCAACCCATAGCTTATTTGGCAAAAATCCTGTGTCCAGCAAACAGCATGGTGTGCTAAATATTAAGGCACTGTTTGACACAGATCTTATGCCTATGGCTGTAAGTTCATCCTTATTCTGCAAATTATTGAACCATACTAATATCTTCAAAGCTGTTGCTATGTCCCACAAAATGGAGTAATATAACTGGGACCTTATATATTATAACTGGTACTTATGACATAGGTGCTTTTTCTGAACTGAAAGGTTTGAAGGGCTGCCACCAGAGTGCCCTGGGATTAAGTAAAGACATTCCACTGGCTTCAGCAAACACTCAACCAGATCCCAATTTTTTTACTTATTACTGGCTTATAATGGTGTATTTGGAAAGGAAAAGGAAGGAGCTTTTCTCCAGATAATACCATCTCCTCTATTTCTGAAAATTAAGGGATTGATCACTGACCTGTAAGTACTTGATGATCACTCTTCAGTTAGAAATTTTATGATTGTTTGTAGGTTTACTAACTAGCACTACCTGGTAATTTATTTCCCAGGTGGGCTACAAAAGCCATGTGGAAGAAGGAAAACAGGGTCTAAGGGCTTGCTGTGCAAACAGATGATTGTACTAGCTGAATTTCTTCATGCATGTTTTCAGAGGAGAGGTAGAATTTGCTTTCCTAATAAAACAATGTATTTTCTTTAACCCAGAAGTAACAGTTCAAATTCTTAATTATTTAATTAAAACATTGGTGATCACTATCTCTTATCTTTCTGTCCACAAGATGTGGACAGAAACTGTATTTAAAAACAGCAAAAAGCTATTCAGGCCTCAAAATCTGTGATGACAGAGGTGTGATGAAGCTCTGAATGACTCACTAGGGTCTTTGCAACCATGTCAACTCTTCCTGGGGGCACCCTTCTTTCCCCAAAAGCCAACCAATCTCAGGGGCTATGCACAAACTTTCATGCACTGAACAGCATGAGCCAGAGTTATGGTATCCCCCCAGGGCAAGAGAACAATCTCAGGAGACAAGGGCAGCTTCTTTGTAAGCACTCAGTAAGTGCCCATTTGCTGGCAAGTAAGGCTGTACCATGAAGCTTACCCAGGGAAGCTTGTAGATGCTGAGACTTGACAGCTTGACACTTTCGTGCTGCTGGATTCCTAAAGCACTGTGGTTTGGCTCACAGTTACTGGTCCATCTGTAAATTGCTTGATGCACATTGATCTGTCCTATCTGAAGAGACAAAAGTAAACGACAGACCTGAAAATTCAGTCGGCATTGATATTCTGGCACATGAACTGCTACATGATCTTTACAGGACCTCCTTGGAGACTGTGGAAATGTTATACTGTGGTATGCAAAACCAATATTAATCAAAATTTCTGCTTCTACAGCTGATGTGGCCTCAACTCATTCTGCTTGCCAACTTACTGGGAATACTTCACTGCAAAGAAAGGTCTTTATTGCTATGCCTGCTCCTGTTCTTTTTTAAAACCTCTCTTTGGCAATATTTCTGAAATTTGAGGAAACTGACTCCTAAGGAATCATGTCTTGGACATGGCAAAGTTAAGACTGGAGCAACACTCATGCTAAAGTTATCTTGGGTTAACTTTAAAGCTGCACCTCTCTGAGGACCTCTCAATTCTGGAACGAGCAACGTGTTTCTGCATTCTGTAAGAGCCTGGATTATTTTTAATCTTCTGGAGATGTTACAAAGATCAATTTATAGTCTCTCAGAGATGGTAAGGACAAGGCTTTGGGGGCAGAAAAAAGGAAATTGGCTGTTGTGAATTAGTGAATACTGTCATTTCTGAAGAAAAGAAACTTTTTTTTTTTTCTACGTTTGTGCACCACTTGCTTCATTTCAAAGGACATTCATTCAGTGTAAACTGGAACAGATGAATGGACTGCAGTGGATCCACGTTTCCTTAGGACAGCAGAGTTGTTTGATCAATACATTACAAGTGGTGCAAACCCTCACGGCTCTCTATAGGTGCTGTGTACTAAAAAAATACAGAAGATACAGAGAAGAAAGCTTTCTTCCACTCTCCCTGTTAGTTTTATATATACTACAATGAATTATGCCAACGACGTTTTCCCAAATTACCTTAACCTGGAACAGTACTTTCCTTGTAATTTTGGGAGATACAATTTGTTGGCACTTCCAATATTATGCAAAGATTCCAGTGGGAAAAAAAAAAACATCAGAAAGAATAGAGTTTGAGCAAACCTGTGGTTTGTGCTTCCTGTAATATTCAGAAATTCATATTTAAAAATTCTCTGTTCAGGTTGCAGACCCAAAAATTCAAATATTTTCCAAAAGTCACCACAAGAACATAGCAGATACATGCATACTGAATCTGTATGTATTTCAAAAGTCATAAAAAACAGTGAGTAGATTTTTTTCTAGTTCTACATAAGACTTATTTGAGGCTTACTTATTAAAGTGTAATTCCCAACACAAGGAACATGGTACAATTGTTTTCTTACTTTTGGCAGAAGAAAAGTAAGAACCACAGAGTTTTGTATTATTTCCAACCAAAAGAGTCAGATGGCCTAAGTTTACTCAATGTTTCACAAACACTTCTGCAAGAAATCATCACACAGCATTTTTACAAAATGCTGATAATGCCCAGAGCTTCACATTCCTCATTTTAAAGTTTTTCCAAGTTTTTGGGGGCTTTTTGTTGTTGTTTTTGTTTTGTTTCTTTGGTTTTTGTTTTATACAATGCCCACCATGATCGTTTTCTTATTCCTGTAAGCACCACCAGGAATTTTTTACACCAGATTGCTTTCCAGGAATTACAATGAAGAATTTTAACTCTTGGAGCAGAGAAAGGACTTTTTCTTTGGAAAATGGCATTCCTTGTGGTGCCTTTCACCACAGTTCTCCTTTCTGGTGAGTTCCAAAGGGACACCGCAAGAAGGACTGAGATGAAGTGATGCTCAGCAGGTGGCTCTCAGGGCAGGTCCATTTCAGACCACATGGGTCCCTTTTGGTTCTTGAAAAGGTTTCAGTGACACAAAAGATGTCACCAGGCTATATTCAACTTTTTGTGGACATTTATTCATGTCCTCCAGCTCTATCTTGACCTGTCCCTGTCCTCATGGAGGTGCCCAAATCATGGGGTGGCAGGACAAGTCTCTGCCCTGCTCTGCCTGTGAACCCAGGCACTGGAAGCAGTGGTAATGGGAGATTCATTTCCAAAGCATGGTCCTGATCTGAAGCCCTTCTGTGAACCTATGAAAATGCTCTTGGAGATGCACCCTTAGTGGGAAGATCTGCTATAAATGCAAAACAGATGCTAAAGGCTCAAGAAACACATATTCATAGAAGAAAAGTGACATTTTGAAAACCATGGAAGAAGCCAAAGCTGAACCAGGATTTGCTAACTTCCTCTCAATGTTTTATCTATACTGCTGCTTCTTGAATTTAATCTTAAATCTTGACAATTCATAGCCTTTCCTGGGAATTTTTTATTTCATGGATAGCAGTCTGAAATGCTAAAGGTTTGGATATCAAAATAAACATCCCAGTTACAGACAGTTATCTGACATCAGTGAAATGGTGAATTTCTGATCCCTGAACACCTGTAAAACTTTCTTTTTCTCTCTCCAAAGATACCAAGATGACCTTCTCTTCCCCTTCCTCTGGTACTTCTCATCCTGAGCCTCCCATGTGGTTTTCTTGGCCTGCCTTATCCGACTGCACTCAAATCAGAAGACAGATGGATTTTCAATATGAGCTTTATGGTTAGTAGTACCCCTTTCCCACTAAAACATCATAGATTTCTGTGGTAATTCTACTTTCAGTGTTGTCAGAAGTATGAAAAAGCCAGGCTTGTTACATGTGGACACAATTTAAATGGATAATAATCCAGTAGGGAGCTATTTTTTATAAAGGCAGTTTTACTGAGCTATGGTACAGTCAAAAATTTGAACCTCTTATAAACTGGAGGGTTTTCTCTCATGGAGGTCAGAGTATTCTTAGGAGACTGAAAGTAACAGACCTTAATTTCTCACTTCATCTCTAATAGCTCAATTATTGCTATTCCCTCTTTCACAGCTTTGAGAAGAGCATCCAGTGGCTCTGACATCAGTTTGGTCCAGAAAACTTTGTTTGAATGATCCTTCATATATTTCACAGACTGAACATCTCAAGGATCTGTTGCTGCAGGAAACAGGTTGATGTTACCTAATCTTCACAAGCTGACACATCACCTCAGAAGTTTGTGCTTCCATACCTGGTAAATCAGCTTTCCTCCAGATAATCGGAAAATAATTATCCATGTGGACCTGAGTTTCTCCACCTGCCTTCCAAGTTATACAACAACCATGCAAACTGTACATGCATATGAGCTTGTAGTCCCTTACCTGATACCAAAGTACGTGTATTTTGGCACTGTGTGTTACCCAGCTATGAGGGACCCACTATAAAACCAGCGTGCTGCTGTGGGAGCTAGCTGGGAGGGACCTCTGAAAACAGCATCTCCCTGTTGAGAATTTTTGCATCAAAGGAGCATGTCCAAAAGTTCAGAGACAGTGGCTGGAGCCTACCTGATTCTAGATCCACGCTTACCATCAGCTCCATCTTCTGCTGCTCCTGGCTGGACCCCTGTTAACCCCCTCTATGTCTGCAATGAACTCCATACATGATGGTCCTGTCAGGTCCTGGTTTAGCCCCCATTGGGGGGCAGCCCTCCTCCTCCTCCTCCCTGGCAGCAGGGCTCAAAGAATATCCCTGAAAAACAATGTTTCAGATCCTGGATGAAACAACCACCCTTTTGCCTTCAGTACTGGCAATAGCGTTGCTCTTCGTTGATGTACACATATGAGCTGCAAGAATGTCAGCTCTGTGATTTTCTCATAAAGCAAACATGCTTCATTTTGCCCCTGACAGCAGACAGTCCTGGGCCAGTAAATGACGGACAAATGCCTTCTATATTCAACACTTCAAGTATTTTGGAATTTCTTTACTCTTAATTTGCTTGGGGGCAGACGTTTGAGATAACAGCTGTTATGGTGATATTCATCTACACGTCAGAGAATGCCAAGAAAAATGCCTATGGAGTAGACCTCTTGGGTTTTTGGTTTTGTTTTAACTGCTGTGGGGCAAATTCACTCCTTTGTCAAAGCTCTGCTCAAAACATAAGAGATAAAAATGGAACTTGTTTCTACCCTCTGACTGGGAAGAAATGTCTTTTCCTTTCTGACAGAGCACAAGTTCCCTACGTACTCTTTGACATTCTGTGAAGATAAGTGTACTGTTCTTTGCCAGACCCTGCCACATTTCTTCTTGCTGGTAGGTAATGTCACATCAAACACCAGGAAACCTTGCTGTGATTCTCTGAAGTGAGATGTGGTTTGCTTGCTCTGGAGTAACTGGAGAGGCCCTAATAAATGAAAGACATTGCTTTGCTTTCTTGGGTTCAGTTGTAAAGTTCATTGGGGAAGAAATTTCCTTTGCTTATTGAGGAGGAGGGCTCATGTGCCAAAGATCATCAATTAATAGAATAAGTCCAAAGTTCTATCTCACAGTGTTGACCCCCTGCAAGAGGGTCAAGTAGATTTATTGGTTCTTCAGAGAAGATGCCACCAGAAAGACAATGGCTTGAGAATTATTACTCTGCATGTATTTGTTTTTCCAGAGAAATACAAGATGGAAAAATAAAATGTAGGCTTGGAAACAAACTGGGATGTGCCCCTATTTAGTTTATTGATGATGACAGACCAGTTAGTCCAGTTAGTTTAATGAAACCTAACATCCTTTGTACTGGAGAAGCTTATTCATTATACATTGACTCAAACTAGTTTGTATCTGAAGATCTTGAACTACTTTACTGACATTAGGCCTGTGGGAAGATAGAGTTACACCTATGAAATGACCATTATTTCAAAGGAGCAATGTAGATACAGGTATTTTTGTGCCTGCAGCCCTGATGGTTCTGAGCACAGAAAAGAAAAAGGTTTCTTCATGCATGTTTACTATTTTCACATTTCCTAAAACCTTTTAATATTGAGGTATCAGAGATTTCTCTCTCCCATTACCTTAACATTACAGAAGGCTATTATGTTAGAAATTAAGAGCTCAGCTCGTTTGTACCAAACATCTCCAGACCAAGGCAAGGTAGTCTGGAAGACTACCATGGTCTGTTTCCCCACTTGGAAAATGAGCATACTTCCTAAAAATGTAGATAAGCATTCAGATACCACAGAGATAGAACTCACGAAGGTACCTATGTGGTAGAAGAAATACATGTGAAAGAGAAAGCTGACCTCGAAGTTAAGCCTCGAACAGAAATCACAAAGGTTAACCATCTGAGTAACCTGTTACCAAGTAAATCTTGTGGTTTGTTTCCCAAAAGGTATTTTCCCAAAGGTATTTTTTTCAGCTTTGACACACCTGTTTCTAAGTATAGTCAATTCATAAAAACAACCAAGCACTTTTGCAAGCTTTGAAGATGCACGAATTAATTATTCTACCAATGCAAATAGCATTTCCTTATCCCTGTTTCCAGTAGGCGTGTGAAACCTATTTTCACATTATTCACTATATTCAGGTGCAGCTTCTTTGGGACAATGTCAAAGTATTCCACAGGAGAACATCTTTCATACTGAAAAAAAGTGAATTCCCTGAGCTCAGAGGAATAAACAGCCTTTTTTTTGGATCTTTCAAAGACAAGAAGGATACGCTGCCCGTTTAATATGGTGGAACCAAAAAAGGTAAGCTGTATGACACACCAATTTGCTAAGCACAGCTTTCCCTATGTGCTTTCATCATCAGTGGTGTGGTAACATAAAGGATTTGTTCAGCATAGGTGAACTCCCTCTTCCAAATGTCTCCAGGCTTTTAAGCAATTTCAGTTTCTGGAATTGAAGTGTATCTGTCTTGCAGTGAGTAAGCTTTGAGGGCTGGAAAGGTAATTGTGCATTTTCTCTGTTGTTGTGACAGTATTGTTGGGGATAAATAAACTGGGTGAAAAATTCTTTGATTTTTAGGGAGGTTGAACCAACAAGAAAAACTGAAATAGGTCCCCTACTTAAACTGTGAAAATTTGTACTTCTTGTGAAAATCTGGATAGAGGTTTGGTCCATTTCATAGTGTTACGGTTCAGGTACCAAGATACAATTTATAACTCAGATGAATCGTAATGGATTTTCATCCCATTTTTTATATTAAACCAGAATACCCATTAAAATCAGTTTTGATAAGCAATTTTTTGCGTAGTGAAGTTTGTTTCAAAGTATCAGCTAAGTCTAGGGTGAGGCAAAGAGAGAAAAAGAAATAGCTTTCAGGCATAAACCACTGTGACAAGAAGAAAGTTGTTTTGCCACTGATGAGATTTGCAGTATCATTTAGTTCCATACTACCAATAGGGCAGGGATATACTTTTCTGCTATGCATCAGATACTGACCATTGCTGAAAACAGAGGCTGGCCTTGGAGAACTAGTGTCTGATAAAGACAACACATTCTTGGAGCTGAATTGCTAGAAATAAAGGTAAAAATAAATTCAAGGTGTCATCATTCTAAAGCTACTGGTTATTACTTTTTGTTTCCTTTGGCCACGTTTTCTTTGATATTTTAGTATCAGATACCGTCAAAGCAGTCTTCCACAAAGATTTGGTTCATCAAGTAATGAACAGTGCCTTTTCTCTAGACTTATCCCTGGATTTTAGAAAAAGAGCTATGCAAAGCTGCAGCATGGAAAAATAAAAGAGAAACAAGGAAACCTCAATTAAGATTAATAAGATAATACCCAGAGTGACTGGCTTGGCAGTCATGCATTTCCTTTTAATATTTTCTGTGTAATTCATCTGTTAGATTAATACAGTGCTGAAGTTAAAGGGGGACAACTGATGAAACAGAAATTTTCACATACACAGTCTCTTTCATGCTTTTTTAAAAATTAGCAGTAACTTATTCTCTGTTTTGTTTTTTTGTGATGACAGGTAAGAAAGAGAGGTTGGGGTAAAAATTCAAACATATGGGAAGGTCTTTGTTGGCTACATACCGGTACTCCTTGTTGGTGGCATCTGGGATCTTCTTCCCAGGTTTTTGGGCTGTACAGGAAGGAAGGCAAGTCTCAAGGAGAGGAGAATGGAATGGGGGAATGAATTTAGCTGCCTGGAGAGGAAAGATCCCCTCTCCAGAAAATTATTACGAATTTCAAACATAATCATCTTCAGACAAAACAGGGAAACAGTCTGAGAGAAGAAACCAAAACAAGGTGTCTCCTGTACCTCCTTTCCCAGACAGCATCCCTCATCACCGGTGATTACTTTCCCCTTTTGGCTCTACTCATCTCCTTCAGCACAACGACACAACTTATGATGGAGCTGGGAAAAACTCCTATCCTGACCTAGCCCACAGCCTGTGTCTGGGTTTGAACCCCTGAGGCAAGGAATCTGCGGATCCGGGGCTCCCCAGTCTCAGAGTTGGCTCACCGTGGGGTTATTGCATACAAAAGGCAACACTTAATTTCAGCATTTTTTCATGTGAAAGAGCTGCCTGTCAGAAGGTCTAGCTCAGAGACTTGCAGGATGTGCACAGGCAGATAGAGGGGAATCCCTATGTTGTAAGACACATGTGATGGGAATTCAGGTGTCTAAATTCCCTGTATGAAAAGAGGAACTTCACTTTTCTCACCTATCTGGACTATTGTGCCTGCATTGTTCCCAGGGGGGGAATAGAAAATAAAAAAGATATTTTCAAGGCTAGGCAGATAGATGCCATTCTTCTGCATGCTTAGAATCAAAATGAGATTCCTTATCTGCTCCAAACTGTGCTAAGAAACGTGGCAGGCAATTAAAAATAAGCTATTTCATCTCCTTTTTCCTGTTAATGAATTTATGTTTAAACTTCCACATTTTTGCCTGATTTGTGTTTTCAGATTGGCTGATTCTTGTACTCAGACACAACTGTATACAGGAGTACAGCTAAAAATGTAAAGAAATAAATCTGTGAGAGTCCAGGAGGCTGGACGAGAGATATGTAGCAGATAGATGGCATTAAATAAGAAATCTCACTATTACGATGGTAGCTGGAGGAGATGTTGGCCAAGAGAAATATAGGGATTACCATTCAATTAAGTCATGGAGCCAGACATACTACAGCTTTTATTCTGGAAACCTGACTAAGGGACAGGAAGACAAGAGTGAACCATTGCTACCCAAGAGAAACCACCTCAAGGAGCACTGGAGCATTACAAATGTCAACATAGGCTTAGATGCCAAAATTCGAGAGCCTTCCTGCAAGCAGGCTGAGACCTCAGGTCTTTTATCTCAGACACTGCTTCAAATTTTTCCCTTACAGAAGATTTCGGCCTTGTTCAGGTCTCTTTCTGAGAGTGACTGCTTTGCACAGCACAGGTGTGGTGGACCTGCACCATAACACTTGGAAAGAGCTTCAAGAGCTTGTGGAGTTACCAGTGCTTATGTGGGGGTCTCACCAGTTATGGGAAAGGTTCTGCGAGGGGAAGGGAGTAGTAGCCCTTGGGTAGTTTATTTCCTTTTGAATTAATTCTGGTTTTCTTTTTTCTTGGCCAGAGAAATAGTTCTCTGGTGCCAACCCAGAAGAAACAGAAGATGCGTGTGGGAGTGGCTATCAGCGTGGGATGGGGCCTTGCTACTTCCACTATGCTACAAGGAAGTTGCCTGGCTGGCATACTAAATTGGGGTGTTTAGTATCCCAATTTGCCATTCCTTTTGATGCAAGAAGTTCATGGAACCTGTAACCACTTGTCTTTACTGCCAGAGCCCATGCCTTTCTGTCTTGCTTCCTCTACAACAGTCCATTAGTTTTTAGCTCCTCTCTCTGAAGGCATTCTCTGAAGTGAGTGACCCACTGCTTGGTTTTGCTGAACACCACAGGGAAGAGGGCCAAGGATACCTCCATGTTTACATACTGGGTTTTAATAGCCTCACGTTGCCTGCAGATATACATGTATCAGTGCAAGTCCAAGGTCAGATCTTGTTGACGAGTGATATTGGTGAGCTCTTGCTATAAACAACCACATTTCCAAGCCACGCTAGGCTTGTCACAAGCTGTTTACAAGAGATTGAGCCTATGGTGAATCATGCAAGTCCTGCTTTGGTTCCCCCATTCTTGCTGATGCATCTTGGTTGCTTGTCCTGTGTGAGGCAGGAGCACCTCTGGACATCAGCAATGCTTTGCAGCAAAACCCATTATTGAGCAAAACACTGGATGCATGAGAGTTGTGGACAGTGACCTCTGGAGATACATCACACCAGAGGCCTGACCAAAGTACCAAGCACAAGCATGTGCTCAAATTATCTGTTTGAAGATGATCTGCAACGCAGATCCTCTATGTTACTACCAGTGACATCATATTTGCCTTGTTAGTAGGAAGACTCAAATACTTGATCCTGGAGAATACAATATGGCATTTTGAAAAACTGTTTTCTTTTTGTTTGATTTGTGAGAGGTAAAATCAGAGTATCAGTACTAAACCTGGAGCATATGCCTAAGGCATTCTCTGAAAGGCATGCGAAAGCAACTATGCAATGCATATATTTTAATTTTAGATAAATCAATGTGATAATCTGGGATCAGGTGGGATTTTGCAGCTGGAAGAAAAGAACAAAGGGAGGTCATTGGTTATACTTTTAATAAATCAATTTGGTAATTAGGGATCAGGTGGGATATTCCAGCATCAGAATGAGCACAAAGAAAGCTCATTAGTGGTATTTTAAATATATCAATGGTTTTGGTTGGTGTGTGATTCTCCTTGAAATATAGAAGAGGGTAAAAAAGGAACAGAAAGTGAAAACTTTCATTGAAACTATGCCTGATGTAATAAATAAGAAATGTTTCATACTTACCTAGTGTACATATATTTTCTAGGCACCCCTTAGCACAAAACCAATGCAGTAAGGCTGGAACCCTTGGAAGATTCAAGAAAACAAAGAGAGAAGAGCTGTAATACATTCAAGGAAAGAAAGAGGAAAGGTTATTTCAGCTTTGTGTGGCTCACCATATCTAGAAAATTGTTTTCAAAACATCATTCAGAACCACTGGACATGTCTGAAGACTTGAGTCCTAGTCTTTTACCTGAGCCTGCCATAGGAAGATGTCATCTACAAGGTATGATAATATCTACCAGGTCTCCACTGCAGTAAAGTTCACTGGGCACTAAGCTTTTCTTCTCAGTGGCATTATCAAGACAGCATTTACTTGTTCTGCAGGTCCCCTGGTACAGAGCCCACCTGTCACTCTTACAAGGTCACGAATCCCTGGTGATCACCAGGGCACAAACTGTCTCACTGCAGGTCCTGCTGAGGCAGATGGGACTCCACAAGCTTTTTTTTATCGACTTGTGTTGATACAGCATCTGAAAGCAAAACATTATTTGAGTAAGAGAAGAAGAGAAGAAGGCTAAAAAAAATTAGTTCACATGACCAAATCTAGCAACATTCAGCCTGTTTCCTCCCTGATGTTACAGTGGAGGACAGGAATTCAAAGCCATCACTATATAAAGGAATGACAAGCATGACAGGAAGCAAAAGACTTCTTCATAACTAGTACTCATTTGTTCCCTACTGTGGCACACATTAAAATAAGCTTTTTGAGACAGCTTTTCTTCCATCCTGGTTTCTGTTTTGTCCTGCCTAGACTCCAGAGAGGGAGTCTGGCTGGTGGACAATAACCTATCACACAAGGCTAATATCTCCTGAGGGTGCATCCTCTCATGCTGCCTGCACAACAAGATGCACATGATAATTACCTCCTAGGATGGCAACAGCTCAGCTGTGTCACTGTCACATCTGCCCACGGCTAATAGGTGTACAGTATTTGCTGTGAATTTAAAAACTGCCCCCTTTCAAAGGTCAGAAGATCAAAAGTTCAAATCTAATTGGGAATTGCCAAGAGCCCAGACAGACGCTCACTGTCCCAGCAGGCTCCTTGCATGTGCTAGCAAGGAATCAGCAGCAGCTAACTTGCTGGTACTGTTGTTTCCACAGACATATAAAACTAGAGACCCAGTCAGCTGTGGCAAGAAATAATAAAGATATTGAGCTTACATACAGTCTTCAAAAATTTCCTCAAAGGCTGTTCAGTTTATTTTCTCACCTCTGTGTGTGGCTTGGTATTAGCAAGATGGCTGCCAAATGGGTGATTTACCCTACAGCTCAGATGGACTCTTATGATGGATAGCAGTTACTATTTCAACAAAGAAACAGTGCTTTGAGTTCTAATCAGCTATATAAACTAATAGAACCTTACTCAAAATATATTTGGCCCTTCCTCTGTGAGCAGATTCTCAACAAGAATTAGAAAAACACATCATATATATATGACTTATGATGTTACTCTTCTTATGAGAAGCAAGTCATGCAGAGTCCAAGCACAGCAGCACCTTCAGAGGTTCAAATGTCAGCAGTAAGATTCAGCCTGTGCTGGAACCTGACCTGTAAGGTTGAAGACAGAGAGCAGTCTTACTTTGCAGATTTTCTAGTAAAATTTTACATTTCAAGATTGCTAATAAAGGGCAGAAGATCAGTTTTTCAAGACAGGTTTTGTATTCTTGCAGCAGTAACTCCAAACTCCAACAACACTTCATTTTTTAGTGAAGCTCCACAGTGTATTGCCCAGTCATAAAAGATTTAAAAAAAAAAAAAAACAACTCAGTAGCTTATCTAAAAATAATTTTCTGTACATGACCTTAAAAAACAAAACAAAACAAAAGGAGAGGAAAAGAGGGGCCCTTGGACCTTGAGAGAAGACCAGTTTCTTGAAAGTACTGAACAGGATTTAACAAATGTAAACAATCCTGTAATTCCTCCTCAGCTGCATTTGCTTGCTCTACTCCTCCAGGGGAAGTACAGTATCCCTGGAAATGGAAGACACTGAATTGCAATCACAATTCAGAAGAACATCAGTCAGCAAAACACTCAAGTACATACTTGACTGCTATTAGCATAATTGGGACACAAGTGTATGATTGAAGTTAAGTATGATTAAAGTTAAGTTTCTTTAAGATAAATGGATTAACACAGATGTTAAGGTAATTTTGAGCATCAAGGTCAGCAAGTTTAAGCAATTTGTCCAAATTTATATGTGATTTTTACACAAAACCACTACTTCTGATCTCACAAGTTCCAATTTCAGACCCTCAAATGCCTAAAAGCTTGGCATTCTCCTTGTTCCAGTACTGACACTGCCTATTTTCTGCACATTCCCATCATACCTTTTGGAAACACAACCAGGGGAACAATGGGACACCTTAGGCTCAATTTCAGGGGGGGGCTGGGCTGGCTGAACTGACAAAAAAATCCTTTTCTGACAACAGTTCATCCAGGTGGTTTCTGGACACTGACAAGCTTAGTTTTGCACCTGGCTATACTACCAAGTCATAGGAGAATCACAGACTGAAGCTGTGTACCACTTGGTCTGAATATACAGTGCCTGATCCAATGCTGACTACAAACAGTAGGAAACTCCCACAACAACTAACCAAGCCTCCAGAGAAGAGTCTGACCCAACTTGGTCCTATTACTTAATTCACAACAATTTCCTCCTCTTCTTTACAGTCGCCATTAGGATTTGGAAATCCAAGCCATTAATCTTCAAAATGCTAAAATTACAGACATCCTATTAGCAAGCATCCATTTTCACTCCCTTAAAAATCCACCAGAGAGGGAAAGACACGATTTGGGCCCCAGCCCAACTTTACCCTGGCCTTCAATTTGATATCCCATCCACTTAAGTGATGTGAAGCTCTGCTGGATGGCTTCAAATTTGCCTCCAGACTGTTGCTAACTTGGAGGACTGTTTTTCTTTATTCTTTCTGCAGTGTTAGCAGAGGCACACTGGCAGTGAACTGGCAGTGGAAGCTGCCACTCTGGGAAAAGTATTGATTAAAATATACATTGCTTTGATGAGTGGCTTCCCTGCAGTGTAAGATAAACATGATCAGCAGTTTTGGTTGGTGTTCATTCCTAAGGCACATGTTGCTAAGTTACTGCACTACATTAAATAAAAGCTTAAAAGGAAATTATTGTAGCCAACTGGGACTTGGAATTATCCTAAGACTAGAAATCTTAAAATCTAAGCAGAAGAGAAGCCAACACTGCCTTTCCTTTTCTCCAAGTAGAATCCTGCACAATGGCAAGTTCAAGAAGTTAGAGTTGGTATCTTTTATGGCAAGGCATGAATGTCAGAGGAGGAAAGGTATGAAAGCATGTTAAATAACTAATTCAATGTTTATGTATTCTCATTCAACACCAGAAATATTACAGAAGTACACTTCCCTTCGGCTGATGAAGCTTGTTTGAATCTCACAGCTGGGGACTGGAAGAGCTGTCTGAAGTGTAGCCATAGTCTTTATGTCAAAATATTTAAATACTACTTTTTCCTCTTTTTTCCCCCCACTTTTTTATTATGAAGCCAAAATGGTGTCTATTACAGGAAACTAGCATAGCTGTTAGTATAAATAGTATTGCAAATAATATTCATGGAAGTTGTTTTCTGCACTACAGCTTTGTATGCAAAATTAAACTTTAGGAATTTGTTTTAAGATTGCTAATGCCTAAGGCTTGACTTTTCTAGGGAAGAGAATAGAAAAAAATTACAAGAACAAATAAAGATTTGCTCAGATAATGGCAAGTATCTTAACAACCTTACTTATAGGCTTCTAAAGGAAGTGGTATGCTTTGGTTTCTTAAGCTGGACATTTAGTGACATCTTATTACTTCCTTGGAAAAGGGTACTTTCTCTGACTGGTGTAGGAACCAGCCAACCCCTCCTTTTGCCATCCCCAAGGCTGGGCCAGATCCTGAGTAAATCCACAAAGGTTGAGCATCATCAAAAGCAACAAACATACCTCAAATGAGATCTGAGCAACTGATTCTTCTACTCCCTGCAATAACAAGGGGGAGCAGGTGGGTGCTGCTGTTGAGTGGAAGTGGTCCACCAGTGTCAAAGGCTCCCCTGTGCTGCATCCTACCTCTCTCTGTTCAAAAGCCTTTGCTGATAAAAGTAATAAACATACCATAAAACTGTTTTACAAGCCAGGTCTCACTCTGCTCTCCAGCTTTTTCTCATTAAGGGCATTGCTGCTTCAAGGAAGTTCAAGCTGCAGCACATTTAACATCTGCATTCCTTTGACGTTTTTTGAAATTATTTTAAAACATTCGGGAAAGAAGGACCAGGTCTGGAGGGGGCTGAGTTCTTCAAAAAGAGAGCAGATCGTGTAAGTCTCAAATTATATAACTAGGCTCACCAAGGAAATAAATTAATTTGTTTCCCAATGTCTTATTTATATACCCTTTAATTATAGCTAACCATATCACCAGCATTATACCATGGGAAAATGTAAAACTGTTAAGCAATGTACCACTCCGCCCTCTCCAGACTGAGAACACAATCATTAGGCAACATCTACGTGTTAGGACATTGCTTGCTCTTTTGTCTTTCAAAGGTACAGTTCAATGATGTGGGTACGAAAATGTGACCTCAACGCTCTTTTTCTAGGGCTTTTGTCTGTTCCTAAACTCCATCTCCCCATTGGATCATAAAATGGGACAGCATTTGACCTGCTTGCAACACAAAATGAGATATTGTTTAAAAATGCACTGTTTTCCCAGTCTGCACATAAGTCACAACCAGCAGTTGAATCCTGTTAACTGCAAGTGCTGCTCAGTCGATGCTGCCTTTTTCAAATGTAGTAAATTTACATAGCTCTGTTGACTTCAATTAAAGCATTTCTAATTGTTTCTAATTCAGCAGGCACCAGCTGAGACCCCAGCTTTTGCCCTACAAAAGGCAGAGTGTGTTAAAGCACATAGCAGCTCCTTGAGGCCTAACGAGTGCTACGTATTAGATTACAAGACCAAACTGCTGTGATGAACAAGATCACAACAGCAACAGTGAAATTTTTGCAAGTGAGAAACATCAGTTTTCTGAAAGTGAAATTCTCACGGCAGATCTTTCAATCCACACTCAGTCCACTTCACGAGAGAATATGTAAACATTTCTAAGAAAAAACATCTACTTAGGGTATGACAGAAATCTGACTGTGGCATGGGGAGAATTATATAACTTCAACTATGGGGTTGCAAGAAGGATTTCATTATAAATTATGGAAATTAATCCTAATGTTCTTGTATTTGCACTGGCTTTCAATATTCAGGCTAGTGAAGTCTTTCAGGTACAGTGATTTCTCTGTGTTTCAGTAGCTTTGCAGAATTGTAATACAGCTTCATTTAAGAACAAAGATAATGCATCTTAATGCTAGGACAGCAAACGTATTAAAAGCCCCATATATGCCAAACTAAAACAGATTATTGGGGATGCTTTGGAATCTCCATCAGCCAATCTCTATAAATCAATCTGGGTATCCTAAAAGATGGGCAGCAGGTTAGCCACATGTTGACAGGTTCAGTGCAAAAGCGTTTTAAGGGGGCCTTGAAAGAGAAACCCTGAAGATGAAAGAGAGTCATTCCAGGCTCTGCTTTCAAGAATTTGTAATACTCTGCCTAGAGTTCAAAAAGAGCTAAAGAGAAAGCTCAGCGTACACAGGAATTGCCCACAAGAAAATTCCTCAATTAGCTTACTAAATAAACAAGTCTTTTGTATTTGTTTTTAATTTAAAGATGGCATAAAGTGAGTTTTAACAAACCATTCCTGCATAATTCAGTGTACAGAGAGATGAAGAAATGCTATAATTCTATCTTCTACATCCTTTGAAGCAGTATTTTGTTGGTCATGTCTGCACTGCCTGAGGATGGCCTTTAGACCAAGCTCTCCACTCTTAAAAACAGATCAAAAGAAATTTGGTCATCTCCTTCAAAAGGTAGCAGTTCTCCTCCCATTTTTCACAGACCTGCAACATAAAACAAGGCTTAGTGTTGAGGAACGTCTCCTGTAATTCAATATAAATCTTTTGGCTTGCAGTTGCATTTTTCTAGATGGGAACAGTAAATTAGCTATCTTCAAAGGAGCTAAATTAATTTAATCTCAGTTCTGAAATAAGAGAGTAAAACCTGAAGTTTTCAAGTAAAAATGTTTGGTTTGTATTAAGAAAAAAGAAAAATACTGAGCCTCATCTTATCTGTTAATACACCAATGACATTTTTTCTCAGGCTTTTTTAGAGATACAAGATTATTTAGAAGTCTTATGTATAACTGCAATACATAAATCGATTTTCAAATGTCATAAATGTGACCAGTATTTGTCTACCCCGAAAGCTTGAAAACAAAATCATATAACAAGAAAGCAGTGTTCTTGAATACTATGCTATAATTTTGTGACTTCTCTAAATTAAGTCTTGTGGTGGTGAGATCTATACAGACCTATACATCTCTTGCTCCCATTTGGTTGACATTTCAGATTTCCTTAGGATTTACACAAAACAGAAAATAATAGTTCTGGGATGTAGTGGATAAGATTGGTCTAGAGCAAACATGAACTGGCCAAAATCCAAAATCCAAATTCCTGAATCTTTAAAAAAAATTAGGTAAAGTACGTTTATATATTTTTTCTAGGAAAGTATCATTTTCTGATTTTGGATGAAGATAGTAAAGTATCTTGAAAAAGGCTTTTTCCACACTTTGCTTAACTAAGCAGAAGCCAAGACCTACGAGAAATCTCTATGGAAAACATTTTCCCCCTTTTACTGGCTGCTTGACTGTCAATCTTATCCAGCATTCCCTGATGATTCATCATGGAATTAGAAAGCGACGTAAAATCCTGGATATAGATAAAACCTAGAGAGACACTGCCACCTAGAAAATAGGGATATGATCTGGAATGTATTTCCAGTCTTCCTAATGTCCCTCAGTAGGACAAAACATCTGTGAGCTGGGTAGTTGTAGACAGCTGGTTCTGGAGAAAGCTGGAGTTTAACTCACCAAGACACAACCTTCTCTAATGGGCATAATACTACCACAAAAAAAAATCAAAATTGTCTAGTTCTTGCAACTGTTTGCAGTTCAGGAAAGCAGTGTGCTGCTTTGTTATTTATAACCAATATAATTTTATCTCTACTCTGTGCCCACTTTCTTGTAACGCATCATAGTCACATTGTGAAAAAAATGCATGGAAATAGAGATTTATAGTCCACCATGCTACAGCTAATCAAGTTAACAGTGAAAAACAAAACTATGAGCAAATCCTATGTTATAACTTTGGGGTTATGCAGCTGTGCAAATGATACTTAAAAAGAAAATTAAATAAAAAAAACCAAAAAACCAAACCAAACAAACAAAAAACCCACAAACAGAAAGACCTACATTTTTAACTTTTGTAGAATGAAAAGAATGGAATGTTTTCATTGACAGAAAAATATTCAGTTAAATTTTTCCAGAAGGACTTCTGCAGTGGAGAAAAGCCAAAATCAGATCCCCGTGGATGAAATTTGTATGGATTATTTTTTCTCAAGTTTTCAGGTAATTTTTTTTGAGATATTCAGTTATCTCATTAAAAATTAGGAATTATCCCAGGTGTAAATGCTACACTATCAACAGGTCATAAGTCATGCATGGCTTCTTTGTGTAGGGCAGTCTCCAAAGGATAAGACCATCAGAAGCTACTGGGAAGCCAATGGGACATACACTTACATCTAATGAAGCCGTCATTGGGGGAGTATTTGCTAAAACACTGAAGTTGCATTTTTCTCCTGAATCTTCATTGATCCTATAGTAAAAGTGTTTACACTGACAGTACATTTATACCAGCTGAGGATCTGGCCTTATTTTAGCCTTCTTGGCTTATTTTTTGGCATGTTGCTGCAAGTGGGTTGGGATCCTGCCAGGGCGGAGGTGAACAGAACAGCATTCCTGGGCTCTTAGTAGTGTTGACCATTGTATTGATGTGAATACATAAAAACCTTCAAAGGGAGAAAGGTGACTCCCTGTCATATGCAACACTCCTTCTAGTTCTTTCAAGCCCCAGATCATCAGCATAATCCATACTTGAACCCAGGACATGCTGCTTTCTCCCATGAAGGAGTGATGGAGATTATTGTAGTGAATAGTAACAGTAGATGAGGTGCTATCTTCCTCTTTAAATTGAGCCATTCAATGTGTCATGAATGGCTGAGTATTTCATGCTGGCATTTGGGACTTAGATTTCAGTGCTGGGAATAGAGTGAATAGGATCAATGATGAAGCTAAAGAACAAAAAGAAGGAGCAAAAAAGGGCAAAGGACTAAATCCGATAGAGACAAGCAATTACAAGGTGTATTAATGTACACTGGGCTAGGCTGGAAAGAGGGAAGAACTTATTGTTATTCTGGGGGATTTTTTTCCCTGAAAGATAAAGGGGAGAGAAGTGAATATTCGTTATTCAGGCAACTGCAAAGCTGTGGCTGCAAAGAATAAAGAGACCTTTTAGAACGTGGCAGCTGCCTCTGAGCCTGAAGCATGGTACTTGATACTACAGTCTACCTTCCTAGAGCTTTTTGGCCAGCTTTTGAGAACAGCAAGGAAGGCATTCAGAAGGAAGACAAAGACAAATGTCAAGAAGAGAGAGGAAACCTGGACTTTAAAAGACTATTGAGTGACAGGCGGGTTAGATCAAAGGCAGGCATTTACCAGGTATTTATAATTGCAATGCTAATAGAGGTTAATCATAGAAAGCAGAGCCGAAGGGTGGATGTCTGTTCAATCATAAAGCATACATAAATATATTTAATACACACTTAGACATAAACATTCACCCATATATATGTATAGATTCTGCTTCAAAAGCCATTTAGGCATTTAGTCAGTCACTGTCACCCATTCTAGTTTTCTCTTGTAACTAATGGAAAGAAAGTTTTTGCAGGCAGAACATTTGAACACCTTTGCTGTCAGAGCCAGTGAGATGTATTGGAGACAACACACAACGCGAGGCTCATGTACAAATCACTGGGAAAGCAGAGCCATAATTTGTTTTTTTATAAACATAACACCCTAAGAAAAATCTGTGTCCAGCAAGACTGCATTGGTTTTCACAGCTTTTAACACAGAGATGGGAGAACCCTTATTAAAGGATTTTTAAAACTGAGTTTCTTATCATGCTAATTTTGATGGTTGAATTTTCCAGGGCCTCAGTACAAGTTACACAACTAAATGAACATAAGCTTTTCTAAACTCTGCAGAATTTTGCAAACACGGGCTCAAACTTTGAGCGCTTTTGCTTACCAGCCCTTTTCAATCTTATCTCTCTCACAGACATGCTCTCTCTTGTTATCATTCTTCCACCCATTCCTTTCCTATGCCACACACAGATTTCAAAAAAACAAAACAATAACATTTCCTATGGGAGCCTGTCCATACTCCTGTTAAGGAAAAGCTGTTCTTGTTCGCCCTCTGTGGCATGTAGCAGTCCCGGCTGGATATTTCAGCAAATACAGCTACAGTGAGACTTGGTTGTGTCTAGAATGATTCCTAACACCACAGCTATATCTGATTTTACCAGAAAAACCATTCTGATGTCGTACTCCCAAATCTAGAAAAAGAGATGGTACAAATAATAAAACACCACACGTACATACACTGTTAATGAAAAGCCATAGCAACACTAAGTGAATAACCCTTTGCATGTATCCAAAACTCTTCACCCAAAGACTGCCAGTGATGCTGGTTTTTGCCCCCAAATCAACCACAGAGGGACTAGGTCTTATTACATGTCTGCATTAGTTCCTGAAATTATAGGGTCTCTGTCAAGAGTTTTAGGAATGTGTAATACACATTAAAGCAACATTTAAAAATTCATTGTTTATCCAGGAGATATCCTGTCTACAAAGAAAAATGCTTCTGGTTATGGGCTGTAAAATACCTAGTCACCTGCCATCAGAAAGCATTTTTCTCCATATAAAATAATAACATTCACTCTTGAACAACATGACTTTTGCCTTCTTTGAGCTAGCATGGTAGGCACGTATTATTACATTACTAATGTATTAATAATGGTATTAATGTACAGCTTTGGTAGATAGGTACATATTCACCTTGTGGGCAAAGGATGCTTTATGTTGACAGTGGATCTGTTATGTTGATGCTTTGCTGTGGCTCGTCCACTTGCTGGGCTGGGACTTGCCGTACTCTTCAGCAAAGCTGGCAGGGCAGGCTGGCCAACTTCTCCACCCTGTCTGCAGGATCTGAGACCCAGACAGCAGGATGGGCAACCTGGCAAAGAGGAAGAGAAAGATGGGGTTAGGGCACAGACCTGGGCTCTGGGGAGTTCAGGGGACTGATGTTCTAGTGGCTGCGTGGGTAGGAGAATGCCGTCACACACATTTCGGGCAAGCCTGAACAATTGCTGGAGAAACTGCTGCTCATCTTGAGATTTCCTTTTGCAGAACTGGAAGGAAGAAGAATAATGGGGGAAGGGCAGAGCAAGACGCACACCCACACAGAAACCAAAATTAATTTCTGGCATTTACTATGAAATCAGAGCAAAGGTCCTCTGGGCTCCCTTTTTACTTCTCACCAAGGACAAATGCAAGGTAGCATCCTCTATCTTGCTGTTATATTCACACACTAGAGCATTTAATCAAGTACACACATCAGAAAATACAAATACCAAAACCTGAATATAACAATCTGCTCGAAAGTCTTTCTGAGCTATACAGCTAAAACATGTTTCTAAATGTCTTTGCTAAATATGGTATCATTAAATTGAAAATTAAGCAGGATTTTAATGTTAAAAATGGGCCAAAACCATAATATTCCATTTTCTGTCTTGAGAAGGATCAGGTTAAAATTCAGAGGTTCAGACTGAAGCTGGAGACAGACTAAAGTTTGGGTCTGTCAGCACAAGCATCCCATGAACACCTGAGCCAACATTCATCCTCCACAGTGGAAAGCTTCATCTAAGTTCATTTGAAGGCAGTTTGGTCTTGCAAGGGCTCTGCCATTTTGGACAGCATCCAAAAAAGCAAGCAAAAAGAGGCCCTGGATGTTTTATTATTATTATTATTATTATTGTTTGAATAAACCCACTGTGGGTTCTAAACAAGTTCAAATCTGGGCAGACATGCTAAAACAAAACCACTCTTCATCCTGGGAGCAGGGAAGATATGAAACTCCAGTTTGGTCCCATCTCTAGTGATATCCATCTCAAAAGCAAGCTCCTCCTAAAAATAAGTTAAGAATTACAGTAGCATCTTCCCAATGCTCCTCCCAGCAACAAACAAAAATGGTGCTTGGATTATTTTTTCAATAGCTGAAAAGTTGAACACAATTAAGAGTTCCTATGACAAGCACTCATCACTATTTTGCCATCACATCCAGTCTAAAATTTGTGATCTACTGGAGCACTGATCCGATCCTTGCACATGTGTCACTGCTGTTGGCTGGAAACCTTTCTTCCCCCCTACACCACCCATTGTAAAGGAGCTATTCCTGGGATGAGGTTTCATTTTCTGTTGGGTGACTGACATCAGTGTCTCCCTGGAAAAGCAGTGTTCCACAGGTTCTTGAATCTCATTGTAAATACCTGACATAACTTTATTTGTCTCCAAGTTAACTTGACTTTTAATAACTCTTCTGGTAATTTTCAAGTATTTCTATTAATAAAAGAGTGATAATGTGATTTATTATCTCCCCTCTTTTATCTTACTTCTCTTTTGGAAGTAAAAAAGGGTCATTCTGGCTTGAGGCTGCAGAGCATAGGAAAAATTTCTGGAGCTAAGCAGATGTTGCAATTTTGTGTCCCATCTCAGACTCAAGGTAGGATACATATATACTACTAAACCACCTCATGAACATTGTCTCACGTAATTACTCTGGTAGAAGTTTACCTAGCTTCCAAACAACTTCTATATTATAGGCACTGCTCAGTTGTAAGGAGGTGAAGGGCCATTGAAACATCAAGCAATAATTGGTATCAACTCCCTTTTGTTTCTGTAATGGGTTTTTGCATGGAACAGTTATAACCACTAGGCAGAGAACCCAAGCTTCCTAATAAAGAGTAGGGCAGTGAGATCTTACAGCAATGCTTTCCCCAGTCCAGAATCTCCATGCATGGTATGGACTAGTGAAAAAATTTTCTTTGTGCTTGAGTGCAAGCTCATAGGTCAGTCCTCCAAAGAGATGACACTCCGCAGGGCTGGTGCAACAGGCACCCAGAGAGAGAAGGCCAGGCTGAGCAACCCTTTCCTCCACTCTTCTTCCTTCTCTCTTAGAGATTAATGTTACTGTTGATCTAGGAGCACCTTCTGAAACCACTGCAAAGCCAGTCGTGATTACATCTATCCCCTCTTCATGATCTCTCATGCTCATCCAGACAAGCGAAACTGTATTACTTTAAAATGTCACATAAAAGAACTGAATTCCTATTTTTTTCAAGCTTTCTACAAGTTTAACTCACTCCTCCTGGCTGAAAATTTAGTCTCTGAAGAAATGCAGAATTCCTATTCCCCACCTTTTTTGTTGTTACTCCCACCTGTACATATTTGTTACTGCCTCAGTAGTTCTTCATCTCACAGATGGAAAAGAGGTGGCCCAAAGGGTAGGGTGCTAATCAGCCTTTCTATTCAGAAATTGACTCTCTGAACTCTGCAGATCACTGCAACTCAAAGGCATGACTGCATATCAGACAGACATCCCTGATCCAGCTTGTTCAGAGGTGACCATGTCATTGCAGCTCTCAGTGACTGGGTGAGTGGTATTTAGCCAAAAAAAAACTCTTCATCTCCCACTCAACCTCTCCTATAATCTCAATTCCCCCTTCACCACACCCAAGCAAGGCACCTCAAAACCAATGAACGTACATCAATACCTGCCCATATCTTGACTGCAATGTTCTAATAAAACCATAACTTTAAAATAAATGAAATATTAATATGACTGAATAGTCTCTAAAGCGTTTTGGAAAAAACAGAAGATCCAGATAGTGAAGCAAGAGGAAATTGCATAATTCTGAGGTATTTCAAATCTAGATGAAATTTAGGGTTTGTTTTAAGGCCAAGACCATCCCATTTTAATAGCCAAGCTAGTTCCCAAATCCTGTATGTTACAAAGGGAGGATATTTCACTCAGCCTTGGCTTATCTTGCTCCACCTTTCTCACAGCCATCATCACCACCACTACAGCTGTATGTTATTGTAACAGAAACTGTGAGAAACAAGTGTAAGAACTTGAGTGATCAGAAATAGATGGAGGGGGTGGTGAGCAAGGATGGAAAAGGAAGAGGAGGACAAATGCACAGGTAACAGGAATCTGGAGAGCAAGAAGTGGAAGTGGAGGAGTGAGCCATAGGTGTGAGTGAGGCTAGGTACCAAGCTAGGTAGTTGCCATCTGAGCAAGGGCCACCTTGGTCAGAAATTTCCATTTTCTGAACAAGAAATACTTTCAGTGAAACTGAAAATTCTCTGAACCAGTGAAACCACTGCCTATCTATTTAATTAATGTTTCTGTCATTAGTATGCATCAGCCACTGAGGAAGAACACGCACACACTCTACTGCATAATAGATTATTGCTGTGCCCTTTGCTAGGTGGTATGCACTAACATAAAGCTGTTGGCTCCTTGAGAGGTAGCACAGAGAAGTCCCATCATAGCCACATAGTTTCAAAGAGTAGGAAAGACAAATCCTATTTTTCATTTGCTTTTTACTTTATATTTATTTACTTTTGCTTCTTTCCCAGGCACTTTCTTCCTTCTAGGTCAGCCAGTTTAAATTGGAGACTGTAGCAAGAGATCCATTTCTCACCAAACAAACTCCTCTACAGGAAAGCTCATGTCTTTAAATATATTTTTGAGCAATTTTCCCCTCTCCTCCCCCTTTCTGAATTTGCTTGTTTTGTTTGTCAGCTGATAATGTGGACAAAATAGTACTTCTCCCCTACACGGGAAAGTCAGTAAAAAAAGCTTCTCAGGAGTGGCTGAAGTATCTTGGGAACTCGTCTACCTTGGCAGGAAAGTTCCAATTCCTCCACTTTTCTAGGCTTAATAAATTCCTCCTCTCTTCAGTAATAATAAAACAAAACCAGTCTCCTGGGGAAGAACTCACTCCAACACACTGTGCTATTTCAGTCATTCTGAGATTTCATTGGTGAGAGATATAAAACATGGGATGATAAACTCTTCCAAAAAAAAGATAATTTTGTTTTCCATCCTAAAAATGGGCTCCATCCTTCTCCTAGATCCATGTATGGAGTTTCTTTAACAGATGCTTAGTGTGTGGATGGAAAGCAGTGTTTAGCTATGAGCTCTTAGTGTCTTCTGTCTTCAAGGCTTTTCAAGTACAAAAAGAAGAGACTATACGTGAGTATTGCATAGCAGGTTACAGAAGGTATACTTCTGTGTTATACTCCCAGCATCATTCATGGTACTTTATAAACATGGTTTTATTCATCAATTTTGCACACATTCCTGTAGGAAAACCAGGTTCAAAGGCTCTGCTTTTCCCATGTCCCAGCACCCAAGAGAGTTTGGGTAGGTAGGGGAAGGAGTGAGCCACACTGTATATGGACTAAGTCTGATTTTATGTCTAAAACCTCTTTTTGTTCTCATCTGTTCTTGCGAAAATTCTCCATTAGCTGGAAAATATCATTAAGTCTATCATCACAGAAGCCCTGCCACTTTGTAAAGGCCTCCACACTGATAACTTGATTGAGGCACTTTACAGCAATTATTGCTGCTGGGCCTGTATCTGATTCTTCTAAATCACTGACAATTTACAAATTATTTTGAGTTAATCTGAAATACAAATACAGATTTTTAACTTTTTTTTAACCAGGGCAAAAAAGAAAATGGAAGGGAAAAAAGTTCCCTTTGGAACAAATTAAGTGTTACAGTCAACCCAAAGTGAAATACTGGGTTCTAGAATCAGGCATTTTAAACCAAAATTTAAAAATCCAGTTTTAAAAGAACTGTGGTACAATTTTTCTGGAAAATAAATTTTAGTTAAATATTTTAGTCAGATTTATTTAAATATATTAGTCATTCCTTACATTCAAATAGGGAAAACATGCAGAAAATTACTTTTTTCCAGAACCAGAAAAAGCCACCTTTCATGCAGTTGGGCTGTGCAGCTCCTGTTCTGCTAAAGGATCTTGTGCAACCCTACATCCATGAGGCAGAAAGCAGCTGTAGCCCCTGGCTGTGCATTACAAACGTGCCTGTGGAGCTACACAAAATTTGAACCCAGGTGTCAAGACTAGAAGCCTTGCCTTGGAAACACCTATCTGTATGACTAAGAAGCTTACAAAACAGACAACTTTTCAGTATATTAACTTATTTGAATACAACAGTCAATGTTTAAAAGAACTGAAATGTACTCAAGAGCACTACTTAATCTCAGTTTGGATGTTTAGCTTTCTAATTCTTGCATATTTGTGTATGAACAACTGGTACGTTTAAAAATAATTGAATATACATTAAGAAGGAGTACAGCTGCCTTAGTAGGTGAAGCCAGTATTATGAATACATTTGTAATGAGAAAGGGAAGCTAATGCTCTTAACAAATATTTCAAATCCAGACAAAATCCTAGAATAATAGAGGAAGCAAAGATCTCCATCATAAACACATTTATTATTTCCACATGGTGTTTGTGTGTGTGTGTTTGTACAGTATATGTAACTGAGCTTCCCTTCACAAATTAGAAATGTTTCACATTCCATACACACAATGATTGCTCACATAAGAGGCCTCAAGGTTTGTTTTCTGATACACTGGAGAATCCAGGAACCTTGAGAAAATCAGTGTGATCTGCTTAAAACTCTCTCTTGAAGCTGGATGACTACCACAGTGTTTTCTGCAAATGCTCATAAGCCTGAGCCAAAGCCCAGTGAAAGCAGTGAGGTCAGGCCCCTGCAAAGTATATGAATGTCTCTGTTCTCATCCACAGTTATCAGCATTTCCAGGATTGATCTTCCAAACATTGACAGAAGTGATGAAGTGGAGAATTTAAGCTGAACAGAAAAGAGGGCAACCAAAGTCTAAAAGCTGGCTTTATTGATCCACGGGATCCAAGAAGGCTATTTAAGCCCAGAAGTTGACTTCTAATGCCTAATGAAAGAACTCAGACCAAGATTTTATCTGCTTTTAAACAATAACATCTCATTAGTTTTACTTCAGCTGCCTAAACCCCTTTAACAATCCAGGCACACTTCAAGGAAACAGTATGAATTACCCCAACCCATTAAGATGGAACAATCATTGGTGAGCAGCATTGCTTTTGGTGATGAAAGGCTTAATTTTTGTTTATAATGACATGTCATAATGGTGGGTAAGTGATTAAAAGTATAGCTCTTTCTAGTGTTATACCCACGCATATTGAAGCTCCTTGTATTCTTGAATCTGCTTTAGCTGCATGGTCTGACCTCTATTACTCCTCAGCTTGAGCTGTAGGCAGAAGCAGAATGACAGTAATAATCTATATGACTGAATTCTCTGAGTTCAACTTCCACGTAAGAAGGGCTGTATAAGAGCCATGAATGTTTTAAAGGTGGATATTTAACAGAGAACCAGCAAAGAGCAGTGTCATGGCCTCTCTTCAGACCCTTAAGACAGAATGCACCATCATGATGCCTTTTTAATCTCTTCTGGTTATTAAATTTAGCCTAACTACTCTCTAAATTCTAAATACTGCCTGATGCAGCATTTTCTCTGTGTGTGTGCAGACTTGTGAATGCAAAGCAATCAACCTCCTTTTAGAATGTGTAAACAGACAAGGTAGCTTTGGGTGACTTTCTTGTAGCTCTTTCCTTCACTTGCCTCTGCATCTTTTCTCCTTTATTGCCTGAACATCCCTCTAGGGCAGAACTCTGCATCTGCCAGTTATTCTTGGGGAAGGAAGGTTTTAATGAATCAGGAAATGAACCATTTAACTCCAAGGACTAGCACATCATTTCTTTTATACAGTTAGCCTTGTATTTTAATGATTTGGTTGTTCTTTTCAATAACTAATTTTATTCTTTTCCTTTATGTTATTCTTTTCTCCTGTCAGCAACAGTGCTTACTTTTAACGACTTAAATTTAAAACCAAGCAGTAAGGTCTTCTAGAATTTTTCTGATTTCAAAAGATGGTTTTAACAGCAGTTTTGTCACTGCTTTTTCTCTGCACCTGTTGCTCCACCCATAAATTGCAATTCTGGAAACTTAGAACGTGTGCCAGGTATGCTTTGCACCACAGCAAGTAATGACACCTTTTCTGAATACACACTTCGATGCAAATACAGTTTTGTGACCAGTAGAATTATTTCCAGCAACATAGCCATAAGATGCACACTTTGAAATCAATAGCAAAGGCATCTCTCAAGGGCTACTGACCATGTTTATATGAGTCTCTCAAAGTACTGAGGAAGAAATAATATGCAACTTCAACCAAAGCCTCTGTCACCTCCTTCCTATGCAACCCTGGAAAACTCTGTAGATGATCAATTTTTCCCCAAGGATTCAAGTGGAAAATTCACAAAAGTAAAATCTTTGGTGACTATTAAGATGCAAGCTCTGTATCAGCAATCCCCTGACCTGCCAGCTGGAAGATGCCACAAGGATCTATCACAGAGGATTCACTTCTGTCAATGAAGAAAAGAGTTCTTCACTTCCTGCTTAAAAGCTGAGTATTGTTTAGACAAATGGGTCTAAGAAGAAGGAAGGAAGTGAAGGAGGTGAAGAAGGTGAAGAAATTTGATTCTCATTTGATGTTAATCAGCAAAACTGTGACATCAGAAGGGTTTTGCTCTGCACAGTCAGCACTGATACTGGTGGTGGTCTGACCCAGAAGGTGCAGCTCTGGCAACTGTAATTCTTGCCAAGTGACTATTTGTGTCTTCAAACAGTTGTTGGTCTGTACCTATGTCATTCAGAACTGATGCTCACACACCCTTAAGTTGTTTTTACATTAATCCTGTTTCTTGAAATTGAATAGCTACAGCTTAAGGCAGACCAGTACAAAGTTCTTAATTCTGACACCTTTATCTCAAGAAGTATCTTAATCCAAAACCAGACACTGAAATCAACAGATGTGCCTACACCAGAAGT
The DNA here is from genome assembly GCF_036169615.1 of Heliangelus exortis. NCBI lineage: Eukaryota > Metazoa > Chordata > Aves > Apodiformes > Trochilidae > Heliangelus > Heliangelus exortis. The sequence goes on from NC_092424.1 coordinate 39,638,913, forward strand.
GGCAAGCTATTCCCAGTGTTTATTCAAGGGTTTAATCTAGTTCTCACTGAACCCACAAGGATTTTTCTCACGGATTTGAAGAAGGTAAAGCCAAGCATTTGAGTAGTGGCACAAGTTCAGGTGTAATTTAGAAACTAGATGTTCATGGATGTGCCTGTATGTCTGTTTTCTAGTTGCTTTGGAAACTGCTTGCATGCTCCAGAATGCAAAAATCTATCCCTAGAGTTCTTCCCCTCCTTTTACACTGGAACCTGATAGAAAGTTTCCCTGCCTCTGCAGCTATCCATGCAATAGATCTCTGACCATCAGAAATAGGAGACTGGGAGAAGATTCATGAGTATCAGGGGCTTACTTCAAAATGTTGTTTTTTTTTTAAATACATTTGTAAATCAAGTGCTGTTGCCCAAAGACATATTAGTCAGAAAGGCTAATGCTGAACTGCAAGCACAGCACCAACTTGCAAAAGAATTAAAACACAGACCTCCTTGGAACAAAGTTCTCTAGGTTTACTGGTAACCTGTAACCAAGCACATTGCAAATAGAGAAAGAAATGCCATTTTTTCATTGGCCAGGCTTTGAGTTAAAAAATAATGCTAATACCAATGGAAGAGAGATTGTACAGTTGTGTAAGTACAAGTACAGTTGTGTGTAAGAGTTGTCTTCAGAAGCAAAAATTAAGTTATAGTCTTCCACCTTTGTTAATTAATTAGAGGGGATTACTGCTTTAAGATTTATTTAACAAAAGTGCTACTTAGGATAATTTGTGCACTGTGTGGGTGGATAAGTGCATGCAGAAATTAAAAACACTGAGCAAAGGGGTTGTGAAGAGGCATAAGTGTAGCCCTGGTGGTTTGGCAGGTACATGTATAGGGAATACATACATGCATAGCTGGATCAAGAAACAGGGTTTGGGAGAATTGCTACAATATGTTGTAAGACACAAATATGTGTGAAGACTGACTTGAATATCTTGGATGATAGGTGTGGTGTACAAATGCATGGGCTATGGGAGTAGGTGCTATTGAAGGGACGAGGACTAGTGAGGCTGTAAAATACATGTACTGATCTGATGAGGTTAATGTTGGATGATCAGATTTCATTACCAACAGCTGTAGTGCTTGAAAATTGCTTTCTATAAAGGGGTGACTGTGTGAGAGAGGCTATGTTACCCATTTGATGCAGTGTCAGCACTGTAGGTACGTTATTATCTCTTGTGCTGATGTTACAAAGTTCAGAAGAAAGTTGCATGCCTATGCCAGTTGTATAGCAGATTACACTCCACTTCTATTTTTATTCTTTAATTCTTATGATTTGATTTCTTTAGCGTGAAATACAGTATAGTTCTGGGGGGCAGTGAAAAGACAAAACAGGACATTTCAAAAGGAGAGAAATGTTTTGGCTAGCACCCGACACAGGTACTTGCAACTAATACCATCTGGCTGCTCAGACACATGTATCAGCACTGCGACAGGGATGGTTCATCAGCTTTGCATCACTTGGTAAGACTGCATTTGCTCAGATGATGACTGAACCAGTGCCTGAGTGACATTGTGGCACCATCCACAAATCCCTCAGTCCATGGCCAGAAGCATCAGAAACAGGACAATGAATCTGCCTGCTTAGTTACAGGACAAAAGAAATATGAACTAAATCTGACCTTTTCTTTCCTGTACATTTGACCCATGAACAGCCACCCAACTTCTGCTGATAGTAGTTTATTTCTTACTAACCAGAGACTGCTGTCTGTCTACATACAGGCTTATGCAAAATGAGAATCAAAAAAGCCCAAGGATCCTCCTTCTGTATTCCTCCAATCTGGAAATGATTACTTAATACTTTAAAACTTATCACCATCATGCAGTGCATTTCTTGCTCTGAAAGGTGACTCCCGCTGGATAACACATGAAGAATTGGAGAGTCGAGGTACTAGGCAAAGATTGAAGATACTCTGTGGGTTTATTATCATAGTGAATAAATGGCAGTATCATGCATTTACAGACAGGTAAAGCTAACACAGAGACAGGGCTGACGTGCAGCCAGGGACTTGCAGAGCTCACAAGGAAGATGGTTCATTTCTAATCATGGAGAAGTAGAATAGGAGAGATGCTACTTTCTCTTTTCCCTACTTGCATTTATATATTAGATGAAAATAGATGGCCACACCATTTTTAAAACAAGAGATAGCAACAGTACTGAAGTAACTGTCCGATCCAGAACTGAGCCATCCAGAGACCAATGGAAAAGTTTTGCCATCTTTATTGTGCCCACTCCAGCCCTTGCCAAAACCTCTATTAAAATTTCTGTCTCTGCAACATTACCAAAATAGCAGCAAATTCAAACTTACTTTGAGTAGAAACACAGAAACCAGATTCCAGGAGTAAAATTGCAGTCTGTGAGTGTGGGTCAGAGTTAAGTTCTCACACAGAAGCAGATTCTCACATGAACTTATGCAGTGCCAATGCTGAGAAAGAAGGTGAGAAGGCACAGAACAACTGAAGTAATAAAATTGGTTCTTATGAGCAGTCTGGATCATAGGACCTCTCATCAGCAGAGGCTACACAGCCTGAACACAGCCATGGATACTTTTATGATTCTAATGGTAAAATAGACGAGACCTCAGCCAGTTTAAAACTTCTCTCCTTTGAGCTTTCACTCATAAAATTTTAAGGACTGAAATGATAAGCATGTACACATTGTTGCATGTTTTACAAGCCTAACATCTACAGAGCTTGGCAGAACCAGGGTCCACTAACTTCCATTGCCCTGCAGAGCTGCTAAACTCTGTAGGGTTTCTGGGCTCCTCAGCAGGACTACTCAGCTCTTGCTGCCCACCGGGGCTGCAAGGCTCCATGGGCTCCCCCATCTCCCTGACGTAAGGAGAGGACCAGTCCCTTCTGAAAAGGAAGGGTAATGACTTCCAATATGGAAATGTGCAGCCAAACAGCTATATGGATGCCTGCATTCCAGGTCACTAGTTTGATAAAATTACAGCAGAGCTCATTTCCTTCGTATAAACAGGGTCTCATTCTTTCCATGGCAGCTTCAGCACTTTGGTCTGAAGTGGTGAAAAGTGTTAATATCTTCATGGTTCAGGGTGGGAAAAAGTCTGTTACTGTATGCTTATGCATATCTATTTCTATGTGAATGCTGAAGTTCCCATTGAATTTCCTGAATGAAAAGGGTGCCAAAGACTCAGGAAACACTACTTTCTCATGTAAGAAAACTCCTGTAATTTAAAAAGTACAGATGAGATTGTTTTGGAGAAAAAAAATCCGTATTTCTTTTTTTTCCTACAGTGTAATAGGCTTCAGAGGAAAATCTTTGAAAAAAATTGGAAGAGTGAAAGATGAGTTTTGATGATGGATTTGTGGACTTAACTCTGAACACATTGATGCTTCCATCCTAGATTTTCTGAAGTGGCTGTGCCAAACGAATGTGTGCTGCTGATTGCCAGCCTCCTGTCTTAACTTTATTATGCAGAGTGCTCACAAAGTGCTAACTAGAGCCTATTATTCAGTCCATTCAGATCACACCTGGTTCTTAGTGAGATGTTGAACTGCTTTAATGCAATGAACTATGGCTTTATTGCTGTTATTTCCTCCTCCCTCCAGCTTGAAAAACCATACTTCAATCAATGGCTAATGTCAGCATGGGAGTAATAACTTTCATTTATAGCAGCAAGCAGGGATATCTGGACAGGCCAGGGAAAGAGGCAGGGAGTAAAGCCATCAGGATGTGTAGTTTACACTGTTATTATCATAAGAGTGCTTGGTTTCAGGAAAGCTTTTTAGTGTGGAAACACCAAAAATGCTCATTCCTTCAGCTGAGGGTTTTTCCTCTGAAGGGCACAGAAAAGCCAGGAGAACTGGGACTGGCAGCATAGCAGAGGGAGGCAGTATGTTTGTAAATTGCAGAAAAAAAAATACAAACATTGTAGCTGTTCAGGCCAATCCTTAAGGAAGATGAATGGATGGTACTAGAAAATGTGGTCTAACCTTAGAGCCTGGGGGCACCTTTGTATTCCAGGTCCTGTGGCCAGTTTTGTGTTCAGGATAAACCAATAAAGCTTTTGATGCTCCTTTTCCCCTTCTATCTACACAGTGATAACACTGTGTAGATAAATACTTTCTTTTTTTCCTGATAGTTATCTGCCTTGTTGATCTGCTGGGCTTTTAGGGAACAAGGACCATTTGTATGTTACCTATTACAACTTGGAGCCTTCAGGGCTCTCTGTAATTAATAATTAGTAGAGGAAGAGTACTGAAGGGTAGGTATATCCTCCTTGTACTGAGGCCCCATGTAGGACCACAGCATATTTCCATTGCCATGGGGTGACATTAACATTTGCCTTTCTTTTACACTTTCTGAAAAAATTAAACCCCTGAAGAACTCATGACATAGATTGATGTAAACAGGCACTCAAACGCTCCTTGAACTGGGAAGGTTTTTTTTGTCAGGAACAACTGTGAGTTTTGCTCAGGGCTCTGTTCAGGTTTCTGCAGTGAAGACTTACTGCCAAAAACCTCTTCACATGGAAGGTGGTATAATTCCAGCCACCAGACAAAACCATAATTTTTTTTGCTAAATTACTCCTGAAAGGAAATTCCATTTTCACGGAGAAACTTAAGCATTTCCACAGCAAAGATGACATTTCCCAGCAAAAAAAAAAATATTTTTTTCCTTTACCATGTGTGCTGTTCATTTAGAAATAGAAAAATAATTTTTTTCTAACACAAGGATTAAAAAAGAAACGAATAGGCCAGCAGCTTGCTTTTGTGTTAATTGAAATGAAAATTAAAATTATTTTGCAGAATTCTAAATTACTAAGCAACTTCTCACGATCCAGTGATACTAAACCTTTCGCTGGTACAAACTAGGTTTTTTCATCCACCCCAGAATGAATGTTCCCTTAGTTAAATACCTATCTCTTTAGGCACTTGCATCCCTTCTCTAATATGTCAGAAATCAATTACCCAGTTATCCTCTAATTTATTAAACCCTGTGTCTCAGATTCTGAAAATATTTGGATGCTGCTGTAATGTGTTTTGTACTGGCAAACTGATTTGTGCTAATACATTTTGCACAACTCAGCCAAGGCATCTTGGCATTCTGAATCAATCCAAACCATATTCAATACAGTTTAATTAATGTCCAATGTACCGTGCCTTGGTAAAGCAGACAGCCGGCAGCTTATCTTGCATGACCTTGGGTGACAGACACAATCTGGGATAATGCTAATGTGTGTCTTTTGTCAGCTGATACCAGGGGAGCCAAAAAGTCAGGGCTTCAACAACCAAATGATTAGTACATATCCATGGGGATAAAGATGAGAGAGAAGATATATCTACCATGAAAATGTCTCTGTACTTTGTGACTCATACACAGGCTAATGCCCGATGCAAGGCAATAACTTTTTATTTCATAAAGTATCTCACAGTTCTTTCACCAAATGAAGTAATTATTACAAAGAGGGGGTGTAGGCTGGGGGGGAAAAGGCTGGAAAAAGCAAAGGATTTTGAGGAAATGAGCATCCTTGTCATTAGTTTTAAGTGCCACCACAACAGGCACAGCTAGGCAGAATTTTTAGTAAAGAGGTTCCAGTCAGGCAGTCAGTTGCCTGGAAATAGTTAGGGTACTGCACAGAGCTAGTGTGGGGTTGTAGGACTCTTCCTCAAAGAAGAAATTAAGTGAAGGACCAATATTTCTGGTCCAAACTCACTGAGACATGGAGTCAAATTCATGGAGGGAAGGCTAAGATGAAAGGAAAGACATTTTTAAGCCAAGTAATGAGAAGCAACAGAGGACCTTTGGGATTAGCTCTTGATTGCTCTCATTTGTATGTAGGGAATTGTAAAATATTCATAAAAACAGATCAACTTGTTCAGAAATTCTAATAAAGAAAACCTAGAAGCATTAAATATCATTCCAGTTGGACAGACATGGAGAAATTATGGCAGAATCATTTTCCCAAAGGATAGGGAGAATTTGCCAAGAATAATGTTTCCTTGTCCTAATACAAAACCCAAACTGGAAGAAAAAAACTAGATGACCAGAAGTGGAAAAGTGAGGGCAATGGATCACGATTCACACTTATTTTTAATGATGAAGTTATAAAGTTGCAGTATACTTCACCCATAGTGAGTACAACATACTGAACAGAGAGAAGCTTTACTACAGCTTAAGAAACACTAATAGCAATTTCTAGTAGTGACTATCAGAAATGGAGAAATAGTCAAGAATATTCCCTTAAATATGTTCATAGGTTATTCTATTCACTTCTAAACAACATACAAAGCTGTTTCTGATGGTCTTCTGGCTAATGGGAAAAATACTCAAACATCTCACTTCACATAATTACCAACAATTGCCAATGCCCTAATTTCTTTGGATAAAGAATTTTCCTTCACCAGCTTTCTAACCAGGCTCATACTGAAAGCATACCACAGCTGGTATGGAGCAGCAACTCTGCTCCATTGAAGGCTGTGATCCATGTTTACATATATTGCCAATACTCAAACAACCATAAAATAAACTAACTGACCCTTTATTCAAAAAAAGAAATCTGTGTTTGGTTTGCCAAAGGTTTTCTCCATGTAAATTATTCTCATGTTCCTGTTTCCTTTCATTCCCCTCATATAATTATATTCTGGAAATGCTGCCAGTTTCTGCAAGCTTTATAAAACAGAAAAGAGTAGCATAATCATTTGTTAATAGATATAATTCACTGTGAGCTGATTAGAAAACCTTAGAAGCATTTCCAGTCAGAGACGAAATTCAGTCTATTTTGTAACATTTCATATCAGTGAAATTTTGTTCCATAGTATGAACTGCAGAGGACTCTGATAATGTCAGAATATCTTACTTTTCATGCTGTGGTACAGAATATATTAGATTGATTTGCTGAGAAAAATAGCACATATTGTTTAATATAAATAGGAATACACATGCACATCTGAAAAGACATAGTAACATTACAGGACACAGATGCACATCTGAAAAGACATAGTAACATTACAGGACACAGTCTAAGTAGCTGTTGGTGTTCCCTAAATGTATCTCTTCAACCACAAAAATAGGAAGAAAACCGTAATTTTCTTTTCTTTCATTTTATATATATATATATGTTATAGAAATGTTTTGAAACAGAAATTTTTTGAATTGAAATGTTTTGTATAGATGTTTTGAAAAAATACCCATTGTTTTGTTTTTCCTTCATGGCTAATTTACAAACCTGATTTGTCACTTTCTCATGAGAGTTCCTCTCTGTGACCTAACTCTTCAGTCTGAAATAGTGCTCACAAGACTGGCTCAAGCTCCTTATTAATAATATAGCTCAATTATACCTGAAAATTCTGGCTCACAGTTGTTTTCCATTTTATCTGCTTATCAGTTGAGCAACAAAGACTTGCATCAAATGGGATATTTAGCTTCATTGCCACCTGGCTACAGGTGTCTGCACCACCACTCCTATTTTATCACTGCATCCTTCTGGTCAAGAAATCAGGTCTGTGCAGATCAGTTTTTCATTTCACAGTCAGTGTAACCTGGCTAATTTCTCCCCTCCTGCTCTCACACAGGAGCTGGGTGATGTACTCGGGCAGGTGATCTGAGAAATGTGGATGACAGGCTCAGAAATTCCTTGTGTTGCACTTTTTTTTCTGCTTCTGCCAAAGAACTGGTGTAAAGTAACAGCTGAGAAGGTAAACACAGGCACCCTCTAATCTCCACCTCCAAGGAAATGTTAGAACAAGTATGATTTAATATCTAGCAACCGCTGTAACATGAGAAAGCCTGAAGTTTCAGGAAGAAAATCTGTCACCCCTGTTACATGCCACCACTCAGTAAAGTACTTAAGTCCCTCCTGATCTAGAGTAACAGAAATAGCTCCATTGACTTCAATGGGACAACTCAAGTGCTCTGGGCAAGGCCCACATGCCTTTCCAAACTGGGGCTGCATCCAGCACTCTTATCTGTGTGCAGGGCAGCTGTAAACACCCTCTATGGCCTGAGCCTCAGGCTGAGGCAAAATGCTCCATTTTCAATGCAGAAAAGAACCAGCTGGCCTTCCTTTTCAAGCTACTTATAGGAAACTGATAAACAAGCAAAGGTCAGATTTCAAAGTGCCAAATAATTATCAGGCCACTATCCACAGTAACTCTTCAGGAAAATGCATAATTGCAGAACTAATGAGTCATCTATATACTGCACAATTACCCCAACTACCCATGTAATCACAGTAATTGCATATAACAAAGCAGGGATGGCAGTACCCACAGCATCACAAGGCAAAGAAATCAAGAACAGTCAATTACAGCTGAACACACACAAAAACACACACATGCTTTGCAAATAGGTGACTCGAATAAATTCATGTGTAAACATATTAAGCACACCCTTAGGTACCTTGTGATCTTGATTTTAGCAGTTCAAAATGGCTGGAGGAGAAAGCAGGGAGGGCAGTATAAAATATGCAGTAGATGCATGGAAGAGGGAGATGTGATGCAGAAGAGCAAAGGAAGGAATAGGAAAGAAGTTGTGAATGAAAGCTAAGGAATACAAACGTGTGTATGAAAAGATACAAGGAGATCAAAGCCTCAGTTCGTGAATTTCTTCTTCCAAAAGAAGGAAAAAAGAAGAAAGAGGAAGAAAATAAAAAGCAGACAATTGCAAACAAAAGAGCACGAAGATAGAGTAAGTCATGAGAAGGAGAAAAACAGATAAAGCAGTAGGACTAGAGGAAAGGGCACTGTAAGCTTTGATGGCATTTTATTTCATTTAATATATTTAAGTTTCTTTACTGTTGCATCTCTTTGGCAGACATCCTAAAACTCTGCAAGTGTGAGAAAAAGAAAGATACATGGCAGCTATTTGGAACTCCTGGGGATTTCACTGTTGCTGGCTACTTAGGGAGTTTTGTAATTAAAGGCAATTTAGAAAAGGTAGAAAGACAACCTGCTGTTCACCAAAAGCCACAGCCTCTCCCAGAGTAAACCACCAACTCCAGGGGAAAACTGATCTTTAATTATTAATGGAGTCATAGATTCAAAGACCAGGAGGGTATTCTCAAGCTTTTTAACTTTGCCTTCATAAGTAAAGCCAAAGAGTTCACCTGAATCCCCACACGGATGCCAATACACTGCAGACAAGTTAGAGGAGGTGTTTTCAAAGGATGTTGAAATCCCGGTTTAGAGAATTCACATGACAGCAACTTGGCAGCAAGCTGAACCAGCAGCTGGTTAAGGGACACACACACAGAACCATCAGGCTCATTGCTTGGACAGGAGCTGCATGGGCAACCATCCTCTCTGGTGGGAGGCTGACCCCTGGGCATGGAAACCCTCCAAGCCCGAGCTGCTCAGATTGCAGGTGAGAACAGCATTTGCACCCTGAAGCTGTGGGGTTTTAAGTCAAAGAGTCACAGAATGCTTTGAATTGCAAGTACTTAAACATCATCCAGTTCCAACCCCTCTGCCATGGGCAGGAACACCTCCCACTAGACCAGGTTGCTCAAAGCCTCATCCAGCCTTGGGAAGAAGTGTCCAAGGCAGAATCAAAAAGCCTTCTTTAGCTGCAATCCCAAAGATTTAAGCTAACCTTCCTTTAACCTCAGCCACAATGTCACTCCTTTTTCTGCACGGGAGAGAAATCAACCCAAGCTCCCTGGATTCAGCAGATTTTAATTTAAATCTGACCAATGTTTAAATATTTTTTTAAGAATATGTGCTCCCTAACTATTAATATGGCCTGGACTGGGAGAAAAAGTGAATAAATTATTTAATTACAGCCAAGATGTCCCTGGCATAGCTTACTGTTGTCCTGTAAATCCTTCTTCTTCACTTATCTCCAGCACAAAGAGGCATCTTTTCCAGGATGAGAAGGGGGAGGTGGAGGAACTCAGCACACAGCAGTGCAAGGATACCTTTGTTGATGGGGCTTTGTGTGGGAACTCACCTTTGGTGAATGACAGCCAGGCCTGAAAATTAGCTTTAGCTTTTGTGAGCTCAGTTTTCCTTCTAAATTACTGCATTGCTGTAACTTCAGAAGCCAGGTATTTCTCTTGACAGTGAATGTTTCAAGCTTTTGGGCCAGGACATGGTGATTTGAATGCCAGGCACGATTCACGGGTAACTGGCTGTTATTTTACAGCACTCTGAAAGGAGACCCCTAGCATCAGGCAATTTTAACCTTGCTCTGAACCACAGACACACTGAAAAACTCCTACTGACCCTACCAATTATTTTGCCTCTATTGGTGCTGTAGTGTCAGGTTTTATTATTTTTTGTAAATTTATTTCCCCACTGGATTCAGCTACTGTAAAGCTCTGGAGGTCTGTGTAGTGTAGATGATAATGCTTTCATCAAATCTTGGCCAAAGAGAAAGCCTCTGTGGTAGAATCAAGAACGTAATTTCCTGACTTAAGTATTTACATAAAGTAATATTCAGTTATGCCCCAAGTTCCTAGTCAGGAGTGAAGCACAAGGACATACCGAGACAATTATTAGCCTAAGCAGATCACAGGCTAGAATGACCAGGCAAGAGGCTGAAAAAAGACTCTTTAATCATCACACTGCTACAGATGGGGAGACTGAGGTACCCAAGTAATGCAAGGGAGAGACAGTGTAGCTGATAGCTTCCTCTTCTAGCCTCTTCAATTTAGGTTGTAGGGGCCACACATAATCCAGAATTATGAGGTAGGTCTAGTCAGTTATTCACACACATATTTCTGGGCTCTCAGGCTTTGAAATTGATTTTTAAAAAGAAAAAATAACATTCTTGCTATAAAATAGTTGACTGTGAAAGGCATCACCTTTGCTCCTTGTTTTATGAGTGCTTCCAAAGACCTTCTTCCCACAGGAAGGAATCCTAAGTAAAATGCCCCAAGACTGGCTGCTGCAATTGAAAAAAATAAGGGATAGAACAAATTTGGCAGGGAAGAGGTTTTTTAACTTCTTGTGAGCAAGTCTGGCTGCGTGAGCTCAAGTAGCCTGCGATTATCCACCGTTCACTGTCACAATAACTTAAACCTGCTATTCTAAGATTTACAAATTGCAGCCAAGTCCTGGACCCTGCTAGGGTCTGACCCTGTGGTCAGAGACCAATACAGGAGCAAAAAGACATCCCCAAGGTTTCACAGCAGGTCAGTGGTGGAGGCAGGGCTTGTGCACTTGTGCACCGCAGCCATTAGTGGGACAACTCTTGATGAAGATATTACCTTAGTGAAAGTACAGTGCCCAGAGAAAAAGAACATTCTACCCAGGAATGATGTTAGATGGAGTGAGCACATGTTCCTGGTTCACGCAGATCCTGGTCTGCAACTAATATACTCAGGGACACCTGAGTATTTACCTATACGTTTTAAAATTCTGTAAGCAAAACTAAAAGCAAAGACTTCAGGCAGGACAAAACATGGTATTTGCCTTACAGCATTTTTCCCTGTTTAGTTGTAAGGAGAAAACATTTGTACGCTTTGAAAAACCTGAAACTGTATTCCTGTTTTCCACTATTTTCATCTTGGGTGATTTTCTGAGCTTGTTATTTTTCAATGTGGGAATACCCAAAAGATCTGTCTTACAAGTACTTGTTCAATCTGCTATTGACTGCAAGTAAACTTTTTTGCATTTACAGCATCCTTTGGCAAAGAGTTTCTCTGACAGCTATCCCCTCCAAAATGCTCAGTTTCCAAGATGAGCAGCACTAGTTTATTCAGGTATTTCTTACATGGAAACTATTTCAGAACATTCATATTTGATGCCTTTCTCTAATCTTGCTTGTTCTTTCCTACTCCCGTTGAGCTAAGAGGCTCGGACACGCATGCTGTATTTCAGATGTAGCTGAACTGATGACAAACTGATGTTTTCTGCTTTGTTCTCCATTCCTCTCATTTGATCCATTTTTCTGAGTGCAGCCAAGCACTGAGCTGATGTGCTGATGGAAGTAGCTACTATAACCTCAATGATTTGCTCTTGAGTAGCTATAGTCACCTCAGAGCCCACCATTTCATACATAAAACTTGGACTGTATCTTCCTGTGTGAAACATTTTAAATTTTCTGCACTGAATTTCATCTGTGGCTCATTGCCTAGTTACTTGTTGCTCTAAAAACCTTCTCCAACTCTACACAGTCCTTCGTTTTGCTTATCAACATTAGAACTATAACATTATCAAACATCTCATTGCTCCAGAACAGACCCCTGCAGAACCTCACTGTAGATCTTCTCTACGGGAATGCTCATTGACACCAATCTGCTGTTTCTTCTTTTTCATCTAATTTTATATCCCTGCCAGCAGCATCCCTTTCATGTTTCATTTCTCTTAAAAACCTTTTGTGAAGAACATTATCAAAAGAATTTTGGAATCCATGCGGAGTGTATTATTTGGACCACTCACACCCATGTGCTTTTTATCCTCTCCAGAAAATGCCAAGAGCCCTAACTTCAAATGCAATCACTTTGCCAAATCAAAATATATTCAGATGTTTTTAAAAAGCCAGAGCTGAGTGGTTCTCTGAACAATTTAGTCAAAGAATGCAGTCCAGTTTTACTGTTAATTATCCGTGATCATATATTTCCTAATTGCTTTCTGTTTATAGGTGCATTACTCAACACTTAGCTGCACATTTTATGAGAACAATGTTCCCTACAGCATCTTCTTCTAAGAAACAAAGCTCCTCCTGACAAAAGTGAGAACTACTGAAGTGGCTAGCTGGATTTCATTCACATTAGCCTTCCTTCCTGTATTATGCACTAATCTGACTCAATAGATAACTGTAAAAAATGTTACGAGTTCTATAACATTACTTTCCCTTGATTGTGTATTGCTGATATACTTACAGGTTTAGGCTGCATCTAGTAATGAGGCTGAACTGCCCAGATTTTATTAGGAAGGGAACATAAGGTACCTTCAAGTGTGAGAGTCACTGGAAGCTCTGGCAAGAATGAAGAGGCTTTACTGGGCCTTTTGCCTTTTCTTGTGAAACACATTTTATGAAATTTTCAACTAACAGTTTCTTATTTCTTCTACCATGCTAATAAGCAGATACTTAAAATGTATTGATACATTTTATGACTACACCAAATTACTTATGTGAGACACAGTGTCTGGGTTTGGCTATTTGCCTATAAGGTGCAGTCACCCCACAGTCAAGGCAGGCAGTGTTGGTTTTACCTTCCACTCCTGTTTGCAGACAATTCCCAATTTGTTGTAGTTCTTGAGGTAACATGGCAAACCAGAACAATTACCTGGTGTCCTGGACATGACCCTGACCCTGACATTTCCACTTTGAGAAGTCATAGCCAGTTAATGTTGCAGCAATTACTTCTGCCAAGCAGCCCTGTATGCTGGCACCAACCACAGCAGAGTTGGCCAGATGGTGATGCTCTCTATGTATGAGTCTGTATGCTTAAATACATACAGAAATCATTCACATTCCACATGTTTTTTACAGTGGCTTGAAGCATAATTTGAAATTGCCTGTGTGTCACTGAGGATAGAAGAATTTGTTCTAGAAGCCCATGACAGAGAAACATCAGTAACTCTTCTGCACCTTAAACACAGTTATAGAGAGCAGATGCTGAAGAACAAGTGATTAAAGCATGAAGCAGCCTTAAAGAAATACTAATAATGGAATTATATATCTACATTTGTAAGCCACCGCCTGCACTTGATATGCTATCTGCCATGTGGCAAATCAAATATGTAGAGAACAGGAAAGACTTAATATCTTTCCTTCACATAAGCTGAAGCTCAGCCAGATGAGTGGAAAAACAGCACCGCAGCTGCTGAACAGACAGGTACATTATTCATTAATGCTATAGCAGGTTCAAGGATATAAATTTGTCACAGTGGAATTTAGCTTATATGTAACAGCTCAGAAATGTCATTGGAAATACCCTGGAAAGAAGACATTGGGAATTACTAGCTGAATTCCTCATCCTCTGTGTCCTGTTGGCTACTTGTGCCACAGTGAACATTCTTCTTTGAAATCTGTTTTCTCTTCCCTATACTTTAAATTTTTTCCCTTCTCTCTATTATAATTTGAATGTTGCTCAAGTAATTTTCCTGCCTGCCTTCCAAATTTTGTGGAGGTCCTAAAAGCTCCATCCACCTGCCCTTCTGATGTAACAACATCATTAGCAAGCCCGAGATCAGTTGCCATCCCCATGCCAGTAGTCCCTAACCCAGTCTGATCCCACACCCATCTCCTCCCAACAGACACCTCCCTGGAGGTGGACATTAAGAGCCCTAATGTCAAGGTCTACATGAGCTATACCAGAGCTTTTAACCCTCCCTCACAGCCAACGCTTCTACACAATCCAGGGAAAATATCAACCATTTCCATGGCAATAATTTGCTGAGAATTGTTCTGTGTACTCTTTGAGGCTACACTGGCCTATGATGTTGGATTTCAGTAATGATGTGCAATATCATTACTACAGTGGGTGCAACCCTTAAACCACTGTGCTGTACAATTTTATTCCTTAAAGCATTTCAACTCTGCCTTACTAATATAACGTGAATATATAAATACAATTCTAGAACTTAGGTTAGATTCTTTTAGTACTTGTTTTACTGTGCAAGGAGATTCTTAGCACAGGATTTCTTGAGCTGTATTTTCTTCAGCAGGTCAGTAGTAGATGTCATGTTTATGGATCAGAGCAATCAGATGATAACATTACAGGTTCTAGCAAGCAGCGCTGCTAAGTTAGATGGAATTCACAGATTGTTTTATTTCAAAATGAAACTTGAGTTTTAGTGCTACCTAAACTGTATCCATTTAAAAATTGCCTACACAAGAATAAATTTTTGCAATGCTGTTGTTGACTATTATTACTGGTTACATTTTACAGATGAGAAGCCTTAACTTCTGTTTCAGAAGGAAATTCTGCTTGCACTTATTCTTGCAATCAGAGAGATATTAATAAATTAGCTTGATAGTTTAAGAAGAGCACAAATTAGTTTTAAATTAATTGTCCAAAACTATCAGTCACTCATTGCTATGGCTAGGATCAGAATTCAGGAGCTACTGAGCAACTCAATACTGAGCCATCTGTTTCCATATCTGTACTAATATTAAGGCCATAGCACTAACCCAAGCCCTTTCATGCAGAGAAATATAACACGAACAACACATGACAATGCCAGCAAAGTCTATGTCAGGAAGAAATTCAGGCTTCACATCAGTCAAATTGCAATCAGTACATCACAATGAAAAGCTTTAGAAGATTTATGTCAAAGTGCTAAGTTTAAAGATTAACATACTGTTAAAGCTTGAAACACCATGCTCATCAAACGTGCTGGCATATGGAGGTTGATAAGAGGTGATCGTTTGTAACATCAAATATGTGTTGCTCTCTATCACCAAAACTGTGTAAAGTGCAAAGGTTTATCACCTGGAATCCAAACCACGAAAATCCTCAGCCTTAACCCAATCACATTAGAGATTGCCTGTTTTTCATTAACAAAGGCTTTTTATTTTGTGATACATCACCTTTGCAAATTCCATGATAATACAGTAAATTTGTGAAAAAGATTTCAGTGAAGTCAGAGAGCAATTTTTCCAAGAACATTATATCTATTTGGTAGACAATTTCTCAAATTTTGAAAATTTTGGACTGGTTGGTCTTGTTTTCTGTCCTTCCAGTTAATGGACTGACATGACATGGATTGAAAAACACAATTTGAAAAGTAGAACTGAGAAGAACCCTGACAGGACATTTGAAAGCAGAAGCAAAGCAAAATAGCAGACTTCTATCTTTATATAACTTCAGAAGTTTTCCTGTTTTTAAAGGAAAGATAGTAAAAGCAAAGTCAGCTAGACTTCTTCATCTTAGCAAAATTTCACTTCCACTAGTGTATTCTCTTTTCCTCAGTTATTTCCCTCTTAATTCTCTTCAGTATCTTCTTGAGTTTTCTAAAGAAGCCAAACAGCACAGGTCTCTGAACTAGTGCAGCCTGAGAGTAAAGAAACCCAGAAAGTTTTTTCTTTACAGACTTCCTCACTAACATCCTCCAGAGCTCAGATTGCTTCATGGTATGTCCTTTCTCAGATGTTACAAATATAATTATCCCCAAAATGAGCCAGTGAAAATAAAAGCAAAATAGTATCATAAGTGGAATGATGTGAACTGATTTTTTTCAAAACAGGTTTTTTTCTTCCAAAACTGAGCTAAAATGTTACTCATTGAGCCAATTCTATCACAAACTTAAACTCACCATGACCTGTCCCCACTGTGCATCACTATACACACACGCATGTGTGCAGAGCTAATAAAGCTAAAATGCTACAAGAAAAAATTGATAAACTAGAAGAAATCATTAACATCTCAAGTTTTAAGGGATAGACACTGTAAGGTTATTTGACAAGTCCTCAAGGAAAAATGAAGGTCTAATTAAGATGCTGGGCCAAGGTTTCTTAGTTATATAGAGAAGGCACATGTACATTCTCCCTGAAGATAAATAAGCATGTAATTACTACAAGGCCAGCAAACTGGGAAAATAAAAGGAAATCCCCCTGTGTTGCAGGCCTCAACTTGCCTCTTACCCATGTTCCTGCTGATTATCTGGAGCATTGATCTCTGCCAAAAATTAAGATGAAATTTTAATATAATGCAATTTCCTCATTTTCAAGAATGAACATGTGAATGCAGAATGATAACCCAGTCTTATATTGCACTATAAGATCAGGTACTGAACACTATAACCATCTCCCCCGTGCTTCATCTACACTGAACTGTTACATGCATCAGTAGGAAATAAAGAGTTTTTAAGATAGGGAATAAAAGTTAGCTAAAATTATTTTGATATAAACCTGTTA
Organism: Heliangelus exortis; assembly: GCF_036169615.1. NCBI lineage: Eukaryota > Metazoa > Chordata > Aves > Apodiformes > Trochilidae > Heliangelus > Heliangelus exortis. The sequence continues at coordinate 39,655,725 of NC_092424.1, forward strand.
TGAATATCTTTATATCTCTGGGGCTTGGTTATGCCCCTCTGCTCAAATGTACATACTCTAACAGATAATCAGTAAATGTAAGTAATATATCTATAAATATAGAAGCTTTATTCTCCAAGATGAGCAACAGAAACAATATTTATCCTAGGTAATGCATTCAGGTTTCTCTTCTACTGGGGAAAAGGGAACAAAGGACTGAACCATATAACAAGAGCTTAAAGTCTTACATCCCTATTTTGAGGTGCAGAAAAAATGTGTTTTATCTACCCTGACATACTTCTCAGGGAGGCATTTTGAAACACTTTCTGCTCTTCCTTTTGAGTAGCCTATCTTCTGCTCCCAATCATTTAGCATATGCTCATCTGAGCATGTAAACCTGGTTGCACAGATCATAAATCCTGGCTTGGGATGTATCCATAATTGCTATTGTTGTTGTTGTTTCTCACCAACATGAGTCACCATCTGGCAACAAACTGCAGTCCAGAAAACTTCTATAACTTCCCCTTAATTTAATTCTTCAGTATTCTCACCCTCGTTTAGCATAATATTACCAGAAACTGATCCAGATGTTGCAGGGAGAGGCAGGAGATAAGTAGCTACTAACTGGCTTAGAAAATTCTCTGTAAGGGCTGGATTCACAACAGTTACTTTCTGACACAGCTGCAAGCAATCACAAAAAAACTTAGTTATTTTAAATGGAGAATAATTAAATGAATAATTTATACAGGTCATGATTCAGCCAAGCATTTAACTACACAGTTAACTTAAAGTATATATTAAAATCAACTCTAACCGGGTATTGGCACATATGTTAAATTAAGGTGTGTTTCAGAATTTTGTGGAATCAGTGCTTATCGTGTGAAGGAGAAAGCATATCTGTCACATATAGATAGCTGCTGGACTGTAACTTTGAATCCGTTTGGTGTCAAGTAGACTTGAGCTTGGATTTAAATTAGGTTTTAATAAACTGCATCGATACTAAGCTGAAGTATCCTAGAGGCCACTTAAATTTTTTTCTATTAAATATAGTTAAAAGAAGCCATTTCCCCCAGTAAAAAGATATAAAATAAAAAATGGAAGAAAAAAAAGAAAAAAATCAGAACATGTTTAAAATTAAATATCAACTTCAGTATTTTTCTGAACACCTCCACTCTCTCGTGAGGGCAACTCTCCAATCTGAGAAACAAGTATGTTTGGAAAGGCCTTGAATTCCTCAAATTCTGGCAACTGAAGTTCAGAGGTGATCTCTGTACTCAAACAGAAGACACTCATGTACCCTTCTGTCTTGGAAAACACTTTGCACATCTATGAGTTCCTAAAAATTTCTGTGATTGATTCTGGCCTTCTCTAGAGGCTGGAGTAATCCTTTTCTTTTTTTGCTGTGTTTCCTGCCAGGCTCATGCTGAAGTAAGAAAATGATGGCAGAGTTTACAAGTTTCTTCAGGCTCCCTGGGCTTAGGGCACTTCCCCTATAATCCAAAGGTTTTTCCTGATGAATGCCAGACATCCACAGTCTTCTTTTGTAGCAATCCTTACATAAAAATTCATGAGCTAGGGCAGTGCAGCTCAGGGAGGTGTATCTAATACATTTTTAAGAAATGCATTAGGGTGTCGGGGCATACGAATACAATAAGGTCACCAAGGGCTGAAATGGACACAGAGCCCTGTTTTTTGTCAGACTACTGACAAAGTCACTGCTATCACTAAGGATGTCTCAGGCATAGAGTTTTACGTGTTTAGAAAGCACACATCTGCAATAATTGTACCAAGTTAGAGAAGAGCAACATGCATTATTTAGATCCTTAACAATAATGATAGTCCTTAGTTGTTCCTATATCTCAGCTTGTGAGTTTGTCTAATTACCCCCTCCTAGTCACTTGGGGCTGCCTTCCCCTGGGGCCTTTGTGGCCTGATCTGTTTCTTAGGCTTATGTGTAGAGACATACTGGGAGCTCATCAGGCTGCAATCATTAAAGGTATCTTTTAAACCTGCTCAGAGCTGCTAGCTTTACCTTAAGTATAACCACTTTTTTTCCTCCTTCCGTGGCTCTCTTTTTCTGTGAATGGGCACAGGGACATCAGAGGATAACATGGGGCACAGAGCTTTCCCCTCCTTAGAGTGTTTTAATTAACATTTCTATTATATGCACTCATTACCACATTCCTGGCTTCAGCTTTAAATTGGTCATTCTTGTTACAAGCCCTCTAGGACACAGTGGTAAAACTTTACACATCTTATATTATAGCAATTATTAATCACAGGTACATTTTAGTGATTGAACTACAGCAATTGCTACCAGTCTAAATATAATCCTTAAACAGAAACAAATGACAACATTGGGAATGGCAGTACCTGCATAGGGCAACACTCTCTTGACCCCATTAGTTTTATAGGATCCTCTGGGGGCTTTATCACAACTACAACTATTCCACAGCCCCAGTGTGTCTGGGCAAGCAAAGTGCTCCTGTGGCAGAGCAGGTGTGTTGGATGCATTAGTAAGGAAAGCTACTAAATCAACTGATGACCAAGGTCTACAATTTGGGTAGTGTCTAGGAAATACGCCTCAGAAAAGCATGAAGCAAGTCAGAAAATATTTATTGGCAGAGACAGAGGTGGCCAGCATGATTGCTCTTTAAAGCCTACAAGACTAACACCTGCAATTGATTTTGGACATGCAAAAGAAGAGCTGAACTTTGGTAAAACCTTGTGTGGCAGATCCACTGACGCTTTTAGACAAGAAAAGAACAAGCAGCCTCTAAAAGAAAGGGTTTGTATCTTTCAGGTGGACTTTGGCTCTCCTGCCCATCACCTGCATCAACCTGGTACAGACAGAAAAGCTATTTGGCTAAAAAGTGTATTTGTTGGTGTTACCATTTAGCTTTCAGCTGGATCCATTCCCACTCCAGACCTCCTGTGTGGGTAGAAGAAAGGACTTTTCTGTATTTGCATCAGCTTAAAGGGATGGTAGGAACACACTGCTAGCCTAACTATATGCTGGTGGTGTTTCAATATTTTTTTCTGATAGCACTTCACCCTTTTTGTGTTTGCCTGAGCTTAGAGGGTGATTAATAGGCGTTTTATAAGAATGTGGAACAACTGAAACAGGAAGCTGAGAGAGAGGCTTTATATGCAGGCTTAACTTAGTGGGAGTAAGTTCTTTCTTGGATCCTTCTAATTGCTTTAATAATTAAGAAACAATTTCTCTAAGCTATATTACAGTTGATTTTAATAAAATCACTCATGTAGAGACAAGAATTTAAGCAGCACTTCATGTGTGTGCAAAGAAAAACACATCCCTCTTCAGTTGTGCCTTCAGGAGAAATTAATAAAACGTGTGTGAATATCTAAACTGAACTTTAAAAATCTGCCCTATGTTTATGAATGTCTTTTATACTGACAAAGTTAATGACATTGGTCACTAAGTGACCTAACTGTGGTGCTTTAGGCACTCTGATCAAGAAAAATGCTTTACTATACACTTTAAACAGTTAAACAATCACATTAAACTCAAAGGAACTACATTTAGACCTAAAATAAAGCATGTTCTCAGGCAATTTTCTTCTGGGGGCCTCTACTTTCCATTGTTTATGTAAGCCAATAAATTTTCACACTAAGTTAAAATTAGCCAGGATTTTCAAATTTAAGACAATAGAAGATGTCTGATTTGCAAGGGGTGGAGGCTTGGCAGCTTTGTATCTCAGACTTGCCATTCTAGCAACAAGACTTGAAAAGCACCCATATGTATCTTGAAATGAGAGGGAAAAACTCTGATCTCAGTCAGGCTGCCATGAAAACCCAGGGTGGCTCCACTAAAAAAAAGAAAAAAACCTTTGACTGATCCCACTGAATTATGTATGCTTTGGGTTATGCCTTTACATTTCCTTTTCTCCACACATTCCCAGGGGCAGATGCCCACCAGTGCACCCCAGACTTGGTTCAGCTAGGAAGCCTTAAGGAAATATGAGATGTCTTGCATGGTGAAAGTAAGTGACCACATGAAAAACATCTACGAAGGGCAAAATGAAGAGGCATTTGTCTAAGCAGGTCTGATGTGGAGAGGTGAGAGGTACCCATTTTGGAATATCTGGATACCCCAGCTGCAACTGAGAACGCAAAGAAAAAATATACGAGATGCATGAGTTTCAATTTCCCATTTAAAATTTTCATGCTTAAAAAGCATTTTAAAATGCATGAAGTTTTTCTTTCAGAACTATTCAAAGAGTTATCAACCTACATTTGGAAACACTTCCTTTTAGCTGTGTAATAACTAGAATGCTAAACTTATTCTCTATGTCTACTTATCCAGTTATCAGGAGTAACAAAGCATTAGAAATTATTTGGGGTAAAAAAAAAACCCAAACAAACAAAACAACAGAACAAAACCAAAACAAAGAACAAATGCTGGCACAAATAGAACAGAAAAAAATACATTTTGCACTGCATCAAGGTAAGGCTGTAAAGTTAGTTTATATATTTGCAGCCAGCTGCTGGAAGGTTAAACCTGACCAGGGAGGAATTTCTGTGCTTTTGAAAAAAACCAAACACTCTAGTCTCAGGGAACTCCCAAGATAAGAAAATTTGTCCTGTTCCTGTAACTATACATGGTTGTGCTGGGCAAAATGTCCTGTAGACAGTTTTCCATTTCTATTTTATTTGTCACTAGATGTCACTGTACACAAGACTGTGCCTGGGACTGGAGGCACTCTGGGCACCGGTGTCCCGAGGACATGGGAGGAGGTATCATATCTGAGTACTGCTGTTTGGCTTTCACTTCTGTCAGCCAGACTTGTATTCATTTAATTTTCCAATTCATTTTGGAGCACAAGACAGCTCATTCACCTTCATGGCAAATGTTTCACAGTTGATTTTTGAAATAATTTTTTTTTTCTTCTTGGAACTTTGAAAATTCCATTAATGAGACACTTGAATATATTCCAGCTCAAACTCGACAAGCAGAGGAACTGGCCACAAATTGGCCAACCTGGCTGAGCTGAAAGGACACCTTTCCATGAGCTACTGTTTCCAGTGGGCAGCCAAGTAGCAAAACCTAAATTACAGCTCTAGTTAATAACAGTCATAACCGAGCTAAGGGTGCAGCAAAAATACCCCCAGCTTCTCCCATGGATGCACTAAAAAGTTAGCCCATTCCCTCCATGCACAGGCAGCCAGCAACTGGGACTTACCCCACTGAAACACACATTGTCCCACGAGACTGAAACTCAGTCTAAGGAGAAAACCAGCATAAGACTCATCTGTCACAAGGTATCACTGAGGCCCTTTACCCTTCATAAATTATCCAGCAACAAATAGATTTGTCTCTCTTGTCAATATGCACAATGAAAAGCAGGTGATTACATTACAAGTCTTTCATACCATGACTTTTCTGTGCCTTGTGAGATTTTCGACAGTCACATCATTCGTGCACTCTGAGATTGGAGACCCAAGCAATAACAAGAAAGTGAAAATCAAAGTGATTTCAATACTGCTGCACCAGTATTTCATTAAAAATACTTTCAAATAGCTGTGTGATTTTTACTTTTTGGCAAACTTCCTTTTGGACAAAATTCATTTTCTTAAACATTCACAGATATTAAATTACACAAGTCACACAAGGAAGTAAAGTGAATGCACAGGGACAGATATTAGCTGTTGTAAAGCAACACTACTCCAGAGACTTCTGATTCACATCAGCTAGGAATCTGGCGAGCAGGTTTTATTTGGTTCCATGTTCATAGATGATTTCCCATTCATCCAGATTTACTAGAGCTTGTTAAAATTCTCTTTAACAATTTCAGATAGGGAGCTCTATAAACCACTGACTTTACTTTTTTGCATAAGAGATAATACATTTGCAAATAGCTTTTTTATATCTTCAAGATAGGCTCAAGCGTGGGAAACACACTGAATGGCAAAGGTAAAGTACCTTGATTCTCAGCACCCACTCAATGTAAGAGGAATAAAGAACCATTTTATAGGCCCACATCATTTACCCTAAGGGGGGCTTAGGGAATTGTTTTGGATTTGGTAAATAACCACAATAAAAGTGCACAAGTGATAGAAAGACTGCACAAAAAAATAGTGACTTCTATTGCATGGAAAATTCCTAGTGATAAAATCTGAATTTGCATTTTGTTTGTGCTAAGAAAAAAAATCAGCTGTATCTCCGTTCTATGGCTGGAGAAATGTCTGAGCATTTCTAGCTTCCTCCAAAGGTATGTAAATTTACAGTGTGGTTTACAAAAACATTTATGCATGTGATTTTGATATTTGCTTTCAGAAATATTTATAAAAAGTTAATGTTTAAAAATATTGAGTATTCAGAACATGACAGAGAAGCAGTCATTGCAAAAAGCATTCGTGTAGAAATTCCAATATAATACCAATATTTATGTGGTACATACCCAGCTATAGAGTACCAGATTGCTAGGATGAAGCAATATCAGTCTATTATTTATATCAGAAGACAAGTGATGGTGGCTCAACTTCCACCTCTCTCTCTAGATATTCCATAGCTTTTTTTTAAAAAAAAGAAAAAGATCTCTCTAAATTTTACTGGAGAGAGATAAGTCCACAGTGCTGATCAAGGCTTAACCAGACCCCCACAGAGAAGCCTGTAGGTTTCTTCTTCAAAGAATTCACTAGTGACTTTTTGCAGTACTCATCCTGCTCTAAGTCAGTGATCAGATAACTGTGGTTCTTTTTAGCAGTCACTTGAATAATGCATTTTATTCTACTACAGCTAGAATCAGCACCTGACATATTCTACTCCCTTCCACATCAACTTCACTCTGCCATGGTTGAGTTCAGAAAGCAATTAAGTTTCTTGTGGCAGTCAATCACCTCAGTACAGCAATAAAATAATTTCCATTACAGCAGCATGTGAAATTGAATGATAACTGTAGAGCAGAATAATTTCTTCAATAAATTAAGTCCCGTTAGAGTATTGATACAAATATTTCAGAGGTTTTATCTAATACATCACTTCAGGCTATCACTTCCCACCAGCTCCAAAATGATACTGGCACATCTATCATATTTATTTTCTATCTACATAATTACTAATAGATATAACAGCACCAGAAAAAATATGCCAAACAAGCCATTTGCAAAAACACTACAGTTCTTGTAGAACTATGAAAATTCTTCATAATTCTTTTTCATATGAAAACACTATTGTGTAATTACAAAGTTGGTGGTTTCTAAAAAAGGTTTTCAAAATAATTTGAGAAGGAGTGAAAAAAAACATGAACTAGAAAGAATGCTGCCCTGGGCTCTCTCCCTGGCAAACTCCACATCCCAATCCTGTCTTGTGGCAGGCATCTACCCACAAGGGACATTTGGTCCCTCAACAGATCAGCCTCAGCACAAGGTGTCCACAGTTTTGGGGGAGCTAACTCTTCACTGGCCAGATGGTTAAATGATGACTGGGATTTGAAAGCTGACTTTGCCCCTCCCCAATGCATTATAACCCAGGCACATGCAGTTCCACACAAAAATGGTCCCACTGGAGATCCTTACGAGACTTTCAAAAGTGTCCACATATAATATATCCTCTCACATCTATCTGCAAAGTGCTGAGTGGACACAAGGAGGGACAAATCCTAAGTTATCCTTTTCCTCTGGGGCACTACAAAGCCCTCAACAAAAGTTACCTGTGGAGTCCCACCACAGGAAGGCAGGCTGGGAAGAGACGTATTAAACTCTGCATCAGGCACTATGGAGCAAAATAATCTAGATGTGTAATTAAGACAGGCAAGGAGGGGGAATTTAGTGAAAAGAGTGAGGACTGGAAGTAACCAAGGTAGTTTGTGTTTAGGTCTGATAGAAGGAAATAAAGAGTTGGGATACAAAAACAGAAGAGAGGAATAAGACATCTGATGTTGCTCTGAGTAGTACCAGTCTCAAGAGGACAAAATTTGTTCCTACAGCTTAATCTTCAGTAGAAAACACCATGACACAAGGATCCCATATATTTTTGCATAGTTGAATTGACATAACCAGGCAGTGACTGATTACTTGTCCAGTAAATCAGTGGGAAGATTTTTTTAGTTGATTCAGATTAGCCTTCATCAGGCCCAAGGTCAGCCCTTGTAGGATGGAGTTCTATTTGTTGGGACATCCTTGGATTTTGTCCTTGACATTTCCAGGATCTTACTGAAGCCATTTGCCATGTTCAACTAATACTCCTAAAACCGGTTTTCTCAGAAAGGAAAAAAAACCTCACAGTATCTTTAAAACAGGTGCCAGTAAGGCCCATTTTTGATGACTGCTTTTCCCATTGAGGTGCACTGTAAGCTAGGTGATGGTTCATCACCTGCCTTCAACACATCAGGAACTCATTGAGCTGTTACAATGCTTTCTTTTATTGTACTGTAACTGCCCTGTGGTGCATATAATCATCTCTGAGCCGCTGACCCAAGGCAATTAGTGGAATCCCTGCCTCTCAGGTAAGGAATAAATAAAGGATCTGTCACCACCAAATAAGCTGTGAAGCAAAGCTCCAAGGACATTTGCTGAAGCAGGTGACCAAGAAACCAAAGTTGCTGAGCCACTAATGCGCTGGGATGGAAATACACGTATGATACAACTTGGCTGACAGAGTACATAATTACAGGACATGGCATCATTTGATTCACAATGGAATAAATGGATATATTTATATATTTGAAGGTTTGAATGAGGATTTCCTGATTTCCTGATGAAGTCATTCCTTTATTACAGCACCTTTCGTGGCCCTCTACAGCTAAGGTCAAGTCAGCATTTCCATTAAAAATATCAAACCTATTTTCAGGGTTTTATTATTGCTCATTTATAGAAAAACTCTGCACCGGATAAGACTTGGCACACAGGGCCTCAGACCAGGGCAGAGAAAGGGAGCAGTGGAGATTTTTCTCCTTTCTTTCCTTTAACTACAGAAATAAATACACAAAAGCTAAGTAGCAGCAAATGATGTCTCTTAAAGGCTTATAACTCCTAAACATGGACTGGACTTTTTCTCTTGAGGACATGGGGGAGAATATTTAAAAGTATTAAGCATTTTTTTCTGGGAAAGTAACTGCTTCACGGGTGTAGCAACTTCTTTCCCAAGAATAATTTTACAGTGTATTTTATTAACTGAAAACTCTGCGTAATTAATGCAACTAACTGCAGACAAGGGATCAGAAGAGTAAACAGAGTTTTGTTCCAGCACTGCAGATAACTCTCCCCAAAGCCATAGACCCTCATGATGTAAGACGTCTGCCAGGGAGAGGAGGAGTCAGGCCCTGTGCAGGAGGCTGCAATGACTTCAAAGGGGCTGTTGTGCTCTTTCGTGGGAATAATAAATGTACAATGCAATCTTGTTTATCCAAAGGTCTCAGGTGACACTTAGGACCTCCTGATAAAAGGTCCAGATGGGTGTGACAAGATCACCCTCCAGGGACCAGAACTCGCCTCTGCCTGATGAAAATTGGGAGGATATGTCCCCAGAGTCCTTTGGACCACCCTCTCTCTGCAGCAAACTTTTGGAACTCAACCTAGTCTTGAAAGAAAGCTCCTGTCACAGGTCACAGCAGCCACATGGAGACAGCACTGCAATGATGGGGTTTAGTCCTGAGAGCACACGTCTGGGACTGCTGCACTGTGATGCTGATCGGGCCACACCCCAATGTGCCCCATTACACCCACTTACACCTTTGGTCTCTTCCATTTTGTGGAAGGAGGCTGGACAAGGAGCCTCTCTGCAGCCCACCACACCCTCAGCCTTGTTCAAAATGCCACGCTTTGAGAGTCAGAGTCCTGTGCTTGCAATATTCAGGAAGGGTGGAGGGACCTGAGTTGTCAAGAGGCAGCTTGCTGGTTGATTATTTAATTTCTTTCTGCTTTGTGCTTTCTTTTATCTGTCACAATTGGGACCAGAGCCCTGGGTCAAAGCTGATTATGATGCAAACATGTACTAAAAGCTTCTTCCCAAAAAGCAGACTACCTGAAAAGAGACCTACTTGGCTAAAACTGCACACACACGTGCTGCATTTTAGATTTCCTAATGCCTTGTCCATTGCCTGATCATCCTGTGCACACTGCTGGTAATGGCCTGGCCCCATGTTCAGCCATACCGTATTTCTTTTGGCATCTCCATGTGGCTCTTTGGATGTTTCCATCACTTCAAACTGAAGGGGAAATCCCAAGCAATACGTTGTTCCTAGAAGATGGTAGATGGGGTGGATTTTGGACTGCAGTGTAGCTATATTAAAGGGGAATGAAGGAGCAGGGATTACTAAAGATTTATTCATGGACAGGGTGAGAGTAAATTAGCCTTCTATAAATTCTGGCACTGTTCTGTTTTTAAATTTTTCAGAGCCCATGGAAATGGAAAGGGCTGCACCAATTGGGTCTTCAATCTTACAGTGATGCAGAGGTTGCTGTAATTTAAGAAGATGTGTTTGGGTATTTTGTTTTGTAGATTGAGACTCCCGAGCTAGGGAAAAACAAAACAAACCAAAAATAAAACCCATAGCAAAAAAAGAAAATCCATACAAGAAAAAGCACTAACTATATGATGTTTTTATCTTCTTATTTAGTGACAGGAAGGTGGTAGGATGTTTGGCAGTAAGAAGCCAGATCCAGGAAGGGTTAGATGACCGCTGAGTTGTCTTCTGTGTTGCTGTCACTCACAAACAGAGAAGCTTTCTAATATGACTCTCCTTTTGGCACCAAGGCTTCATCCACTAGACCTAACATACTCCTGGGGTCTGATGATCTCAGCCTTACTGAAAACTGGTCTAATGGAACTGGTGGTTTCAAACCCAAACATCTATGGGGACCATTTCAAAATGCCTCTGGGACACACAGTACAAATGTGCCAGAAGAAACTACATGATGATTAACCCCAAAACATTTCTAATGCAGGCAGAGCCTAGGATAATTCCTTTCCTTGTAGCATAGTGAGTACTGCCTGGCTAGGGATTCAGCCTTTTCAGCCAGCAGACCCATATAGCACAACCCTACATGAGAAACCAGAATGAGCAAAACAGCTGTTACATTCCCCCAAATTCTACAAGTCTTAAATATCATATCTCTTGCTTGTTCAAAGTCTCATATTCAACACAAGAAAACAAAGCCAAGAAAGTTCCTTCAAAGTGGCTTTGCACAGCGGTAGCCAGCTCACAGTGAAGTGGGAGTATGTCCCTGATCTGCTCAGGTTTGAAACCATGTTCTGTGCTGTCAGAGTCACTTCCATGGCCAACAGTAGAAGCTGGTGATCACCTTCCCCTAGATCATGGCCTAATACTCTGATTTTGTTTTCTAATCCTAACGCACAGAAATCTTTGATGTTTTTTTGCACAAATCTGCTGGCAGAACAGGAGACTGAAAAAACACTGAGTGTCTGTAGCAGATTTTTTGTGCTTACTAATGTGGACCTAAAGCCAACAACTGATGCACTTGGTAACATCCTTGCCTTGCAAGAGCCATCTATGAATGCAAACCGATTACTGTAACCCCTTCTATCTTAAACACTCACATTGCCGAGGACACAGCATCTCCAGAAAAGTCTTGTAAGAACACAGGGACAGCCACACCAGGATCCCATTCAGCCCCAGAACTGTTTCTGTCTCCAAGAATGACCAATAGAACAGAACTGGGAACAGAGCAGGAGTAACAGGGTGATAACCTGAGTACACTCTAGCAATATGCCTGACATGCAGACTTTATGTAGGCAGAGAAAGCTGAAGACACTGTTTGCTATTTGCACTTTGGAAACTTTACACGCTCGTGGTGCAGTGACCTACACAGTAAGGAATCCCTAAGAACTCATTAATAGGTGGTGTCTCATATAGCTCCACTGAGACTGAAATAGAGAAATAAAACAGACTGGGAGAGTTGCCTGTATCTTTCACTGAAACATTTTAGATTTCCAAATGTTTCCTATTATTTATCATTTTATACATTTGCTCTTTTGAATTCCAAGGTAAGGGGCCAAGTCTAAGAAGACTACAATAGGATCCAACCAAGCCAGAAAAGAAAATTAAATTGCCACTTTGCTAAACACGATTTGAGCCCACAAAAGCAAGAAAAACAGTGCTAAAGCTCAGATGCTATCCTTGACTCTGTCTGCTGCCTTTCAGGGAGTCTCCAGAGCAGAGGTTATTTCACAGGTCACACGAAATGCCCAGGCACCACAAGATAGGTTAAGGGAGTCCCAGTCCTAACTCTGCATGTTTCTTCTCCTGTGGTTTCAAGTCTGACTCTCCATGTTAGTACAACCTAGTTTTTGTGGTTTAATAAATCACATACTTTAGCTTATGTAATGACTCAGAGTGAGTGATTGTATTCTCTCCTGGCCCAGAGGTGGTGTGATCATATCCCAGCTCTGTAAGGCAATGGAAATCAATGGTTGCTGCTGGATTCATTTCAGGCAGGCTGGGGTGTGTGGAGGTGGTGAGGGGCTGGCTCAAACTCTGAAAGTTTACTAGTTCCAGATGGAGTTGTTTACAAAAAATAAAACATTTTTGAATCAGCTTGTGGTTCAAATCTCTTTCTTGACCTTCCCTTACCAAAACAAGACTAAAAAAGCATGGCTGAATCCTTCTGCTGACTGACAGCCCATTATACATGATCTAGTTTTCTTCTTGTTTTAAAACATTTTGCAAGTCCAACTACCTGCTGAAGTTTAAACATCCTTAAGAGCTGCACAGGGATGTGAAGTCACACACTGCTCAGAGCCAAGGTTTGCTCTCCTGCACATCTAGCAGTGAAACCTGAAGCTGTTCGCTGCTGCACACATCCTCCTCATTAAAAGGCTTTCCCATTACACAAAACTCTCTTGCATGAAGTACTTTGGCACCAAAACTGATCAAATCCCTTTGAAATTGTCTCCGTTACAACACATCTATGTTGCTCAGAACAAGGGGGAGGAGTGGAGAGTTGCCTGTGTTATAAACTTTTGGGGCTGCCCTGCAAAGGAGCTGAAGGAGCAGAGAAAAAGCCATGGGCAGTCCTGGGTGGGGTCTGGCTCTGCTGGTACAAATGGCAACTGCAGAGTCCAATTCAGGCCTGAGACTTAGCCAAATTGCTGCTCAGCTCTTGGCACCCAAGAGCCAGACCTTGCCCATCAAGAGAGGCCAGCTGGAGTATCCCAGTGGTAAGGGCTGGAAAAGCAGCAGAGCGAGATGTTTGCAGGAAGTGCCAGCCTGTCCTTGGGAAAAAATTCCGGAGCGGTGGCACCCCGCATTTTTGTTATTCCAGCCACCACTCTGCCATCAACCCTGCTGTCTTGAAGTGCTGGAGGCAGCAACTGAGAAAGGAACCTGCTTTGACAGATGTGTGGCAGATTTCCTCCCTGATTTATTGGGATAAGCGACAACCCATTGCAACAGCAACTTTGTTGAAAGCTCTTTCTACCAGCAAACCTCCAGGACTTGGGACTAAGCCATGTACATTCACAGAAGTCACTAGTTTCTCATAAATAAGACCAAAGAGAATTTGTTGCAGGAACCATGTCTGAAAAATGTAACCTAGTTTACAATTTGAAGGGGTTTTATTACTTTTTGTTTGTTTTAATGAATCAAATCCATAAGTCATGTGTTTGGTATTGTTTGTACTCTGTGGGCAGCTTATAAGAAGCCAGCAAGAATGGATGGTTTTCCATATACAGTTGCCCTGCTGTGATCCCCAGAAACCCCCTGCCCTCTTCAGAAGGCTTCCCCCCACTTTGAAATCATGGTGTGCACAGTTTCCTCTCACGTAATGTGATCAAGCAGCCCCTCAGCAGATCTGTTTCCAGGAGGTTATATTCAGAACATGTGCAAAGGGAGAGAAAACTAGTTGGGATGGGTCGGAAGCAAAGAAGCATGATATATCCCTATAAGACTGAGGCCTGAATGACAAAAGACGGTGTCCCTGCCCATGGCAAGGGGGTTAAAATTAGATGATCTTTAAGGTCCATTCTAACACCAAACCATTCCATGATAAATGTAATATGCTACATGGCATACAGCACCATTTTCTGAGAAAAAAAGCCAACCAACAATATTTAGAAGAGTCATCTGAGGAGGAGAGGGAATGAATACTTTTGCCCCATGTAGCTTGTGTCAATTTTCCCACTTGTAAACACGTGATTTTTTGCCTGAAGACAGACGGAAATGGTGAAAACCACTTCCATACCCAAGTCCCATGTCTCACGAGTCCAAGAAACAAAGACTTCAAGAAAGAAAGCCTTAAAGTGAAAATAGTTCTCTTCAGCTTCAAGGCATTCAAAAATTAAGCTCTAAGTGCTGAGAGACTCTGCATGAAACAAAAATAAGAGTTCATCCTTCTGGAGAATAATGATTAAAAAGACCCCAAAAACCAAAAACAAACTTCTAAGCTGCCTTTGCTCCAGCACCCTCTAACCAGCATTTCACATGTATCTTTTAGGTTTAGTATTTCACACATCTGATTTTGAAGAGCATTTTCATATTTCCCTTTGAATTGTTATGCTTTTCTTGGTTCTCATTACAGCAATGAGGGGACCCAGCACCCTTCATAATGAGAGGCAGAGCAAGGATGAACAATAAGAACTGGAACTTCCCACCAAAGTCTGTGAAAAAAAAAACCAAACAATTACATTTCTATCTGAGAAATGGGATTGTGGCACGGGGGGGGCCAACAACCACACCAGCTTACAGAGTTTGTGCCCACATCATGTGTTGATTCCCAGAACTCAGCTCAGCCTGAAGCTTTTTGGCTGTGACAAACCAGCAGTTTTGTGGGGCCGCTTTGTAAACTGTGGCAGTGAGCAGACCCAGGTTTAAAAATAAATTTGGAATATAATAAACCCAGATCAGTTCACCGATCTAATTTAAATAACACCATACAAATACGCAGGACAACACTGAGAGGCTCAGCAGGGTGAGAATGAGCACCTGAAAGAGAAGCTCCTTAAATCACCATTGCTGCCACAACTGCAGCCTGATAGGCTGGGTTTCATGGTGACTTTTGGGGTAAGGGATGAAGGATCTCCAGAGCATAACCTCTAACCTTCCCATGGGAACAGTAAGAAAATAGGTGAGGTTCACCCAGCTCTAAGCATTGCTTTGCCTCTCCCAGGGTGGTAATTTGATTGAAGCACTTTGTACACAGTATAGACCCTCCACATCTCTCTGTCCTGGGCAGAGTATCTGCCTCCCTTCTTGCAGCAACTATTCTCCAGCTTCCTTCCCTGCCACCCCCTGGACTTCTCTGTATTTCAACATTCCTTCTCTTAATTTTCTTTTGGATTTAAAATAAATCTTTTGAAGAGATACTTCCTTTCCAGTATCTTACTAAAAGGTCTGCATTTGATTAGTAAATTCATCTCATGCTGATGTTTTTGTATCCTCAGTGTCATGTACATTTAATAAAATGCCATTCCCCTCTCTGTCCTGAGATTTTTTTTTAAAGGGAAGTTGTGTGTTAAAGTGACAGAAATATTCTTAATGGGGAAAGGAAAAGGAATTCCAAAGTGGTTCAAGTCAATAACCTGAAGTTCCCAAAAGAGGTAGCAGAAGTGCCAGACAGCAACCACATAGGTCACTGAGCACTTCCTCATCTTCTAGCCATGTTCAAAGACAACAAGCACATTTAAAACCAGCCAGGATGTTTCCATCTGCCTCTGGAAACCGGGAGGAGGTGTCACTGCTGGTGCCTCCTTTCCAGGCACCCTTCCTAGGGCCCAATGTCACCAGTAACCCAGAGGCTGATAGCTAAGAGCAGGAGGGCAGCCAGGAGCCAACACCAGTAACAGAAGAACCAGGAGAAAAGTAATGTTTCTGCAGAGAAGGGAAGTGGGTAGCAAAGTGGCATACCCAGAGGTGCAAGTAGGAAGGGCAACATGTCCAGAAAACAATAACAGAAGTAATCCAAGCACAAGAATAAGTGGCCAAGGGTAAAGCTAGGTACTAGGGAAAGGTTGAGGTGTGGAGGTGTGAAAGGTAGGGAGAACAGATGTAAAGAAAACAAGACACAGAGCTGACAAATAGGCAGAAATGAGAAGAGGGGAGAGAACTGTAGGCAGGCTGAGGCCTTCAGCTGGTAGCCCGGCTGCTACTTTTACTCCCAGAATAAAACACTGAATAGCATTGCTTTGCATGGAGCACTCACAAAGGCATCTTACAATTCATGTGAAGCACAGCTCAGTAGTTCTTTCAATTCATCCGTCCCTCTGCACTTGTGTCCTTCTGGCATAGATGACAAGACAACAATGCCAATTTACCCAGTGCAAATCTTTACAAGACCAGAAGTATCACCAGAAGAAAATCAGAAATACTTGGGCCTTATGCAGAGGTATAATTCTTCACAGTGGTGTCTGTAGGATGAGCTATATTGAGGCAGACAGGAACAGGAGCTAATTCTGCAAATAAAATGAGGCCCAAAGGAAAAAAACCACCAGGGCTGGTCCAGGGGGGTTTGGTCCTTGGTTCAGTCGAATTAGATATTCTATCAGGATCTGTCAGCATCCTTTCCCCACATTTCCCTCAGCCCCCAGAATTGGCCCAGAGCTCAGAGGTGAACAATGAAATGTTAATCTGATCCATTGTAGCCAACAATTGAAAAAAAGAAAAAAAACATCCCAGAAGTCACCTCTTCTACAAACATCCCTGTCTAAGAGGGATATTAGTTGATGGTTTTGCAAAGAAACACTAAGACAAGGCCACTTTTGTTATAAGAAAGATCTCCCAGTGACAGACAGCTGCTGTGCCACACCACGCACAAGAGTGCAGATACAAACTGTCTCACAGCTAAACATCCCAGGCACCAGAATTTTCAATGTTTATCATCAGCTGGAGAAATGAAAGGGTTCTCTGGCATTTCAGAGAGGATAGCCAGCAATAACTGCTGACACAACATCTTAGCTGGCAGTCTGTGGAAGACAGCCCCGGTAAAACTACAAGTCAGAAGAAGAAAGCTAACTAGAGAGCTTGCTGAGGCGGCTTACGTGAAGGAACTGAAAATGAGCAGAAGGGTTGATAAAAGGCATAGAGGTTTTACACAATAGCATATTCTCCTATAAACCACCTAATTCTTCTACTTGGTATTCATCACTGTCAGAAGCCTTTATAGCAGTGAATGAAGGCTTTATGCTTAGCCTCATTATCAGCTCAATGATAGAGGGCAAGCCATGCACATGAAGTTCAGTACCAGAGATATGTTGTTAAAATGCTGCAATTTGTCAGCATTTAGATAAACAAATGAGGCACAGACTGAGTGTGTGAAGTGACCTCTGCAGCATTCATGGGGTATTTTGCCACTTGTTCTCAAAAATGTATTCAAGGCATTCTAGATTTCCTTGGGTGGAATGAGAAACCTGACTTTTTTTTGAAAAAAATCTCTTTGAGCAAGAAGGAGGCTAACTCTCATTTTCTTTTAAGTTGTTCCTCTCTCTGTAACCCTGTTCTTTGTTTACTATTGTGCTTCCCAGAGACCCTCACATTCCAGTAAGGCTTCTTGGGCTTGATCCTGAGTAACTGGACTCACCAGCACATTCCTTGTGGCTTATTCGCCAGGACAGGCTCAGCAGCCTGTCACTCACTGGTGTGAAGAGTTCAAAAACAACTAATAACCCATGTGAAATGCTAACATATCATATTGATGCAACTGATGGAATGTGCTATTCCCTGCTTCAGCTAATAAATAGAGAACCAAAGCATAAAAGAGAAAAGGAAAAAACAACAAAAAAAAAATCTTTAAAGATTTGACACTCTCATTACTTTCTATTGGGAAAGCTGAACTTTTAGTTTTCATTTTTAGCAATATTTACTCTGCGGCTTACGTTTGCCTGTTTCCTGTCAAGTCTTTCCCTGAGTGAAGCACAGTTGAAGAGTAGACAATGCCCCTTTGCAGAGGACTCTATTTCTCAGTTTCTTACAGAGTTTTTAATGATGCCGTGAAAGCCAGGCACCCGAGAAATCAAATCAAATTAATTGTAACACTTTCTGAAAAGCAAGATTATGCCACAATGGGGCTTCAGTCACCTCCGGGAGAACGTTTGTCTGAAATCAGGCCTTCCTCAGATTATACACAGCTGTTGAGCTGCCTAATGCTTTCACAGTTTTCGTATGTTGAAGGAAAACCTTGGTGGCATGGGATCACCATCAATCTCAATACCTCATACAAAGTGGAGTCACTAAAGTCTCATTTGCAGCCCCTTTTCTCTGGACTATACACAAACTTTTCTGCTCATTTGAAGAGAATTATGCGGGCTTAATTAAGTGTAGTAACTTATTGGTAGCACAGTGCCCAATCAATGAAATGTGCAGATGTGATGTGAAATGATGGGGTGATGCTGTTGTGAAGAATACAAATCAGGGTGACGGCTATTATTTGTATCCAAAAGAAGTTATTTGGGACTCAATTATCCTATTCATAGTAATGGTGGTGCACCAGATGGTTACAATGCATAAGAGTCTTCCATGACCATAACATTTCTTCTGAGCACCTTTTCTTCTTCTCTAATTCACCGTACAATGATTAGTTTCTTATTGGGTGTTTATTGAAATGAGGGTGGCTAAGGAACAGATTTAGTGCATCAAGGAACAAAAGGGAGGGGAGACCCATGAATCAAAATAAGAGACTGCAGCTTGCACTGTTGTTTTTCAGAGGTCTTGAAATAGTCGCCTTGCAGCTTATCTGCAATGACCCTCCCTCCCCTCCTTTCTCTTGCCTTTTTCACTCCCCAAGTCCAGGCGATGTAAAGTTTTTCAAATCTGACCGGCTGCTGTGCCGTCTGTCAAAGCCTTTCCAGCCAAATGAGCAGTTTTTCATTTAATTCACTGAGTTGTCCTCAATAAAATTAATTCCTTCTCATCAGCACTATTGAAGAAGCGAATAGGAACAAAACCAAACGAGGTTGTGAATATAGTGCTGGTCATTAACTAGGGGCACTGACTCTATCATCTGCTCATCCTTTTGTCTTATTGAGGTGCTTGCAATGTAAAAGGAAAAGCAAAGTGGGTGGGGAGAAAGTGAGAACAGAAAGGCCCAAGGAGCCATGTTCTCCACCAGAAAAACTCAGCTTATGTCCACCACAAGCAACAAAGCAACAGCCCTTTACACCAGAGGGCCTGGCACTTGGATTCACACTGTCCTGAAGCTCTTGTCCATTACCTGTATGAATCAGTTGGCAAGAGGTTAGACAAAGTTATTTGAGCACGTACACTTTGCATGTGCAGAGAAAGGGGAGCAATCAGGCACATTGCAGCCACATGCCACTGATTTTTATGTTTCGGTCTTCCTTTTTGGCAAAAATCCTTTCGTCCTGGGCTCTGGTGAAAGTCTACAAGACAGGAGTTGTCTTGGCCTTGTAGTCCATGACTGGCAGCACCATGCAGAGCTCCGTGCTTACAGCAGAACGGGACATATGTTGAAAATGAGATTGTCTATTCCCTTGGCAATCATAATTTTCAAATGTCTTATACCTTCTGAGCCCCACAGGTGTCATGACACTTGAGACTGTCCTGGTGCAGGATAAGGAGCATGTTAGCCTTTACTTTTAGCATACCTGTTGTTATGGTTACATTTGTTTGTTAAACACAACGGTGACATTGGGAGTGATGCATTTGTGACTTTTCTGATCAAGACAATAGCATAGCTCTGGTGGAGTCTACTTGAAACCCGATCGTGTGGCTTCAGAGGCTGGCAACCACATCCTACATCGGGGTAAGCCAAATAAAACTATGTTTTGGTTTAGTGCTGCTAGCTTTGAGGAAATGATGGTTATGAAATGTGGGCCATAGTTTATGTTTATTTGAACTACAGCTGCCATGAGACAGAGTCCATCTTTCCTAACAAAGGAAAGCAGCATAGGGAATTTGCCTTTTTTACTAACAGTTTTCAAAGGTGCTTTCCAACTTAAAGACACAGATAGCACAGTGCCATTTATGTTCTGAAACCTGTTAACATGACACTAAGCTGCAGGCCACAAGCTCAAGTCATGCTTTGCAAACTGTTTATTGTTTGCAAGTATATAAAACCTGATGACATGTGTCAGATACATCTAATTTCAACCAAGTTTTTTCTTTACCAAACAAAAGTACCAGCAGAGCCATAACCAACTGATGGGGAAATTATCAGAAGGATAATTTTTTTCCTCCAAAGCAATAGGAAAATGGGGAAAAAAACATAATCCCAAATTTGGCTTTTTGAAAACTCCTAATAAGCAGGGGCAGATTTTCAAAGACAAGTAAGGGTTTTACTATTCCTACCTACTATTATTCCAGCCACTATGCTCAACACTGATCTAGGAATTGAGTGCTTCCTTAAAATGTCTAGGTTTAATACATGTGCTAAGACATTTCACATCTATTTTACAAGAAAGATGAGATAACAGAGGGAGATGATTGTTTTCAGGTTCTATTTTTTCCTATTCTTGGTACAGACCTGCTATGATATCCCCATAATCCTGTTTTCCATCTCAGTTCCATTCTCTACAGAGTAAGACAGACTTGTACACTGCAAAAGAACCAGAGCCTTTCTCTTCTAGTTTTTATAGGTCAGGAATAATATTTTGCACTGTGATACCATGTCTTCCCTGTTGGGAAGAGACCAGAGCCAGGCACCTTCTCCAGTACATCTCTGATGTTATGGTTTATGGAAAATCCACTTCACAACTTGGATTCAGACTGGCTTTGCTACCAGCTGAAGTGAGAATAAAAAATAGAAGCTTTGATTTATATCATTTTTTCTGCAATACTGTCCTTTCACTGACTAGAGCAAGTAACCACACGGTGTCTATCATGCCTTTTGAGCAGATCCCTTCAGGATGTGAAGAGAGGCAGTTAGAGAGCAGAGATCCAACATTAGTGACCTCAAAAAGTAGAACAGAACTTTTGTCCAGGGTTGAGTGGGTTAGAAGCTATATAAGATGGTATGTCAGGTAGAGAATAAAACTCTGGCCTCCCTTCAGTTGAATGCAAGTCTTCCATTAACCTCAGTAGGTACATGATTTCACGTAGCACTTCCTATTCTGTAGTTTAAACAGAGGCAAAAAGAGGAAAATGAGAGGGCCAAAGGCCAGAGAGATGAAGCCATGACAATTACTGGCCCTCACAGCATGGGACTCCACATCAGTGTGTTCCCAATGCTCCCACCAGTTTTGGCTTTCCCAGTGAGACAGGCGGGCTTAGGTGTGCTCTAAGGCAGTACCAGACATTATCACAGGCTTGGGACCACTCATCTTATGCTTCAGTTCCTTTCATGGTTTAACTTTTTTTCAAAAATTGTTCCAGTGAAATTGTAGTTTCAGATTTCCACTCAAACTGGCCTTATTGCAGCAAAATAGAAGACCCCAGTATTTATGATTGTTTTGTCTCTCAAGCAAGAAGAGAAATTTTTTCCCATACATTTTGTTTTGATCTTATCTTCTAAGGGATATAGCCCCTTTGTTTTATGCAGGTCTTTTACGTTTGTTCCTTACTAAGATTGCAACCATGCAAAAATACGTGTGATGAAGCCTTAATCCTCTTGAGATCTATTCAGTGAGGAACTTTGCTATGAACTTGAATACACAAAAGAATGTCTTATTAATGGATATTTATATATAACCTGCATAATGACTCTTTTTCTATTCCTTCTCCCCCTTTTATGCCTTTTATCATTTGATGTTGGCCATACACTGGCTGTCGTAGGTCAGTTATCAGACCAAGATTTGGATGAGAACATTACAGTGGACTCTGTGGAGAATCTAAAATATATAGTTGCCATTTACTCTTTCAGAAGCTTTTTGCCCCATATTTAAGGAAAGAGCTGAAATGAAGATTAGACTTAACAATGGTAGGTTTAAGCTCAAAAACACTCATATATTTTTAGATGTATTGAATTAATGATAAATACCACCTGGATAGGAGGAGCTATTTCAGATACAATGCATTTTATGCCTGTGAATAGTTAGTTGCAATATAACTAGAAATAATTATTTATATCAATTTATATGTGGTATTGTATGTATCTCTTTGGTTTTTCAGGCAAAATTTAAAGAGCATAACTACTGTGATAGGTGACTTTAAAAAAAAGACAAATATTATTGTTTCAAATCACATATTCTTCAAACTAATGAGTAAGCAGGAATTCCTTTTACATAATCACTTCTCCTCAAGCCTGTGGCATCTGAAACACCCAAGTTTGTATTTTTAAAGTGTTTTTTTAGCATGTTGCTATATACTCATCAAAGTCATACAACTATTAATGAGGCCAGATATTTATTTAGGATACAGCAACGCATGAAAATAATTTGCACCTACTGGTCCTAACCATAAATCCCAGATTGCTACAATTTTTATTTAGACATGCAAAAGTGAAAAAGACCTGCAAGGACACTCAAGCAGAGGAGTGAGTAGTGAGATCTGAAGCAGAACTAGGTAGGAAAATGTCACTAAACCAACTCAAAGTGCTTCCCCAGTGGAGTTCTACTAAAACTTTTAAAAAACAAAAGTCTTTAAAAAATACTATTTTCTTTGGAGCAGAAAACTTCACATTTCCTTTTAAAAATTCATTTTCTTTTCAAAATATACTTCTGTCTACAGACATGACAAGTAAATGAACAAATACAGCCACAGTGGTGTGTCTGAAGATATGCAGACTTGCAGTGCCCATACACCTCAGGCTAAGCCCAGTCCATCATCTGTGTGTATTTGGAGTCACAGTCGGTGTGGCAGGACACCCTCACAAGCAAACTTAACACACGAGGTAGTGTCTACTTCCCAGTGTTGTAGGGGAATAGGGGTGCAAGAATGGGATGGCAGAAATAGCCCTCCTGAGCTCAGTCCCAAAGCACAGTGTTTGAAAGAGAACTTTGTGCATCATCTTCCTCTCCTTCAAGGATGGGAAAGGAAGGCTTCATGCTTAGAATCCAAAAATTTCCCAAAGTTTCAAAATTTCATACAACATAAGGACTTCTTCAGTGGCTGATGAAGTGGTTTGTTGGAATTCAAAGCACCTAACTTCTCTTCTCTGAACTTCCCTGTTTTTTCCCTTTCCTCTCCCTCCTCTGCCCCTCAAAACACTTCCTACCCTTTTCCAGCATCCTCTGCTCCCAGACTTCAGCTACTGCCCCTATGCCACACAATGTTTTTCAGCAGAGCTGAGGGGGGGACACTCCTTGATGCACTGCAGATGTGGGCTGTTCGTGGTGCTTTCACATGGAACTCAAATAGCTTGAAAAGGTTTAACCCTGTGACTGAATTCTTAAACCTGCAAACTGTAAGCAAAGCCCATTGCTCCCATCCAGGCTGAAAAGGGCAAGTTAATGAAAGAAACCCCAACCCTAGCAATTCACAGGATGCATGAAAAGAAACCTAAACCCCCCACATTCTCAATGCTAATTAAGCAATAATGATCAAGGCACAGAGTATTTCCTGGGGATTAATAACTAACTGGGAGGAGATGATGACCCCAGACAGTCATTAATCCTCAGGAAATGCCCGGCATCGAAGTTGTTATTGCTAGTTCAGACTAAATATGTGAGAAAAGAGAGGGTTTAAAAAAGAAAAAAAAAAAAAAGTCAATCTTACTGGAGTATATTTCACTATGTTTTCTCTTTGGATGTGATTATGAGACCCCTGGAGTACGGACCTCTCAGGTACATCAGCCAACCGGATTGCACAAAATATCCCTCCAGCCCCCAGTATGATTCCCAGAAATAAAAGTTAAATCACAGTTCCTTAAACACTCTCCTGCAGATCCATCTTGCTGTTCTCTAGACATTCAAAGCCCAGTCCTGAAAATGTAAAGCTGTGACAGTCCCCACTGAACTCAGTGAGGAGCATAGCCTCTGGATCTGTGTAACTCATCTGACCAGCACCAAGCTTATGGAGTGTTGTGCTGAATGTAAGCCCCAACTCTAGGATGTTCTCTATTTCAAGCACATGTTAAACTTTAGGCAAACATATGCTTAACTGACTTGAATACTTTAATAATTCCTGTGTAGCAACCAGGAACCCTTTGCACCTCAGATCTCATCTTTAGGTCTTTAACTCCCAGCAACTCGCAGCCAATAACCAGGCACATGTACTGAAATTCCAGCATACATTACATTTTGGGGAAATGAAATGGCAACAGCCACAACCAGACAGGAATCACCATGCTGAAGAGATGGTGCTACTTAGGATCCAGGCCTTGCCATCACATGGATCACATTCTCACTTTAAATCTCCCCCCTGTCAAGTGTCTGTGCCTGCAGGGAACATATGCAGGGAGCTTCAAAACAAACAATTTCTATCATGCTTTTATAAAAGAGAAATTATCAGGTCATCCTAATAGCACAAATATTTATTGCAAACTATGGCTTGTAATGAAAATCCCAACACACACATATGCATGAATACATTTGCAAAAGAAGAAAAACCTATCATCACAAGTCTCCCACGCACTGACATTTCTGGTCTGGTTAAGAAATAATTTAGCTTCTGCAACAAAAAAAGGAAGTTAAACAAAAAATTCCTCCTTATCACCAATAGTCTTTAAATTGCACTGAAAACAGAGCTTTTTGTACGCCACTATTATAGAATCATTAAATACTTCCTAAAATTAGAGAAATTAAAGAGAGAGGAAAAAAAAGTTTCAATTTACATTAATCTTTCCAGCTAGGTTTAAAAAAAAATAAAGGCAATAGCATAAGTAAAAAAAGGCAAACAACCTTTTCTAAAAATTTGCTGTTTAAAATTGTAAAGGTCTGTAGTGGTAGAGGGAAACAAATATGGTACATATTTACATATATATGTCTGTGATATGCTCTTTTTTTCAGAATGCTCTCATTTCTAAACATCATTCTCCCAGCTCTTCTATGAAACTTGTAAAAAAACAACAAACAAACAAACCAACAACAAAAAGCCCCCAGCCCTAAAGGATGAAAAAGGCAGGTCTGATAACAATAAGTCCTGCCTGAGTTCAGCTCCTGTGTTAGTTTGAAACCATGGAAAGCATTTGGCATCTAAGAGGATTAAGCTAAAGGAAAATACTTAAAAGAAGGTAGTTAAAGTTCAGCTCCAACTACTGGGAAACTTTTAAAAGTGATACTCTATTTTTTTCCCTAATGATAGTGTCTCTAGAAGAAAGAAAAACTACAAGCTACAAAAAGCTCTTAAAATAATGAGCAGATAGATGAATTAGCAAATTCCATTTTCGCAGGATTCCTCCTTTATCCTTCGCATAAATCTCTTCACTTTGCAGCCATACCTGCCTCTAGGGCTAATAACACAATGTCAGCAATTTTTGTAAGATTTATGCAGGAGAACTACACTGAAAATTGCCTGGTCATTATATATTCTATCAGAATCAATGAAAGACTATAAATCTTTAAATACATTTGAGCTCATGCGATTCAAACATACCGAATGTACCCTGACATTCATTAGAGGATACTTAAGCATGGTGTTGCAGAGAAAAAAATATATAATGAAGTCTGTAAAATAATTTTTTTTTTTTTTTTTTTTTTTTTTTAAATGGAGTACATACAGAGAATATTGCAAGAGCACGTTTGGGAGATCTTTTTGTCAGATGAAAATTAATAAATATTCTAAAACAGAACCAAACCTACTGTTCCACCATACCATGAGAGCAGCCACTTGGTCTAAAGTTTCACGTTGTTCTATTTCTTATATAGCTGGGCTAAGCTGGCATCAAGGGGCTATCGTCTGTCAAAATATCAGGAGGAGAAACAATTGACAAAGCCACCACTTGAGAATGTTGAGTAAACTGGGTAAAAAGCAGTGAAAGAAGTTAATGTGCAACCTGGCACACAGTACCAGCCCAAGCCGTGAGAACCACTTATGTGATAATTGGTCCCTCACAATATCTTCTCCTCTGTAAAACATTGTCTTGGGCTTGTCTTTCAGCACAGGAACTGATCTCTTTGAGAAGCCATGAAACAAACACCCACCTGAAAGCCCCCTCCAGCTGACAGGGGAGGAATTCAGGTGGGAAAGCTTGCTAGTTCTGAACAGCTACAAACAGTTTCAGGTAACTCCAGACTCACCCAGGGTCAGTAGAAAAAAGCAAACCGTTTTTTGAAAGAAGAATCAGCACATTTATATGCAGCCATTTATTCAGTTCAGACAAAAATGAGTAACCTCTGGGATTTAAAGTATCTCTCTTCATTTTTATCCTCCTTGTTGTCCAGCCTTTAAAAAAATCCTTATTGTACAGATTGATCATTACCAAGGGAAGAAATGTTAAACCAGGAATCAGAAAAGGAGAAAATTAGCAAAGCTGGTCTGTCTACAAAGTCGGAAGCCATGAAGCAGAAATATTAGAATGTATGAAGAGATTAGGAACATCTTGTAATACAACTGCTTCATAGGGCATATAAGCTTCTCTCAGTCTTTCTTTATGGACAGATCTATGCATATATATATATATACACACATGTAAGTGTATACAAGTTTTTCAAAGTTTAGGGAGTGGGGGCAGATTGACTAAAATCAAATTAATGAAGTGTTGCTACATTAACTCTCATACATGTTGAGATGAACACACATTTTGAAAGAGAGCCCTGCTATACAGAGGCAAGAGTGCAACTCATCATCTGCAGCCTGTCCTGAAAGGATAGATTATGCAAAAGCTTTAAGTGGAGAGGTGAAATTCACCCTATAAGGCAAATTATTTTACTGTCCAAAGCTGATTCACTATGAGCTTGTAAAGTGACCTAGGGGACTGTTCTAAAATGGGATCGTCTTGGAAGAAAGGGTCTTATTTGTAGCTACTGGAAAATATGAAATCTGTGTGTTTTGGCACATATTTAGATTCTCAAGAGTCAAGAAATGGGCCTTCATGTTTTTTAATGATTCAGAGAGTGACAGCCAGTCCTTAAAAAGTGGGAGAACTCAATGTTTGTACAGCAAATATAGTTTCCTTTATGACAGAAAAGTTCCCATAGCAGAATCTGTTATTTCTTGTGTTGTTTTAAAAAATAGTGATCCATGTTCAGGCTTGTTGCTAGAGCAACAAACGTGGGCAAGTGCTGTTCTCAAGAGATACTCTAAATAACAGGCCAGGTGTTCTTTTGTATGGATATGGGCCCTGTCATATTAACAGCTATGGACGAACCATGACAAATTTCCTTTAGATTTTACCAAAGCTTATGAAAGCCATAGTTTCCTACTCAGCTCATATTAAATCAATCCCTGTTCCATCAATAGCACCATCCTTTTTATAAGCAGCTATATACTGACTGGTCTCTCAATATGTCAACAGAAAAGCATAAAGACAAAGTGAGTGTCTGGTATCCAAGATTAATAATAACCATCATGGGATCTCCTTTGATGAGATCAGCCAGTGTCTCACAAAAACAGCAATGCAGCAATGTCACAGCCAGAACAATTATATTGAAATAAGATAAAAAGAAAGCACAGAAATGAAACTAAAACTAGCTCCAATGTGAACAAGTCTAGTGCATCCTGCTCTTATCCTTGATAACTAAGCCAGAGTTGTGAAAATAACATTATAAATTCATGCACTGGAACAGGATGCCCAGGGCAGTGGTGGAGTCACCATCCTTGGAGGTATTTAAGAGTCATATAGATGTAGTACTTAGGGATACAGTTTAATTAAGGACTTGTCAGTGTTAAGGTAACAGTTGGACTGGATGATCTTGAAGGTCTTTTCCAACCAAGGTAATTCTGCCAAGGTATACTTGGGCCTCATTCAGCCACTGGGAGGGAAAGAGAAGGCTCTCACTTGAGAAATCATCTCTGTATGCAGGTGAAAAACATTCTCTGGGGCCAGTGTGCTTCATTCCAGGTCCTGGATGCAGATGTAGACAGGAAACTCCCTTCTGTACTATCTTCAGGTATACTTATACTCAGATGAATAAAAGAGGTTGTAGTATACATAACTGCCAGTTCACTCTCTGATGTGATCTGATCATACCTAGACTTCTCCTAACAGCTCCCTCCAGTACTGTGTCCAGGCAAAACCCAGCAATATTACTTCTGGGGGACAACTCCAAATAGCAACAGATAAAAGACATGATTTGACCACCCCAGCAGTTCTGTAACAGTATCCCTGCAGGCTTTACACTCTCAGACACTCCCACCTAACCTTATGCTATACCTTTATGCATGTAGCACCAGTTTCATGTTATAAAAACAACATGCCTGAGAGCTGGGACATAACACCACTATGTTTCAGGCATTTGATACAGGAAAAAACATTACTAACTCTGTAGGACCCTCTGAGTACACCACAAGGATCAGATGAATTCCAGTTCAAAATGCCATGAAGCTGGAACACAACCCTACTCCAATAACGAGCTAGCATGAACCATTGATACTTGGCTTTGGGCACAGGGACTGCTCTCTACATTTCTGCTACTTAGAGGCGTAGACACAACAAAGAAGTGAGGTCTCCGAAGTAAAAATGTTGTGGTTTTAGTTTCCAGAATCTGCTTTTATTCATCCTCGCCTTCCATATTGAGGATTTCACTTGTTCTGCCTTTCACCCACCCTCCCTTTAACCAAACTAGGAAAAATCAGTCAACTTTCTTGTTAAAAGGATCTCGGCTCTTGAGAAGAGAACATTGCTACAACAGAATCAAGTTGGTCCTCAATCAAGGCCTGACTGATTTTACCCCACTTCTTTCTGAACAGTGTTAACTCCATTGACTTTTTGCTGATTTATCATAGCCTAAGAGAAAAACCAACTCTCTTTTCCTTACTAAACAAATTTTGTTGGTAAACTGAAGTTAGAAGAATTCAAGAATGTTCTAGGCTTTGCCTGGAGGTCAAAGAAAGCCAAGACAGTCTAATGCTGTAATCTTTAGTAAAGAAGCCATAACTTTATGTACCCTTTCCTAAGCCAGCACTAGCATATGGAGCATTCAGCAGATGGAGTGGTGCAGAGATACACATCTGGAATGCAGTTGCTCCACCAGATACTTGGTGCCATTCCAGCAGCTGGATTTCTCTGTAGGCATCCTCCACTGTTTATTGCCAAGAAAGAGGTTTGTACCTAATTGGCATTAACAATAACAACAATATCTCCTCCCCCCAACAAGCTAAAGCCTGGAGTCTATCATACATGTTTCTCTGCTTCCTTTGCTGTAACTCTCTTATGATTAGACCACCCTCTTCTTCATCTGCTTGGCAGACTGCTACACTGAGGTGGATATCAGGGCCACCATCAGCTGCAAGTTCTTTATGGCTTGTCAGTTCTTCATCTAAGCACATTTTTTTATTCCTCAACAGCTGGGAAAGAACAGAGGAGAGCAACAGTGACTTCTTGAGAGTTTTTATTCAGTTTTACTGGTAGCTTTCAATGTCGGACCATTATCTGCTGTGCTAATGAAGGGTCATGTTTCAGCAGTGGAGAGAGACAATTTACTAGAAGCCTTTTGGGGAAGGACTGCTCTAAATATTGCCACACTAAATAAATACATCTTGTAGGAGACAGACCCCAATAATTCGTAACACCTTACCCTGTTGTAGCTGTGCTAAGCAGCTCTAGTGCTCCTCCAGCAAAGATGTACATGTATCTTTTAAGCAAGGCAGAAGTTTATGCATGTGCTCTGCAGGCCACTCCAGCCAGTGTTTAAATGTCTGTTCCCCTGAAACTGTGCCATACTGCACAGAAAGTACAAGGAAGGAAGGAATTTTTTTGTTTAACTGAAATGCCAGTTTGGCTGATTGCTAATCTATGCTTTCTTTTTCAGCCCAGTCAAATCTTCATTCTCAAAGTTTTCTAAAACCGTAGATATTTAAAATATGGTTTCTTAATTTAAAACCTTAAGCAAGATGCATAAAACCTGCCATGAATATCTGGAATGCTCCTTCTGAAGTTTTCTCTCCAAAGAACAGAGACTTGCCTCAAGCAAAGAGTTGGGTATTTTATTTTAAAGGATTTGTGGCATCCTGGTACTGCTTTACTTTTGCAACACCTTTTAGAATTTAGCTGGATACAAAGGCTAATTCATTACAAAGAGTCAGTAAATTTTTCATATTAGGACTTGATTAATCTTCACAAAATGTTGTGTTATTACAAAATATATACTAAGTAAAAACATTTTTAATAACAGACCTCTAGAAAGCAAAATATTAAAAAGCCTGTGGCTGCTCAACATGTTACTACAAAAAATTGTGTTCACACTCTCTCAGCACCACAAAGAAGTTTGTAAAGTACCTCTATTGTGCAGATTCTGAAACTCTCTTGTTGGTTAAACTTTTTACCATCTGTGACAGATGACCACATGAACAGCAATTTTTGAATATACCCTTTTGTCTGAATTTCTATACGGCCTATTTCCACTATCATCTACATTCTTTTATCCACTGCTTCTTGACTAATAGGTAGACTGCAGTCTTTCTGGGCATGAATGGGTCGACATTGATTCCTGACTGAGAACTACACACCTTAGAGTAGCAACATATAAAAGCATTAATGGTCACTGGTTTATTTTTGGTGTTTTGTTGTGGTTTTTTTTCTATGTGTTGGATAAAGTTTTAGTTTCTCCTTACATGCCTTACTGGATGTGGATGGGGGAGGCACATAGAGCTGCTCATTTATTTGTTCTTTCCTGCGGTAGAGCTTTGTATGGGAAAAGGATGTTTTCTTCTCTCCTCTACCCCCAAGTTTTTGAGCACCATGGTCTGGGAGTAGTTAGTAACATACAATGAACACCAGAGGCAACCATTTACTAATGTACCATTGTAAAAAGGAAGCCTGTAATTCATAGACGACCCTCAGACACACAGAGATTCTGGACACAATTACTGTGTTGGTGCTATGCACATTGTGCTGTGATGAAGGTCAGGAAGAACTATCCAGCTTTCAGGGTACTCACCCAAGCATTAGGAAACCATATCAGAGAATCCTGCATTATACCACTTTGAAACACTGACTATGGGTAACTAAATTACCAGTTACAGTGGTGTGTAAAGTCAAAAGAACATTACGTGATACGTATATCAGATTCATCATCATGACAGGGAGACTTTGCTTAATTTTTCTTTCAATAAATAATTGTTGCCATAGTGGTAAGCTCTTCGAATGAAAAAGGTTTTATCATCATAAAATTGTGAAAACATCAGGTACCGGTGGTCCCAATCTGTCTTACAGAGCAAAAGGATAGAGATTTTAAGATCAAAATAATGTTTAGAATAAATGAAAAGCCAAAGAAAGATCCCACTGAAAGCTTGTTAAGAAACAAGAACAAGAGCTCAAACTGTTGCTTTTTAAAAATCTAGAAACCTAAGTGTAAGTTCACAGGTCAAGGTTTAGTTCCTCAAATGCCCAAGCAATCTCAATTTTTAACATGCTGCTCATACTACAATAGCTACTGCAGAAATCCATGAGAAGCCTGCAATTCCTGGACAGTCTTACCAGGATGGAGGTTGCAGTGGGAAGAAAGCAGGCCTTTAATTTATACCAATTAGAAATGATCCTTTGAGGAAATTCAGTCAGATTGGCACAGCTGTGACCACAGCTCATCACTTCCTTCAATCCTAACTTGGTAACTACATCATCATGGTAAAAAAAAAAATAAAATACATATATATATAAAAGGAAAGACTAATAGATGAAACACTGAGGGTCAAAAGCAGTTTATTTCACTGCATAGCATTAATGATGGGATGCTTTGATTATGCTGTCCCTTGACCCATTCTGTTAGTAGAAAGCTTCTTAAAACTTTCATATTCTCCAAGGCCTCGCTTTTTCTTGACCTGGACTGAAACCACATACCATACCACAAACGTATGCTATTTCAGGCACTTAGAGTTTTACAGTTCCAGGCTGTAATCAATTACTGACTATTTGAGATTTATAACAAGTGCTTTTTCCACAGAATTGAAATCTGATGGTGACTTCAACTAAGAACACTGCTAAAGCTGAATAACTGATATTTAAAGAACAGGCCCCAAATGGATCCATATTTCAAGAGTTAGCAAACTCAAAATATGCAAGTTTTGTACCAGATTTAACCAGCAAACACTGCTAAAGACTGAATCAATTACAATGGGACTTGCGTAGGTAAAATATTACACGAATATAAAGGTAGGATGTGAAGACAGTTGCACTGCAGATACAGTGGTAGAGTTGCAAATATGCAAACTTTTTTTTTTTTTTCTTCAGATTGTTTTTGCCATTGAGGGAATAGCTAAAACTAAGCCAATCATATTCTGCAAGAAGAAGCCTAGATTAGTGACTAACTAGGACCTTTAAATTAGAAGGGTGGTTGTCTCTATGGTCAAGAGAACACAACAGTCAGTTCCACAGGATACATTTACTCACATAAGACCATGACACTGGGCTACCTATGTAATTAGGTTCCTAACTTTGGCAGAACAGTTGGGTGCCTGAGGTTGGATGGGATGAGCACGGACCTAGAATATCCTGAGAGGGCTTCATGGTAATGTAGGACTATAATCCTATAGTGTTTTCACGTACTCCTAAAAGGGGCTTAATGTATAGATAAAAGCTAATTTACTTCAGGCAAAGTAGCAGGTACCTGCAAGGGAGCAGGTATCTGAAGATCACAATGTACAATACCACATTACATTGAAATGTTCAAGCTAGCTTGAAATAATGTCTATAGAGCCAGAAGTGGCATATCTTTATATCAGTGTGATATTTCTAACACATTAAATAGCCATGATAAGACACAGATCCAAAGCACCACATTAATGTGAATTTTCTTTGTTTGAAAGCTATATGCACTGTATTTTCACTGAACTGTGAAGGTAACACCATCTCATTGAGAAATTCCTGCTCTAGCAGCCTGGAAATGTTCTCATGCCCTTAGTGAGGACTTTCCTTACTCAACCAAGTCCTATTTTAATATAGCACACAGAGCTGCCTGAGGAAAATACTATGCTAAGCAGACTCAGAAGTTTGGGACTGCAATCCACCTAACCAACTGCAAGAAGAGGGAGGAGGTGTCATTTCTCTTTCAGAATGAGTATGTTATGCCTTCTGTTGAAATAAGCAAGCATGTCTATAGTTCTTCCAATGAGAAGGGATACCCTGCATTTGAGAATGGCTCAGCACTCTTCCAAAAAAGTATCTATTTCAGAAATAAAAGATTCCAGTCAAAGATTCCTGTAATCAATAAGCATTGTTAGGTACTTTGAAAACTTTTCTCTTGAGTATTTCTGTAAAATTATAAAATTTTGTAATGAGTTTAACCTCAAATGACCACAATGAAATGAAGTATACTTTTCCCCAATTCAGACAAGACATGGAGAAATGGTTGGGGATTGAAATGCAGTCCAGAGTAAAACAGGCTGCGTTTCCATTGTGTAGGTAAACATAGAGGCCCATGGTCACGAGGAACTTTGTCCCAAAGCTGGAATTGAGCTTAAATCTCACAACTCCCTGCCCTGTGCTCTTCCTACCCAGCCAAACATAGGCCCTAAGATACCAAGGTACCTACGTAAGTTTCTCCAAATGAACAAACTACTTGCACGGGTTTGAGGATTCTCAGGAACTTATATATTTCCGTCTCCCCCCTTCCCCATCCCATCTTTCTATAGCATTGTAAAGAATTTTTAAGAGAACACGCCGCAAAAGACCAAAATTCCCTTGTTTTTCTGAAGTACATCTGTAACCCATCTTGCTGATTCTGAATATGAACCATTTTGTGCACAAGGATACTGATTTTCTTTTTCCCCATGACTGCACTGGCTTTATATGCCTCCACCATTACGTCCCAGTAGTTCTAGGACCAAACTTGTCACATTGCAAATATGGCACATCTTGACAGGCCATACAGTTGTTTTCCAAGCGTTCAGAATACAGCTCAGTCATATACAGCAGTCTTTCTTGGCTAACTCTCACCCTCTTGGAGTTTTATTTTCTACCTTTGTAATACTCTTCAGCACATACAGGTAATGGATCATGCACATTTAAAGCATTTTCTTAAGAACAGATCTGGATGTCCTCAATTACATCCATGTGATTTCCTTGAAACCAAATATATTTTCACAGGTATTTTGAAATTTGATCCTTAACACGGAATGAAGAGTAGAGCCAGTAAAATTTTTCAGCTGGAAAAATTTCCCATAAAAAGTCACGGCTTCCTTGAAAATTAAATTTTTCATAGCACTCAAGAGTTACATTTCTCAGAGTTGAAGGTCCAGAATTTTCTATTAACTTCACAAACACTCACTTCAGGGTGATTCTATCCAGGCTTTTGAAAAATATCGCACAGTGTGGACATTCATAGTAAGAATTAAATCTGACAGAGAAGGCTATATTGTCTATCACATTTAAAATGTAAGAATTCTCCTTTTTTTTC
Organism: Heliangelus exortis; assembly: GCF_036169615.1. Classification (NCBI taxonomy): domain Eukaryota; kingdom Metazoa; phylum Chordata; class Aves; order Apodiformes; family Trochilidae; genus Heliangelus; species Heliangelus exortis. The sequence continues at coordinate 39,689,941 of NC_092424.1, forward strand.
CTGCCTTATTACTTTCGTTTTTTCTAACCTAGTAAGTATAAAGACAACATTCAAAATGTTTACAGGATGTTAATTCCTATCAAAGTCTTTTCACTAATGAAACATATAGGAGTTCTGAATGGGTCTCAGATCTTTGTACCTGAAATAATAACTTTCTGATCCTATCATACTGCTATGGAAAGGCCTAAGTTGCACAGGACAGGGTATTAAGGGTTATGTCTCATCTCTCTGACCTATCGAGGGTCCCAGGCAAATGAGAGCTGCATTATTTGATGGAAACACACTGATCTATTCTCTTATGGGCATTGTCTTATTATATCTTATCTGTAATTACACACCTTTCTCTCTAGCCAGAGAAGATGGATTTTCAAATTTTTCCTCCTACATCAGCACAGGACAGAGATGTTTAGGTATTTCAAGAGAGATCTTAAAGATTTCTTCAGTTCTTTCTTCACAATTTCCTAATGTTCAGCTAATGTCAGTTCAAAGGTAGATGACTGTCCTGCTTTCATCCTGTACACTGGTTTTGTACAGCTGGAGTAGGGTTTTTCTTGACTTTTTTTCCATATTGAATTTTCATGGATAGTATTTGCCAAGGTTTGAAACATGGTGACTCCTCAAATAGTCCTATTACAATTGCCCATCAGCATCTCTGCTGAAGAAGCCAGTCCTTCTCTGGGTGAATTCACATACTCCATCAGGCTGGATAATTGTGCACTATTTTACAAATCAGTTTATTCCTTCTAAAAACCTCAAAATTCTTCACCTCATTCCAGCAGTGGAAATCTGGGAGGAGAGCTTTTTGCTGAAGATATATTACAAAAATACTACATTTAAGCCTCCTTTACAGTGGAATGGAGAACTCCAGAGCTGTGATGAATAAAAAGTTCACTACATGACTACACCCTCTTTGCTTTTGGTGGAGTGCTTCACCATACATATGATTCTACATATGTTAGAATCTCTTAGTTTAGGGCATACTCCCCACACCAGGATCTAATCTGTCTTGTTCTTTCTTCACTTACTATTTTAATATTGAGATTAATACTATGTGTACTTTTTTTTATTAACATTTTCCTTGCTACAAGAACAGCTGGGCAAATTGATCATTCTCAGTTTTCTAAAAATTGTTCTTTTAATAATATTTTGATTTAATAGTATGATCTCAGACTAGAGTTTATTGCTTCTCTTTTTTCTTTTCTTTACAGGATTTCTTTTAAACCTGTTATTTTATGTACTTGTTAATAGCTGTTCTTCATTTTAATGTGATATTTTCTAATCCTGACCAAGTAAGAACCATCCACTTCATTCGTACTTGTCAATGCACAGAACTATTAATAAATATACCTTCACACTCAGCATCCTATACTGGTTTCCACTTTAATCTAAAAGGTTTAACACCAGGCAATTCAAAGTTTCTAAGGCCAAGAAGGCCAACCATAATTATTAACAGGTACTCAGGAGACTACTGCAGGAATTATGAGTTAATGTCTTTCATGTGTCTTGAATTCTGGAGATGATTCCCTGCTTTAGGGTGAAGCTGAGCACTTATTAAAGAAGTCTCAAATTGATGAGGTGTCTTAGGTTTCACAGTTACATTCAAACCACGTGCTTCTTAAGCTTCACACTACTGACCTCTTGCCTCTTCCATCCTATCTGCTATCCTTCAATTTTTAGGCAGGTTCCCACACAGCACATATTATTCTTTATCCTAGTTGTCTACCGGGCTGGAATCCACATAGGCTTCTGGCTATAGGCAATTTTTGGATGCCAGTTTTTAAGACATAAAAGGAACAAATTCAAAGGCTCAATGTTATGCCTATTCTGAGCTTGCCACCTCCTTCTGTTCAGATCCCCGGCACAGGCTTTGCATATTTACTTTTTTTACAAATCTCTCCATAGATCTTGATGGAGCATAGATCTTGCTAGATCTGACCTATTGCTAAGCTGTTTTCACAGGAAGAACCTAGTAGCATACAATTATAAGATACCAAATGGTTGATGCAAGCTTCTTTCCAAATCTACTTAACATTTCCTTTTTAAGTTTGGAAACCAGGAAGTATCTAATTTTCCTGTACCACAGACCTTCCTCAGATTAAATATTTCATTGCATGTGGTGCCATACAGAGCTCTATAGAAATATGGTATTTATTCATACAAAATTAATTTTAGAGGTGAAGATAGCTTGAATTTAAGATGTAGCAATATAACACAAAATATCTGGAAGCATACTTAGGGATCTGGATTTGTTTCTACATGTTTTTCTGGCAAAGCTGAGTTTGGAAGTAGAATCCAGCTGATCATTCTGTGCTGAGTAAACTGACATCCTTCCTAGTCAGTAGGAAAAGTTATGCAGATGTTGCAAGGGCAGCTGTATAAATTCAGCTAAATCACAGAAAAAGCTTTTTCTTCATTATAATATGGCCTGTGGCAAAATAAAGCTGAAGTTATTAAACTGTAACTAAAAGCTAGCCACAGTAAAATATATTGAAGGCAAGATTAAAGGCACATACAGAGTATAAACTCCTTGTACGGAAGGCAGAGGTTAAGAGAGAATAAACTAACTCCACAGTGAAAAACTGAAATTCCTGAAATCTCTTTCCTGTAACCAAAGTGGATTCTGGGATTTGAAAACTGATTGAATGTCTGTATCAAGACATTGTCAAGAGACTCAATCCATTAATTTTCACTTATAAAACCAGTAATAATAGCATGTTTTTTTCAACCACAACCTTGATAACTGTTTTAAGATCTTCAGACAGCACCCTATGTCAAGCTGCAGTTTTTTCATGGCAGGGTTGAACTGTTTTGAAAATGCAACAGTTGGCCAGGATAAACCTTTATCTTCATTTACCCATTGTTACTTGTTTTTTTGTAGCCGCCTGGTAGCAAAAGGTCACATTTCCATGAAGATAAATTCCTTACTAGACCTAACTGTGGTCTGAGGTCATTGCATATCTGTGCCAGGACAGACTTAGGAGTGATGGTGAATAGGAAGTTTTTATGTTGTATTGTCCTGGCTTACTGCAGCTGGAGCCAGACAGTGTTAGGACCAATATCAGCATGGGCTAAAGCAGGCATATCTTTCTAGTTGCTCATCAGACAACAATGAGTAAATAAACATTGTCCTCCATCCAGACTGAGCTGTCAGCCCAATTAGGCATGAGAATGTCCTAATGCACCGTGTTTCCTATATCTTCACCTACAGTTTCTCCTGCTCATGTGCCTGGGGTGATTTCAGATAGACGTGGCTGCATTTAAACACAGCTATGCTGCTGGCAGGGGTCAGGTCTGCTGTGTCAACACTAATCCTTCCTGTCTACTATCAGCTAGTTTGACGTTTGATTTGTGTCAAGTTTCTGTGTCCACTGGAAGCCAAATATCACAGCTCTGAGATAACACTTCGCACCACTTTCCTCCAATCATTGAATAATTTTGTACTTTCTCTCCTCAAACTCCTAACCAAGGGAATCACAAGACACTGAGCTGAAGTTGCATATGCCTGAGAAATTGTAGTAAAACAGATACTGTTTCTGTTGCAGTTACAAAAGAATTAAACAGAATGTCCTCAAGTACAAAAATTTTATGCCTGACATTTTGAACATCTCATTGAAATGTGCTCTTCGTTTCATTCAATGCAAATAAGTAGATCTAATATAACACTGATTTTTAAACACATTTTAGATTTTGACATAAAAAAGGGCCACCTAAAGTACAGAATAAGCTCAATGTTCACATCAGCCTTGTTCTAAATGAAGCCAAAGGCTTCTCTCACCCCTCCAACTCCCCCAAACAGTTTGTTATGACTCGGTGATAAAGATCAGTATCTACTGAAAGATAAGCAAGGACCACCACCAATTCGGGGCTTCAAAGCATGCTGAACTGCATTATACCACAGTGTGAAAGGATGTGGCTGTCATGAAGGTGCCAGCTCTTGTCAGTGGGCTGTTCCTCCTATTTTTGCACCAGAGGAAGACTTTCCCATGAGCCCCAGTAGCTGCAGGCTGAACCTTTAATTGTAGGCTGTACAATAAATGATGTATATGGTCCACTGTTCTGGCACACGTGACAGTCAACTAAGTCATGTACATGGGTTCAGACACATACTGACACATATGGATAATTTTCAACTGCAAAATGTCCACCAACAGAGTTTTCAAATCAAGATAATTTTTCATGAACAGGATCATTTTATCCTTCAGGTGCACAGAGACTGGTAAATACGGATGAAACTGCCTCACAAACAGCACATAAAAATGTGCCTGACTCAATGGAATGTTTACTGTAATTTAAGTCTGTGTAAAAAAATTAATCCATTTCTTACCAGTAAAGACAAAGTATTTTTGTCTTACACACCCTAACCAGTTACCTAATCCAAAATTACTATACACAGTACAATAATCCTCTTGCAGTTTTTCATTTTCACTGGCACTTTCAAAATCAAAATTTTCCCTCAAGTACATGACTTAACAAAATTTCATATTTGTGTTAAAAATACTTTCATCTTTGTTATCAAAGACATCAAATATGCAAGTGTTTTAATCTTAGTTCCAGAATATGGATGAAAATAACACTACAAAATATTTGTGCATGTTTATATGGCATCATCTCTGTGAAAACTATTATGTACTACATGCAATTTGATGTTTAAAAAGTATTTCAATAACAGAAATTCATTGGGGTTTTTGGTAAACATTATATCAGTGCCAAGTTAACAATAAGGCTCTTTATTGAATGGGTCTACCTTCACAACACTAGTTAACCAATTATTTAAAATGTTTTAGCTCTTTTAAATTTAAGGGGTAAATTATAGCATAGGAGTTCCTTACACCCAAGTTACTGAATTACTCCAGCTTCTCACACTTATCAGACCATGTAAGACGTGTGAGGCTGAGGCACCTGAGGAAAGAAATGCGGCCCCTCCAACAAAAATCTGACCTTGATCTCATTTGAGTCTCTGGGCTAGGGATAGAAAAATCCAAAAGGCAAACATTTCTTTAAAATTCTTAACTAGTAGCAAATAAAAATCTTCAGAGAAAAAAAAATATAAAAAGTCTCAAGCTTCAAAATCAAAGCAAAACAATAATTAAAAAATAAAGAAAATTTTGAACTTAAACACTTAGGATTAAATGATGATGTTTTAAGCTGCAACAGCAGCTTAGAACCATGAAACAACAACCTGTATGAATTTTACCAATGAAATATTAATACATTGCTATCTCACCTGTAGCAGTAGGTAACTGCACATTAATTCCTGGGTATATTGCTATTTGCCTGATAGTGTTCTTGCACACATGACACTCAGACTTTCAAAGTGCTCAGCCTTCTAAAGTCACAGTGAGAGCAGTCCATTCACCTACAGTTTCTTCCCTATCTGAAATTCACCTTGATTTCTGTGGGAATTCTATAGCTACCAAAAAAACAAGTCAAGATAGAAGAGCAGTTAAAATCCAGGTCTCAGAAAAAATCACCACATTATTCTTCCCTTCTGAGAAAGTGGAGACTTTCACTTCTGTGAAAGTATTAGAACTTATATGTGCCACATGCTGTATTCTTTTGTTTCTGTAGGTTAAATGGTCCTCAAGGGAGAAATTTATCTGCATACCCAGCTTCAAAAAAGAGGCAAGTCTTAACTGATCTCCAAGGTCCTTTCCAACCTGAACCATTTCACAATCCTGTACAAATGAAGACCTGGATGCTTATCTGGGTAATGGGACACATGTGACTGCAAAATAGAAACCAGTGGAAATGTAATTTGAACTTTTTGTTTTGTTATCAGTAGTTTTGAGTCCTTCATCACTCTTTCTGAGTGTTTGTCTTAATTCTTCTGGTCATAGGTTGTTTCCTTTTTATCCTCCAAAACTGCGAGCCTCTTTCTGTCAATGGTTTCAGGCTTAGCATTGCTCACAAATGAGTTACATGGAAAGCTCAAGCTCAAATAGTATTTGCTATAGCCTGGTCCTGTTTGAGTGGGTCTACTGTATCTCTTTGGTTTGAGGTGTGGTTTCCAAGGTCTCTGGCATTCAGCTGGGTGCCAAACTGTTGTAGTGACACAACAAAGTCTGTGAAGGAAAGGATTCATAGTGGACTGCAATGCAAGAGGGCAAGAAACTGGACTTTCTTATAAAGCATGCAAGTAACTGAGGGGCAAGAAGAATTAGAAGGGGATCTCTGACTGCCTGAAAATTCTATATATGCTGACTTGTGCTGCATCTGACTTACACATACAAACACCAAACATAAATGGAATGAAGCTCTACATGGTACATGTGTACATATGGTACAATACTAGTGCTCAGATGATAACTTAAAAGTTACTACCATAGCTTAATCCCAGGTGAGCCATCTAAAAATCAGTCTGCTGGATTTTAGGCCTTCCAAACCAACCATAAAATCATAGAAACTTAGAAACATAGAAACATCACTATGAAGCACATCTACTAGGTACTTTGACAAGAGCAGTTGTTGGAATATCTCACTCAAGTCACTGCTCTGTTTACATTGAACATTGGCTTACAAGTGGACTACAAATTTTATCATGTTAAGGCATAAGCTTTCATTGAATAAGTTTTGTCTTTCTGAGCTTTAACTGGTGATGTCCTTCATTATGACTGTCAATACATAACATACAGCACAGTGATTTGACCAGAACAGAGTTGTCCCTATTCTGAGCGGTTTACAAACAATGTTCCTTGGCTCTTTTATGAGCAATTCAGAATTTCTTGGGGTTTTCCAGCTGCTTTTAGGTCACTGGTTCAACTAAGTCACAACATGGCTTAACCAACCTCCTTTCCCAGACAGGAATGGAAACACATGGTTTGTGGTTGTAGTAAATTAATAAGGGGGTGAAAAAAAAATAAACAGAAGGGACTTTTGCCATGTGTTTTACAACACTGCAAATCTGTCCATCATCCACCTCATCTGTACCATACTATTCTCTTGCCAATCATTCCTGTGCTCACTTGCTATATGATATAACATTATTCTTCCCCCACTGCAAATTCTATTTTTAATGAGTTTTCTGGATATCAAAAGGCCAGATACCAATGATGTAACTTTGTGTGACTCTACTATATGTTTCTAAAGAGATCCAGATCAGCGTCTAAAAGATTTATTTAAATGTATAAGGAATTCCCTACTTGTAATGCATGTAGCCTCAAGCCTTAATTATTGCCTCTATTTGCTTAAGAATATTTACATAGCCATGTAATAAAAAAGCTCAGGAAAGAAGTATCTTTACAGACTGAATTTCAGTTTGGATAATTATATTGCAGATTTGGCCCAAATTTCATACCTTGGGAAAAGATAATACCACATTATAGTTTCTTAAAATGCAGCACTTTACAAATGTGAAACAAAATACAAGATTTCTTGAAAAAAACTTTACATCAAAAAAGGTTGTGTTGTGTTTTTAAACTACATCCTCATCACTATCATTCATAGGTTGCCACAATTACTACTAGAGTGGGGGTTTGTAGGTTTCTGTGTGTGTGGTGAGTCTTTAAGTTTCTTCATAATTATTAGTGGAAATATCCCTGGAAACAACACTCCACTTATTTCCCTGGGTCTAAGGAGGGTGAGCAGAACTGACAGATCTCAGAAAAATGCTGTGAAGTAGTAAAGTGACTGTTCTTCATTCTTTGGCAAAGGTTGGGGTCAGTTTGTGGTTTGCACAGTCTGAGAAAACATTTAAGCATCATTCAAAATCATAGTGATCAGGAGCTGCATTTCAGCAGAGGAAACCTAAAAGGCTGTATAACTAGTTTTCCCACAGTCCATGAATCCAAAACTTGTATCTTAGTGTAGTGTTCTGTTCCAATTTTATACAACTGATCAACATTTTTAACCAGAAATCTTTTGTCTGTCAAAGGATGTGGCCCTACCTCTTCCTCTGTATGATTTTAAGTAGGGTTAAACAAACAACCAGCGGCCAAGAGTTCACCAAAATCCATTGGGGAAGTTATTTAACATGTAAATATAGGATCTTGCTATGGTCCTTTTACAGTCACTCCAGCATTTCTAGTCTTTTGGATGCTCAGGCCTGTCAAGTACCTAATCTCCATGCATATAGCTCAAAACCATAGGTGGTCGCTTATTCATATTCTGTGTGTTTACCATAACATCATAAGATCCCCTCTTCATCCATGACTGAAGATGATGGTAGCTGTTGGCATTAAAAGCATATATTATGGTCATGCCCCAAATTCATGTCCCTTGTGCCAAGCACTACATATAACTAATCTGTGATGTGTAATTTGTTCCACAGGCATTATCACGCCTTCATTTCAACTGTTCTTCAGTGCTAGCCACTACACCATGACTAAAAGTAGTATTTGTTGGCAGTTTTATACTGCACAAAGGTTAGTCCAAATCTAAACAAGTCATTTACTACAAGCACTGTGCTTAGACTTCATCAACTATTAGAAAATAATGCTTAATAAGCTACAAAATATAACGAGAAAGAAAATTCATGAAAGAATTTGTTACTGATAAGTTGTGATTTATTAAAGGCATTATTGAATGCCTTTAAATGTGCTCCATCAGCTTCTCACAAGCAGCTTCTTCCTTGTGTTTTATTAGTAGTCTGTTCTGTGCAGCTATTTAGCAGATACATTTGTGAGACCAAAGGCCATCTGTGCATACCAGTGTAATATGTACTGTGGCCACTAAAGGAAAAAAAAAAAAAAAAGATAAAATCGCTAAAAATAATGAAAGTAACATTCCAATTACATAAATATGGAGGCTTCTTAAAATTGAGCCATGATGTTTACTTTATTCCTGGGATTCAAAGGTTAGAAAGCTTTCTGCACAAGTGGAACAAATATGTGACCATTGTAGCAAGGCTCCAAAGGGAGTCACAGATCTGGTATTGGGAATATCTGAGTTTGTCATGATCCAGAATGCTACCATGAGTCTTGGAATTGTTATTAATCTTCATGTCTTGAAACTTAAGCCAGAGAGTATCATAAGGGAATCTCTGAAATTATATAACACGGAGGAACAAATTATCCTATGTTCTGCAGCTCTAAACCTTGAGACCTTGCAGTGCACATTTGATATTAACCAAAACAGGCTATAGGCCAAAGTGGACCTTATTGTAATGTAGTTGTCATATTCACAACACTCCAAGATTTAAAAAAAAAAAAAAAAAAAAAAAAGCAGGGGCCTGAGCATTTCTGAAGTCTAAATTATGTATAAAGTATCACAAATGATCAGATGAATTCTCCCTTGTACCCGCAAGTCATCTGCTTGGTCTTTGTGAAACATATGTATGATTAGCTCACACTACTAGATGTGTAAAAACAGATTAGAAGTAGTATTAAAACAGGCAAAACCTGAGGAAGTCATCTTTAAGATATTTTCTTTTGCCTCTCTCAGCACTGTATTTGTATTCTGCAATTTAAACATACATTTTTAATAGCCTTTTTATCTTTATATTTTTCCCTGTAATGAGAAACAAAAGGCTGATCAAGATACCCATACAGCAAAGTCAGAAGTGTTCTGAGAAGGTTATCCTAAATTTCAAATTGAGATATTTTAAAAACTCTTATTAAGAGACTGTCTTTCTTCTTTTGCTCTCTGAAATTTTAACTAAATGCTGCAATAAAAAGAAAAAACTATGAGGAATGATGAGATATGAATCTTTCATATGGGCACAAAATAAGGTACTTACAGGTACATGGATACTTTCAGTTTCCTCATGAAAGAGGTGGTTAAGTTCCTACAGGCTCCAAAATCAGTCATTTATGGTAATGGGAAACTACACAATTTGCTCTTGAAATGCAGTTTGAAATGACTGATAAAACTTTAGTCTGACTGAACACATACAGTAGATAGATTAAGTGTCTGGCTTATCTGTCTGGTCCTGGGTGCTCATCAGTCAATCTAACAAACAAGCTAAAACTCAGTATTGTGGTCAGCAAATTCATATTCATCTGAAAATATGGGGTCCACAGTGAGCTCTTTCACACAAGGAAGCATATTGAACCTGTTTAATGCTTGCTTACCCCTACTAATGCTCCCCAGCCAAGAAAATTAAGAACTGTGGACTCGAGAAGCAAGCTCACCCCTTGCATTTACTTACTTCTTCATTACTTTTTAACATCCCTTTAAGTAACAACTGCTGAAACCCATTAACAAAACCATTTTATGGTGCTAGAAATCTCAATAGCTCATAAAAACGCATTATGAACCATGTTAAATTTTGCACAAGTCAATGTGACTTAATAGCTTGAAGTTAGAACACTGGTGGTTTTTCTGTGGCTAGTTGCCTTCTAGCTTGATGATACAAAACAGCTTCAAAGTAAAGATGCAGCCCATAAAGATGAAGTGAGGCAAGAAATGCATGGTGTAGATGAGCTAGGTACAAATTCCTAGCTGGGAAAAAGCAGTATGATGCCACTGCTGATGATATTCCAACTTAACTATGAAGTTAAGAAAGGGTAGGGAGTACATCTAGCATCAATGGCTTCAACAATTATTCCAATTTCACTAATTTAGGGATGTGACTATCGGTATTTTCAGAAGTCAAACAAACTATTTAAGTTGGATTCTGAAGTAAAGAAAATATAAAGAATGTACTATGGCCCATTCAACACAGGATGAGCCTATTCTGAAATTTCCTTCTCCCCCCCCCTCCCCCCATTCACCACTTTGGAGGGATAAAAAAAAAGGATCAATGAACTCCAAACCCCTTTGCTGTTAATCCGTGCTGAGTTTCAAACAAGCCTGTGGAAGGACAAGACCTGAAAAGGTATTCACAATAAAAGAGGCAATGGACACAAAAGTATATGCTGCTAATTAAAAACTTAAAATTATATCACAATGACTTTAAATGAGAATGATCTCAGTCTAATCACATAATACTTTCTTTTGTGCTCTAGGTCACGCCGTCACTCAGATGCAGCATTCAGGAAGCACATTTCATTAGACTAAATAAAGCTTCAATCATGTGTAAAATTTCCAACTTGAATAGGCAGCCATCATATCATTCATCAGTCTAGATGTATTTAATGGGTGTAATTTCTTCCTCATATTTCTGTGTTGATTGTTTCATTTCCATTATAGAAATCTTTCAAGATTGCTCTCTTCACTGAGTTTTTGGTCAGGATAAATAATGTTGGGGTTTTTTTAAGATGTGTCTCAAATGCACTTCTTTTTGCTTGTCAAAAAAACCCCCACAAACAACCGAAACAAAAAAAAAAAAGGGTGATTGAGATAAATTTAAACTAAGACACAGAGAGAAACAACAACAAAAAAATCAAAACTCACACACCCTCTCCCAGGAATCAGATGGTACTACCCGTGCTTGCATGTCTTGCAATAAATAATTACACTTAATCAAAAACAAATTGAGCAGTCTTGTTCAAACACAGCAGCCCCCTGTGGATTCCAGTACTGTTTCTACAGTTGAATGCAAAGAGATTGTTTTTAACACATGACTTTAAAGCAAAATACAACACATGATATTACCCATCTCCATTCCATGCTTCCTTCTTCTCCCCTTTTCACTTATTTATTACCAGGTAAGAGGTACAATGAAACCTTCTACCTTTCAAATTTCAAAATTAGTAGGAAGAAATCATAGCACTCAGTGTCGCCTTCCAGCACCAAATCTCGGTCTTCTAGTTTAGTTTTGAAAAGAAAATCATACTGGCACTTTCCCTCCTCTGATCAGCCTAAACCTCTCCAAGTTCTGCTTCTTTTATCTTCCCTCCTCTATGTACATTTCATCCATCTGGTTCTTTTTCTCTTGTGACCTGGGCCCCAAAGCTGTAATAAGATCTGTTCTGGTGCATCAGGCTCATCAGAATCAAACAACTTCCATTTCAGAAAGCCGTAAGTCTAAGACTCATTGGCAGCACAGCCAAGTTGGTGGATAAAAACACAAAGAACATTTACCTTTTCTGATACATGAGCACGGATTAAGCAAACAGGATGGGAAAAGGGATTCATCCATCAGGGTATTGCAGTTGCAGTCACAGTAGTCTACCAGCTAGTGACTCCATGGAGCAGAGTCCTAAAAAAAAAAAAAGCAGGAAAAATATTGACTTAGCAGTATTTCTTTTTGCTCACAACTTCCAACAGAGTCTAGTTATTTTGTATGTCTGGTTTATTTCTGGGGGTTGGGACACCATGGAAGAGGAGTAATTGGCAAAGCCATAGATGACACAGCCTGAAGAGGTACTGTTTCCCTCCTCATGGTAGACATAGAAAGCTGACAGATGTACTTGCAAAAAGGAAAAACATGCATCAAAGCCAGTTAATTAGTTGAAAAAGAAAGAAGAGGAAATTTCATCAAAGGTACTTATGACCTGAATGAAAATAAAAAATCAAATGTAAAACTCTAAGACCACTTTTCTGTCCAGGATAAGTAGGTAGAGTTCAGATACCTTTATAATATAGCTACTAATCTTTTTGCTCCATGACTGAATTTTTATTCAACACGGTGATAATATTCAGTGGAAGTTGAACTGGAGAACAATGGTCAATAAACAGAAGGGGAACTGAAAAGCCAGAATCCTTCTTCAGAGAGCATAGGGAAGCTTGAACCACTTTTCAGTTCTGCCAAAAAGTTCTTGGGTGACCTCCTGTCAAATCTTTTGCCTTGCCAGGAAGCTCAAATATATTTTAAATACCTAATGAGCTTCACAGTCCAATGCTTCTGTGCCATAGTTCCCATTAAAAGTACAATAGTACCTGGGAATCTTTTTAGTGCAAGAATTTTCAAATGGTCATAGTAAACATTTTTTCCCTCTTTTGTGGAAAAGTGTGTACAAAGCTTTCTTCATCTATAAGATGTAGCACCAATATGGATGAGCACAATTTGTAATTTATTAATTTCATATTCTGCTTCTCTGACATGAGCTCTTAACATGAAAAGAAATTCCCAAGTTTCATAGAAGAAATGGTTATACTGTTGTGCACAAAGAAAAAGAGATAAAGATGCAGACTTTAGTTCACAGGTTATTTTCTCCATTACGGGTTCACTCTTCAGATTCATAATGCATGAGTGGAGCATTTAAAATGCAAGTCAGCTCAGGTTAACTGCAGCCTGACAGGTACATAAGACTTTTTTCACTAGATTAATTTTTGAATCTTTAGACTCCAAATCATCATACATTCTTTTTAAGCATGTACTTTTCCCCTGTGTTTCCCTTGTCTTTAGTGTTCATAAAGACATCTTAAAATTCACACTCCGAGTCCCTCTCTGTAGTTAAACCAGTGTGAAGGATTTAGGATTCAAGACCATCTCAGCATTGCATGGGTATTCCAGAAGGGAATTCACCAGACTAGAGAACTTCCCTCTTGAGAGTTGCTCAAAAAGAGCTGCTTGCCTCATTAACTCAACATGTATTAATATTTTTATTCCTATTAGCACTTCTTGTTAGATAGCATCTAGCTAGTCATATCTGTTGCCTTTAGACAACCAGTGATACTAAATAATTTAATTCAGAGCTCCAGCTTTCCAGTTTGGACCTATCAGATAGATACTAACATCTTTTTAGGAAAACCTTTGCAGAGCACAGCCATTTCCCAAAGGCTGATAAGAACATTGTCATGTACTTCAACAGTCACAAGATCAAATCCAGCGTTACCACGGATGTAATTCCCAACATGTTCTACATGATAAAAATATTTCCACTCTCTAAGGGGAGTCAGGAATGAGAATTTTCACACAGGAGTTCAGAAATACAGTCGTAACACAAAATAGCTCTGCTTCAGAACCAGCCTCAAATTCTCAGCTCATCTGTTTCTCTCATTACACCCAGCAGATACAAACCAGTTTTGTTTGTCACGAACAAAAAGTGTTCATACAAGCTGAAAGTTATTTACAGTTAATAGCAGTGGAAAAATTGCAAAGCAGCTTGGTCCAGTATCTAATAATAAAAAATAGCTTCTTGTAAAGAGACTTGAGGGCAGAGGCTCTCCAAGTTCTTCACGTTTTTTACATTTTTGCTTCAAGGAACAGCACAAAATGTCAGTAATCTCAGCATTTTAGGATAAAGTTTTCCAGAGCTTTCTGGTGACCTTGACATTAAGGAAATCAATAACTATTAATTATAAGACAATAAAAAAAAAATTGGTGCAGCCTGTCCCCAGCTTATCAACTGTGCTATGTCCAGGTTGCAAAGACAGTGGAGAGAGTAATGACACAAGGTTAGACTAGCTTAGTTGCTTTGAAGTCCTAATGGTCATCTCTAAAAATAGAGGTCAAGAAATTATACAGAGGTCTACATAAGCTAAGTTTCTTGGGTCTGATACAGAAAAAAGAAATCAAGGAAGTTAACAATAGCAAGAAAAGTTTCATTAAGCCTACTGATGCTGCTTTTAAGCACCTGAGAAACTCTCACGTAATTAAAGTAACTTCAGATTCATTGAAATAAAGAGAACTGAGATGACCTGAAAATCAGGTAACCTTGCTTAAGAACTCTGATTTAGATTCACATTTCTGCAGTGCCTAAAGCTTCTGCTGCAATGTTAGCACAATAGGATCCAAGCCTCTGCTCAGCAGAATCAATTTGGAAAGCGCTATTAACTTCAGTGCATCTTAGATGCAGTATTAGATCAAATCTTTAAAGTTATTTATGTATCTATTTCCCACTGAAAGTGAGGGTTTGGGCTTTTACACAGTAAGATATAAGAGGAAAAAAGCCTGACTCGAAGGCCTAATTTCTAGAAGTACTATTACCTAGCAGCATTTGAGATCACTGATCTTTATTTCTGTCAGATAAAATGTTTAGAGCTTGACCCAGAGGGCAGCAAACTAAGCTAAGGGCAGTCACCTCTTAACTCCATTTCTGATGATTCCCGGACAGTCAGAGCAACAGCGAAACCCATTTGACCTGACAACAGCAGATACAGCACTGCCACAGAGAACAATCATATGCAATTAATGGCAACAAGCATTTCTCCAGCTGAAGTCCCTGTCTCTCAGTGTGTGTTTGCATGATCCTCTTGCTTTGTCTCAAACCTTTGAATGCAATATCATGATGATGAGCTGGCAAGTAATTGACAAAATGCAGTTCACTGTACAGTACACTACAGTGTAGTTTTCCTGTGCATACAAATTTCATCCTGCTCTCTCCGGACAGAGACAGGAGGTTTGCAACCACTTATACTCAGTGGCTGATAGAAATAGTATGGAACTGCCACATTTTGACATTTCCAAAACATCTTATGGGTAATTAACAAATGTTATTTTCCTCTCTGTTCTCCCTTCCACCCCCCTTCTTTTGATTGTTTTTGGTTAGTTTTTTTTTTTCCCTTGTTATCAAATAGCTTGGAGGAAGTTATCTTACGAAAAAGGTCTAGGGTAGACCCTTCTCTGAAAAATTCCCACTGGTGTGACTTCAAGGCTAATAAAAATATTGTATTGTTTCTTCTACTCATCCTTCTAACTGGTCAGCAAACCCCCAGGGCACTGTTAGTGCAACAAATTCAGCTTTGAGTGTCTAATGTCTCATACGCAGCCCTAGTTAGCAATAGGTTTCCTTTTCCAAAAATCCTACCAAATAGCTGAGTAATTTCTTATTAATTTTTAAATTCTCCTGTCCTTGTCTATGTTTACACATACAGTTCACAATGACAATGGCTGTTTTCATACACTACATTTTTTGCCAAGTATCCAAAATAACAATTCTGCAGTATATTGGAAAAGATACAGAGCTGGTTCCTACTGCCATTTCCTATTTCTGCCTGTACTCAAAGCATCACCAGATTTTTCTGCACAGTTCAGATGTAGACATAAACTTGGCTATAATCTACGTATTCTATTGGAACTATTAGACAAAGCCAAAACTAAAATGAAGCAAATGGAGATAGAAACTCAAAACAGTAACAAAAATTTCCTTTAATATGTTTGGGCTTTTATCAACTTCTGCTATTTTACAAGTAGTAGAAAAACATGTATTTATCTGACATTAGTGCAAGAATTAAGACTGAGGGCTCATACAGATACTGAAGACAGGCAGGTAGCCCACTTAATTCCTTATAACACAGGCATTCCCTCAAATGAGATAGTAAACAGCACAAAATAAAGGAAGGCTTCTCTGGGTCTTGCAATGAGCAGTCTTCAATGCTATAGGTAGCCTCTCCTTTGACTTCAGGCAGAGTAGGAAAATACAAACATGGTTTTGATGCAAGTTCACACAGTTAGTTCAATGGCAGCATTTCCTCTAACTTCAGAGGGGTTTGGAACACACTCAGTAAATAACAATGGCAGAATGGCACAAAACTCACAGATGTACTATTTAAAGATCTTAAAAAAAAAAAAAAAAAAAAAAGATAAATCAAACCCATCCTTCTGACACAGGCTAAAAAATTTTTCTATAGAGTTTAGTAAACTCTACAGGTATAGGAATGAGAAGTAATAACAATCTTTCTTCTTTCAGGACTCCGAAAAAAATCCTGGCCTGACTGAAGGTAACAGAAGATTTTTATTCATTTCTATGAAGCCAGAACTTCAGTCCCTGAGAAGAATCTGAAAACCCAGTATAAAAGCAAAATGTGTCAAGAAAACTGGCACAAAAACATAGCTAAACAAACTACATTAGGGATTTCAAATGAGATTAGAAGTATTGTTTTGGCTTTCAGAGGGGTGTGAGAAAAACACAGTAACAGCACAAGCAGCCTTTGCAAACCAGGCAGCGGAGACAGACTGTTTAAAGGAATTGGAAAAGAAAGTCTAAATGGAAATAGAGTGAAAGGAAAATACAGCTCCATCTAGGGTGAAAGGAATGAAGACCAATAATCATTGGGATTCAGCTTTGTTTCTGCGGTAGGTGCTCTAAAATCCATGTTGGAGGAGCAGACAGAAAGGTCATGGAAGTCAGAATTATTATATGAGAAAGGAAGTAAGGAACAATGGGCTCAGAGAAGTCATGACAACTGAAGGATTGGTGGTCTTCACTGTGAAAGAATGTGTGGCCTTTATTGATGGGCTCTTTCTATAGAGATGAATTACTGTGTGCAATATCTATACAGACCAGAAGTGCACTGGTGACAGACCTGCTGAATTATTTGCTGTGGATAAACTAAGTATTCTTTCTTGATTTTGAGCAAGTCTAATTACTGCTGTAACATGTATTACAAACCCCAGTTTAACTATAGCCACGTGAGAAGTCTCTTGAGCTCCCCTGGGACCATACTTAAACTGAATAGAAAGTTACATTTCACAAAGAACAAGATCCACTCAACTAAACACACGAGCAAAGAAATCATGTGAAAAAGATGCAGAGGCAGCAGAGTTTCTCAGTAAGACTTAGATGTCAACTCTTTTGTAGCAATGGTCACTACGATGTGACTTTGTTTCCCTTCCCACAGCATCATTTTTCTGTTTTCTTTAGTAAGATTGCCTGTTCTTTAAAGCAATGTGGTCTTCCTCCTGCATCTGTATTTCACCTATAAGAAGGAGTCTTGATGAGCCATAATCATTAATTGGTCATTCCCAAATTATTCATTATTTGTAGCTTGTGACTATTCACTAAATACATGCCCCTTTTCAGTCAAGAAAAACAAACCAAAACAAGCAGGAAAGACTAAGAAAACAGTGTAGGTGCTATTGAACTTTTTTGCTTCTACTGACTTATTCATGTTCAGATACCACTTCAGCAGCAATGTGAGTAAAACCTCCGACACCCATTTTCACATGAACGACTGAAGCAAGCAGACTGAAATATTTACTGTGAAATTCAGAGGTGCAGTTGCAGTATATGTCCTGCTGCACCTAAAGGTGAAGGGGACAGGATTTAGGAGTACTTGTGTTCTTCAGGTTTAGCACATGAGACTCAGTCATAGGTGGGAAAACAAGCTGCTACATTCAATCTTCTGTTCAGAACAAAGCCATTCATTGCAACTGTGAAAAAAAGAAAGCACAGGAGGACTGGGAGATTTTGTAGGACTAAACTGTGGGAATCTGTGGGTGTGTAGTATGCTGAGGTTTGAAATTGGGAACTGCGAATGTAATCTCAACATCCAAGCCTAGTAATGTGCAGAAGGAGCCAACACCACAGACCACCTAATCTCTGAAAAGATTGAGTTGTCACCCACAGCAATACAATCCACCAGCATGCCACAAAATCTCACAGTTCTCAGCCTGGCATATGTGCAGACTTACAACTATCTGTCCCATTATCCATATGGACCTATGCAGTTTCTTCCTATACCTCCTCTGACTTTGAATACATGATTAGCAATATGTAGAAAAATGCTTTTTTTTTTTACCCTTTCCAACACCACCTCCTCTTTTTTTTTTTAATTTTTTTTCTTCATCAGGAAATGCCAACCCTTGTGACTGTCTCATAGAAAATTAATGGGAAATTTGCAAATTCCTGTAAACACCCACAAACTTTCTCATGATCTCTTGATACTTTTCAATGGATGGTCCTTTGCAACTCTAGGAAGCCTGGGCTGCTGAATACAGCAATCATATTGTGCCAGTCTCTCAAATGTGTGATTGTTTCACAAGGCAAATGCCCACACTACCTGGAGCTGGGCAAGCACACAATCACTGTAGTCTAACAGAGAAACTCTGACTTAAAAAAAAAAAAAAAAAAAAAGCACAACAACAAAAACCAAAACCACAGGAAAAAAACATCAAGTGAAAAACAAAACAACATAAAAAACCCAAAACCAAAACAACAATGCAGAAACACAGATTTATTGAGCATTAGATTTAACAGGGTAACCTTTGTTAAGGCACATTAAAGCACAGGCTTGCCCTGCTAGTCTTTGAGAGGGTCCTGCTCAAGGTTTTCTGGAGTGCCAAGGTTAGATTTCTTCATGTCAAGTCTCCAGGAATTCCTAAAAATAACACCACCAAGCCCTCTCTCTCATACTTGGCACCAAAGGAACCTAAATAATATCAGTGTGGAAGAGCACTGTGAGACAGTTTCACCCAGTGACTCAAACATCAATCCCGCAGCTCCCAGCTC
The DNA here is from genome assembly GCF_036169615.1 of Heliangelus exortis. Taxonomy (NCBI): domain Eukaryota; kingdom Metazoa; phylum Chordata; class Aves; order Apodiformes; family Trochilidae; genus Heliangelus; species Heliangelus exortis. Next base: position 39,708,876 of record NC_092424.1, read on the forward strand.
AGCCAAGTGTCCATTTGAGAAAGACACCACATCTTGACCGGAATACAGATGAATGTAAGAAACCACAGTGGGGAATCTAGCAGTGGATTTCATTTGCAAGTCTCCAAAAGAGTTACTGAAACACAGCATCTGACAGATTATCATGTCTGGAACTGTGCAAAGGGACCTGGTAAAAAGAATGAAACCAGTCCTGTTGGACTGTACGCATAGTCCAAGCTCCCACACACTCAGCCAGATGACCCTGAGATGGCATTCATTAGCACTTCAGTACCAGCCAGAACATGAAGGAAATTGGGGGCCTTATTAGAGACCAGCCAAAGCAAAATAAACCAGAGACTTGGTTGCCACTGCCAAAAAACTATTTTCACAAGTCAGGAATCCTGATCATGCTGTTCCCTCACTTGCCCCTCATTTGCCCACATCCGCTGAGTTTATAAATGAACCTATTAGAAGGCATGATTTCCTATTGTATTTGCCAGGGGAAAAGATGGTAACAAAAGGAGGCTGTGAGTGAGTGAAGATGCCAAGATCCTTTTGGTTTTACTCACATGTCATTATATTTAAAAATAGAACTTGATTTTTAAAATAAACAACGCATAATATGGAGGTTTCTGTGTAAACAAAGGATTGTAAATGCAGTGGTATGACACAAAATTTCATGATCAAGAAATTTCTCATTCAGCTTGTCTAACCAGCCAGAATAAACTTAGAGTCAGTAGATTTCAATTATAATTGCATCTAATTGATTCTTTTTTTTAAAAAAAAAAACAAACACCAAAAACCTGTGGTATTGTGGTACAGCATCAACAGTAGTTCTTGACAGAAGAATGCACATTAGGGACTTTAGGGGAGGAAACTGCAAGAATCATGTGAGTGACTATCTCATACCCACTACATGCTTTACTTACTATTGTTTCCTTTAGAGAAATGCTTAGAAGCACCAGCAAACTGATTCCCAAATCTTAACAGCTCTCTCTCTCCTGCCTTTGCAGGGAGCTCCTGTCCATGCAGGAAAGGTAGGCCCCAGTTCCTGCAAGGCAATCTGAGTCATGAGTTCCTAACATAACATTGAGGGTCAAGAAGTGCTGGCCATGGCCAGATATCTAGTTACTCATTTGGGGATTTCTCATCAGCAGAAACAGAAGCAGCTTCAGGTTAAGATGACAAAATAAATGGGTATTTTAAAAAAATCTGGAGATAGAGAGACCAGTCAGAAGGTTGAATCTTTTTCTCAAGCAATCTCTGCTTGACTTATTCAAGGCAGCACAAAGTCCCTCTGGCAGCTGAAAACTATACCCACATTCCTTGGCTTAGCCTGAGAAGTACTATTCTTCCATTTGCAGAGTGGCTTCTGGTGCTTCTTTCTGTCCATACTAACTTGTCCTTAACCAGTTAACATTGTCTTTTTTTGGAGAGTTTTCTAAAAGCTCATGAAAAACAATGAACAGAGAATCAGATTCTGACTTCATCAAATAGTGCTATTTAAAAAAAAACAAAACAAAAAACAAACAAAAAAATGAAACCAAAACCAAACAATAACCCAGGACTCTCACAAAGATTTCAGTGACTCAACAGCTCTCAGTAACCACTGCAAAATAAACATTAGACAGTAATTGTTATGTAGGGATTGAGCATCTGCTAAGAGGAACCATACTGTCATTGAACTAAGTTTCTAGCAGAGTAATCAAAAAGAAATATGGCTGAAGGGCAGTACTTGGAATGTGGAGTGTCTTGATAAACACCAGTCTCCTCTTATACACCAAAGTGTGCTTGACTACACAAAAAATGGAAGGTTTTTTTTGTTTTGAAGGAGGATGTTTTATAAGAAAAGATTTTTAAGTCAGTAGTTTCCCTTTTAGTCATGTGGTGGAATCATGCCCCCGAAAGTACTGTGCTAGAAGTTGGCTGTGTGGGTTTGGCCTGCACAAGGAGACACAGCCCAACACCAAACCAAGACTGGAAGTCTACACACCAAAACCCCCTCTCAGCAGGAATTTTTATCCAGAATGCAGCTGTAAATGCCTGCAGCCAGCCTACTTCTCCATGCAAGCAATCTCCTGTGTTCTGGTGAGATGTCTCCGTGCCACGTGTGGTGCAGCTTCCTGCTCTGTGATTGTTTCAAGTAAAACCAACGTCAACAGCATTGCACTATTAGTGTGATCCTGCTCTTCATCTTTCAAGCAAATGCTCATTCCTGGGAAAATACGCTCTATTTGGCAACTCGGACTCCTAAAAGAAAGCTTCTTTTGATGGTAAAGCTATGGTAAACTGGAGGAGTGTTTGCTCTCTGCCCATAATCTCACAGAATAGAGCCAGTTTTCTAAACAGAGCTGAGCTTTGGGAATCAGCTATTCATGTCAGACTCAGATTCCTCATAGCAAGAATGCTTGCAATCCATGCGACTCTCTGTCCCAGGACAGTATGGCTGTGTAAACAGACTACAGTGGGATTATACTGACGTTTCATCTCATACTCCCACAGAGAGGGCAGCCTACACAGCCCCAAACTATATGCTTTTACCTGTTGTGGGACATAAGTGTTATTTGGGAAATGAAGCTAGAAGAGAAAGAAATCACTGTACTTTTGCCTCCCTGCATGATTAGGTAAAAGAATACAAGCCTAAAACAGGTTATGTTGAACAGAACATTTTCTTATGTTTTACTGTGTTGTGTGCAAGTATGTAGCACACTGATTATGTCAGATGCTAAGCTCAATAAGAAAAGACACCCAAGTTTTCACATATCTGAGTATCAGGAGAAGTGCAGACTGGCTTTCAGAATGCTGAAAATTTCACAGTTCCCATTGGAGAAAAAAGGCAGAGCCACTGATACCCAGGCTGAACAAGCAACTACTGGAAAGCATATATCTGTACAATTAGACTTTCAAATGTCTGCTTCATGGTGCCAAAATTTAAGCACTCGGTTTTGCAACTCTAAGGACAGAATTATAGCATTTATGCAATTGCATAAACAATAATCATCAGTAAATTTTAAAATCAGTAGCTTACAGTCTTCTCTACATATACAACTGAAACTATTAAATTGTACTTTCCTTTATAAACATCAATATAAATGCATGTAAAGTCTTCTCTCCTACCACACTAATTAATACTTTTATATTTCACTTCTAATTAGGAGTACTAAATTCTACTCTGGAATTTCAGTATAGATCAAACCAGTATTTAGTGAACTTACTTATTTTAAGGCTGGCTATAAAATATCACTTGTAGCATGTTCCAGAGAGAAAACCAGTGGAACTATATGAATAGAGCTGATTGGAGAGAATTGCTGTAACATTTAATACCATTTTATCAGCAGCAGATTAAACAATGTCTGTTATAGGGTTATCCTCACAATTCTTCTCTGACACTGATGAATCCAAGTGGCTGAAGAACAAAAGGTCCTGATACAAAGTCCCTTAAAGAAACAATTTTTAGAGAGTGATTCAATAAAAACTCTCACCCCAAGCTGTCTGGTAGCTGCAAAAGCAGAGAAGAGAGACTCTGAAGAGTAGTTAAGTAGTCAATTCCACCAAAACTCCAAGGAGTTTGATCCTTGTATCCTCTTTGTAACACTGAAAAACCTCTTTATAGCTATTAAAATGTTTTGAAGGAAATGTCATGGAGGCTTTTGGATGCTATCTGACTTGCATGGAATAAGATACTGTATAAACATCCAGGAAGGAGGCAGTCCTGTCTCTGCAAAGTTTACAACATAAAATAACACAGAGCTCAGTATTGCACAAGGAAACAATAAGGACAGATTGGCCATCATAATGAACTAAGCTACAGTACGTAAGCTGCCTCTGCTCTCCTCTGCAGGCACCCAGCAAAAAGCTCATCAAATTGCCAGACCATGAAACTTCCACATTTCACCTGAGAGAAGCAAATCACAGCTTGCCAAAAACAAACCAGCCTTTAACCTCTTCAGTCTTTTAACCTTTATATAAACTGTGCTTGTTTTCCCGTAAGAACAATAGCCTTATTGTTTAAGTTAAAACACAGTACATGACCTGAAATGTTAGGAAATGAATGAATTGTTGTGTTGTCAACAGTTACTTTTTTTTTCCATGTGTCCTTATATCTAGGAATTTCTTTCCATATCTTTAGTTTTAAAGAAAATATGATACTTTTGAGGAGATCACTGATACCCTAAGTTAACAAATTAGAGGAGTGAAAATTACATAACATGGATTTTCAGTAATTCAGAAACTCTTAATATAGGCCTGCTTTTCAAAAGAATTCCCCTCCAATTTAGGCATGTAACTGATATTAATTTTCAAGAGTTTACACTGACCAGAAGCCCTCATTTCAGATGCACAGGGGCACCTCACATAACCTGACCACATATTAAAATACTAAAATGAACAGAGAGTTCTTCTGAACATCTGGCCAGACTGTGGCTATGTGACTCAAGATGACTGTATGAGAAAATACAGGGTAGGTAAGAGAGTATCAAAAGATTACGAAGAAAATTCAGACACTCAAACAACATCAGACATGAAGTCCATCTTCAAACACTCATTGCTTACTGCAAGTTCATTTAAAATTGGAAAATGTCCAAAACGATTATGGCAAAGATTAAGACAAAGCAGAATTTCTCCATACAGCAGAGAAGGTATCAAAAAAGTACCCCTCTCTTCAGGAACAAGAGACAACAGTGTAACAATTAAGGAAGAAAGACCTTTGAAAAGGTATCCTCAGAGTTCAAAGAAGTTTTTAAAAAGAAATCCATAGACATTATGAAAAGTCTATTAAACAATTATTCACAGTTTTCTAGATAAGAACACTTCCATCAACCTAGAGACAAAAAAGGTTCCCCCTTTTGTTCCATTCGACTTGGAAAAGCTCTATGAACAAATGTTTATGTAAGGAGACTATTTTCCCATATTGGAGCAGTTCCTAAATGAGTGGAAAGGTTGGGAAGGTATAAATATAAATGGACCTATCTCAGCCAAAATACTGTGTGTCAAAGCTGCTTTCAGACCTCCACCTCTTTTAACTAAAAGCATTAGAGCCAGAGGAAGCCTTCATTTTATTAGATGTAGCCTTGAGGGTATTTAAATTTAAGATAAGAAATGGTTTTGATCAGCAGTCTCTCTTCAACCACTGCTTCCACAGTCTCCTGGGAAATGACCAAAAATACTCATCTGATTGCTTTTTTATGGGATGTGCTTATGTATTGCAGAAATGCAAAAGAAATACCACTTCAGTGATATAATACATATTTTAATCACAGGGTAAGGATTTTTACTTAGACAATTTCACATGAGTCCATCAGGGCTAGGTCGGGAAGCATAAGGCAACCCTAACATGTCACTTGTAGAAAACTGGAGTGAATATATAATAAATTGGATAGAAGTGGGAAGAAACTGAAGAGACAAGAAAGAACATCATCAAAAGAGGAGTAGATGTTCCAAATAAGGACTCCTCTGAGCTAACAAGAATGACACTTTAACATTTTTCAACAAAAAAAAAAAAAAAAAAAAAAAAAAGGAAGGAGAAAAAAGAAATTGTTCCACATAATGCAACAGCTCTTCAGTTAATATAAACTGGCGCCAGTTCATTGAAGTCAATGGAGCTACAGTGATACGTACCAGCTGAGGATGGGGTTCTGAATTTGTAGGCATTTGGCATAATGCCAGCCTCTGTCTGCATACAGACTTGTATTGTGTATGTAAACACTGTCTGAGACTCTAAAAATCATCATTTAAAAAAAAAAAAAAAAAAAAAAAAAAAAAAAAAAAAAAAAGCTTTATAGTCCCTGATGAATTTGTCATGTAAAACAAATCACGGGCTTCCTGTGCTCAGTGCCTCCATCTGAGCTGCAGATACTTCCAATCTTGTATGTGCTCTGTTTTTGCTCACTAAAGTCCATCCAACAAGCTAGAGTGGCTCTCTCAAAATGCAAATCAGAACAGAGCCCAAAACAACAGCTGCTTCTTCTGTCCTGAATATAGCAAATTTTGAATTTCATACTGACACTATTTTGTGAAGTCATACTGACACTATTTTGTGAAGTTTAGTGTGTGCTGTTAAGGAAACTGCTGTTTTTGAGCTGCACCCCTACTAAGAACCACCAGAACAAGAGGTAATGGCCTCAAGTTGTGCCAAGGAAGGTTTAGATTGGATTTTAGGAAGAATTTTTTTCACTGAAAGGGTTATCAGACATTGAAACAGGCTGCCCAGAGCAGTGGTGGAGTCATCATCCCTAGAGGTATTTAACTATTGTATATAGACTTAGGGATATGGCTTAGTTAAGCTCTTGTTAGTGTTGGGCTAATGGTTGGACTCAATGAACTTTAAGGTCTTTCCCAAGGTACTCATGTGTGACTTTCAGATTCCTCTCTTCACCACCACCTTAGTTCTTCTCCTAGCACCACAGATTAATACTTCACTGTTGTCCTAGACTAACACAAAGTCCCTCCCCCCACAGTAGTGAATAAGAAAAGACTGGCATCAGCTTTCCTGGTTCCTGCATCTGTTTTGGGAAGGGAAGAGGCAGAGCCTGGATCTACTTAATTCCTTTTCTCCTACCTTGACAGTTTGGGTTTCCACACAGTTTTCTCTTTATGTTACATTATATATCTCTATATAACTCTAACCCTCATCTACCACTCTGCAGTTCAGGACAGACTTCTGTTGCTCACTAATGTTCCATTAACTCAAACTAATTTGTTCAAATAAATAGAAGCACATCTTCTGACCTTTTGAATACTCCAGAGATCAGTCCTGGGGGCTTATTACTTCTAGAACTGCCATTTTATTGTTTCAGAACATCTCAGTAAAGGAATAAAAAGCCTTTGGATTTTAACCTAGGCATTTAATCTAAAGCAGCCTCTACATAAGCTATACTAACCTAAAAGAAAACATAACTATTCAGAATTATTCAAGTGAGTTGTATGAACACAACAAAAGGAAGAAACTGCACAGGTACCTAATAATTATCTTGGTTCTAAAGGTAGAGCTTTTCTCCTTTTGCTTTTCATCCTGAATTATTTAGGTGACAAGCTAGTCAATATGAAGAATTATTCTAGATGGCATAGGTTGATCTCTGAAATTAGATCCTTACTTCTGAAGTTCATTACAGGTGCTCATTTGAGATTAGACATCAGGTAAGAACATGATCAGTCAGGCTTTTGACAAAGGAAGCACCATTTTCATATAATGGTCTAAGTACACGCAAGTTATGAATTGACGTAATCTGCAGGAATGAAAACAAAGGATTTTGGCAGCAATAAGATGGGAGATAGATTCTCAGTTGAGCTTGGCTTACTTCTTTGTAGCTCCTTCCAGTCACCTAATTTAGTTGGAGACTCAAAAAGAAAAGAAATACATCCTATCCATTTTGTCACATACTGAAAAAGCAGCAGAGATTTCCATAAGGAGGCACTATCAAAGAAGAAACAAATCCAAAGATGGATAAATTTAACCCTGCATTGACTGTCATGTCCTTCTCCACAGTTTAACTGAGTAATTGCAATTTAGATGCACCTGGATCTGCTCAAGACTGAGCCTGAAGTTTGATGTGTTTTAGTTGGTCCAATGGTTACTTTTCAAGTCACAATACTTAGAGGAAGGAATCGCACTTTTTAATCCTTATCTGTGTGCCAGATGTAATGAGCACATCTGTAACAGGCTGCTAACACAACCACATAAAATATTTGGGTAGCATCTAAGCCTACTTAAATACATTGTCATTTATTAAAAAAACCCATAATTATAAAAGCAACAAATTCACCTGATTTATGAAATATTTACATCTCATTTTAGTACCAAACCCAAATATAATTAATAACTATAAAACAAGGGGTAGAAAACCACCACTGTCTGCCATACTTTTTTGGTTGACAGTGGTTTTGTATAACAGAAACATATGGCCTGGGAGGAGGTGGGGGGATTGTTTTGGGTTTGGTTATTGGTTTTGGTTTTATGGAGTTTTTTTGAGATCTCAGATTGTGATGGGAAAAAAAGTTAACAATAAGCAAACAAGATTTCACCAAGAACTCCAACCAACCCAAACTGTTTTGATTGGAAAAGAGGAAAAGGAAGTGGGCGTTTAGATCCGATCTAAATTAGGTTTAGTCAGTGGTTTGGGGTTTGGTTCCATGACCAAATCAGGGCTAGGGTTCTCGTATAGACCCAATGATGATGAAATCTTCTAAACTGGAATCATGAAACCTGAAATCTTGTAACCTGCTGTCTTGAGATTTTGGTCCCCAATACTGGAATTTTTTTTATAGGTATAGTTGGCTGACTGACACCGCTGTATTCTATGTTCCTTTTAAGATAGATTCTTGAAATTTCTTTTCCCCAATCACAGTTTTCCATGAAGCACAGGAAGGTCTCCATACTCAAAACTTGACATTTGCAATTGATAGTCCAAATGTTTCAATTGAACTTTAACCATTTTGGCCCACAAGTAAAAGAATTTCCATTTGGCATGTGCTAGTATTTAGCCAGAATTCAAGTGCACAAGGAAGGCAAGTAGCAGAGTATAGACCCTGAACTTCAGGAGAGAAGATGCTGTCTGATGTGTGAAACTGGTAGGTGGCATCCTGTGGGCAAAAGCTCCAAAACATGAAGGCTGTCTTCAGCACACAAAAGTTCTCAGCACACAAAAGCTTTACCTCTGTGCTCAGGGAAGCAAGTAGGCATATCAGCAGACCACTGTGGCTAAACTGGGAAATCTTGACAAAATTACAGTGCAAAAAGTCATACACAGGAGGTTAAGGCAAGGACAGGCTACAAAAAACCGAATGTAGAAACATTGCTCAGGCACACAAGACTGGTTTTAGGAAAGCCAAAACCCTGCTGGAGTCAAAATTGGCAAGACATATTAAGAACTAAAAAAGCTTCTGAAATCACATCAGTGGCAAAAGAAAAAAAAAAAAAAAAAAAGAAGTGAAGAAGTGACACCACTGGTGAATGGAGTGGATGGCTTTTAGCAGCAGCATATAGAGATATGGCTGAGGTGATCAAAACTTTCTATGCCTCAGGTTTCACCAGCAAGGTTTATTCACTTCTTGTACACACAGACAGGGTTCAAGGATGAGAGAAGTTATAAATATGAAAGGGAAGTCAGGGGTATTTTAAGAATTCCTGACCCTTATAATTCCATACTACCAGAAGTGATGGTGGCTAGAGTGCAGACCCATGGTGAAATGGCAGGGTCACTCTATTATCATTGATGAAAATTCATGGAGATCAAGGGCGGTCTCCATGACTGAAGAAAGGCAAATGTTTTACCCACCCTCAGAAAGGCCACTAATAGGACATTACCTTCAGTCCTTGATACAGTGGGCCCTCACAGCTATGATTGGAAGTTCAACTGTATTATCCATGCTACAGAGCTCTCTTGACTGTGATGATTCATAACAGTGGCAACGTCAATTTAAAAACAGCACAAAATGTACAACCAAGACTAGGAATATGAGTGAAGACAATCTGTTTTCATATCAAATGACACAAGTCTGTACTGCTTCCACTGCCTGCTAATTCAGTACTCATAGGCCACAGTATCATTATAGTCCCACAATCTACAGTTCTGACTTATTGCTATAAATGGAAGCAGTCGTGCTGGCAATTGTTGTCTTTGGGTTCAAACTAAGATGTGAAAAGATGTTTTTAAAGCCAAATTCAGCCCTTTATTAAAAAATAAACTCTTGACTTTGCAATAGATCCAGTTCTTTTTTCTCCCCTGTATATGTATATATACATATGTAAATACATTTATCTATACATATATTTATGTATATACACACACACTCCCTTCTCCATATAAGGTCTTGGTAAATACAAACTGCATTTGACTCAGAAGGGAAAGAGACAGTTTAATTTTAATAGGCCAAGCACACATATTATCAGACAAAACCAAAGACACAAAAAAAAATCTCAAACTAAGACCATGTAAGGTATGTATCAACCAGTTCTGAAAAAGGTTCCCACTGGAATCATTCCAGACTAAAACAATGAGTCATCCCCTAAGGAATCCTGTCCTCACATGAAATATATAAATCATTGTCCATTTTGGAAGGCTTATGCCAATAGCGCATATGATTAAAATGTTATTCCTTTTAAAAGTGCTAAGACAAAATCCAGCGTTTTGTTCTGTAGATCCTGATCTGCAATGGAAGCAGGAGTTTCACCATGGGCCCCCAGGGACAGAGTGACAAGGACATCTAGTTCCTGCAGAGTCAATGTATGTTCCCATATGCCTCTGCAAATCCAGGCAAAGGCAAACAGGATCACAGCATTTAGAGGTTTCCTTATCCTTTTTTTTTTTTTTTTTCTTTTTTTAATGATACAGAAAAGGTCTGTTATACAGTTGCAGTAGAACAGAGAAGAGCATGACATACATGACTTCCTAATGTAATGTTCTAAAGTCTCAATGCTTGAACTATATGCAAGAGTGTAACAATATGAGCAAATTAGAATACTGTTTTACAGGCTGACTGCAGAAATTACTGAATGCCTGCTATTTTCTGGGGAGGACAAAAAATTATGTGCTATCTTACGGAAAAAAAAGTCTCAACTCTTACTGAAAAGCATAAGGTTAATGGCATAAAAGCTGCAGTAGATAGAACTAGCCCAGTATGTGATATTCCCAAAGTACAGGTTTTGTTTCTATAAAGCGTTTCCCATTAGAAATTTAAAGTTACAAATTTACTCACTAATAAATATTACATTTTTCAAATATTCAGATTATTTTTTAGGAAAAAACCTGTCAGCAGCAGTCTACAGATCTGTTTGGCAGCAGGTCTTCCCTCCTTCAGGGAGAGCAAAGGACAGCTGAGCTTTTACACCATCCTTGGCAACATTTGAGTACTTCCTATCTCTCTTATGTCAAGACAGCATCTCTGCATGTACAAAATAAAGAATAAAATGGTGTGGGGAGGGGTTGGCATCGGGAGGGGATGTTGGTGTGTGTGTTCCACTTTATTTTGTAAATCCATTCTCTGTCCTTGGAAATCCCAAATTATCATTGTAGAAACCCATACAGAGTTAGGCAAGCACAGGCTCACATATTCAAACACCTATTTAAGGAACAGTAGCTAATCTAAAATCCTCTTTCACCTAATCTTGCTTCCTGAACAGAAGCCCACTGCCTTTTGAACCACCCATCTGACAGATATATACTGCCTTGGTACCCACTAAAGCCCTTTCACAACTCCAGCTGGAAAAACTGGTCCCTAACTTCCATACAGCATTGCATTGGAAGAGAAGTAAAAAAGGGACATTCCACCTTGAAACAGAAAGTCACTCATCTATGCACTCAATGAAGACATCTTTAGCAATTCTTTTCTTCCTGGCTTTTTTCATCTGAAAGCATTTCCTACATGATCTTTGCCAAGTGTTCATGATGCAACTTTACAAAAGCAGCACCACTTTATTTTACACTTCGTAGAGACAATGACCATTAGTCACAGCCACAGTCACATTTATACCACTTCTCAGGCATCTGTGACCGGAAAGAATTTAACTGCTGAAGGCTGACAACACTACTTAGTCACTAGTACTTAACTCTGGCCCACTCTTGACCAGTTGCATTACTGTTTTGAAATACATGGTTTAGATGCCACAAGATCAGCTTTTTAAAGGTGTTCTACCACATTTCCTATGAAGCCAAAATAAATAAATTCTCTCTCTTTGGTCAAGTCCGTAACATTAAACATACATACTACAAGTCGCAATGGAAGGGAAGTTGTTCTTTTTTTATTAGTAAATGCAAACTAACTGAAACAATTATTCAAACAGTTACAAAGAAATGTATATAATATATATTTAGTTACCTAGACATCATAGACATGGTATCCTGGAACAGAAAAAGAATTTTTTTTTCAAGCTTATCAATGCCTTGTGATTGTTCCAAATCAAGATTTAATTCTTCGATAGGTTCAAGAACATAAAATGAATCATAGAGCTCAGAGAAAGAAAAAGCTTAGCAATGATCATAGCAATATAGCTCCTCCTTGCCACCACTAAAATAATAAATAGTCCTTACAATATACCCTCAAGTAATTTTTCTGACTAGTTTAAGTAGCTTATACATACTGCTGCTACTCTTTCCCCTAGGAGAACATTACACAGGGTATAAGTTTTCACCACTAGGAACATTTTCCTGATGTACTGTCTAAATATTCCCTTTTTCTCAGCTTTAACTCATTTGTACTAGTTAAAATTCTGTATCAGGTGAAATACACTTAGTCTAAAGAATTTGTGTTCTGCAATTACTTGTCAGCTGCTCTTCTGTAGATCACTGAACACTTTATGGCTTACAGTGATCTAAACCCAGTCAATCTCAGTAAAACAGGGAAAAATTAAGGTTGCTCCAGTCCTCATCAAGAAACCACATTTTAGACTTTCAATATAGATGTGAGTGCAAGGTGTATTGTCAGTATATTTAGTAAAGCAAGTAATCTGGGTTTCCAGTGCTGGAAAAAGAAATCTACCTTCTTGTATCATGTTCATACAAATGCCTTGACCAAGTATTTACTGTCTCAAAACCATTATGATGTTTACGATATCTAAACTCATAATACACAGAACGAGAAAGAGAAAGAATACAACGTATTTTTAAATTAACCATGAGCTCGTCTCAGATATCCACAGGTTTAAGGACAGCCATAATAAAATTAATCTTTTTTGAAATATTTCAGTATTTTTCTTAGGCACTGTATTATAAATAACAAAGATTGAAAGGTAATGAACTGAACTATCATTCTGCACTTTTCTCCTGCAAACAAGAAATGCAGTAAGAATAAGGTTGAGAAATTAAAGCACAGTATTACATACAATACAGAAAATAAGTACTAGAATATAGTTTGGTGCTGGGGGGAAATAAATAAAATTTATCAAAGACCGGATGAGCAGTTTGACTGAGTCATAACAGTTCCCTTGGGCAAGGGACACAGCCACTGAAATCAGTGTCAAGATTTCCACTAATGCCTATAGGCTGTAGATGAGGCCTTTAAAATCCCCACGTATCTTGGTTTTCACCCATAAAGTAGAGATAACATTTGCTGTTTAAGAAAAGTGTGGTGAGGATGACTACGTTTATCTATGCTCAATTAACAAAGTGGTTGAAACCACATAAGTATCTATAGGTACAAATTCCTTGCAACAGTAAAATGGGAAGATCAGCATAGCTGAAAACTCTAAGGGAATTATTATTATTATACACTCCTATTAATATGTAAGAAGATAAATGGTTTGTCATAAGATTAGGAATACATGACTCATGGATACCAAGGCCTCAAAAATATGTTCCACTTTGCATCAAATAATGGTTTGCACAAATAATATTCAACTTTCTTTCTTTTTAAAAAATTACTTCATTTTTAAGACTTCCCTTCCTCCTCCCATCCCCCCCCCCGAGAAGCTGGCAAGAGATGTCGAGCATCTGGGTTAGACATGACAGCTGGTGGTTGAGACAGTTTCAAGCTCTTTACTAGCTTTTACTTTAGTCTTCTGGGAATGAACCAAAATGCGATTTCTTCATAACAATCACCCCATCTTTTGCCCTCAAATAAACTTCAGAAGTGATCATGAGCCAAGTCATCTTTGGGCCAGCAGAAAGGGTTCTTCATAGCCCATATACCAGAGCTGGTTGGAAAACAGGATCTCTGCACCATGGGAAATTCCAGTATTCCAAAATGTGCTTTGTGTTCTGACTTGGAACAAACAAAAGCTTTTAAAAGTATGTATGCTTCTCCCCCCAAAAATATACTGGAAATATTAAATACTAAATATAATGTTATTTAGAGCATGACATAGACATAGAATACTTACTGAGATATGAATACTGAATTTCATCAATGCCATGTAATATTAAACATTATGATATAGAATTCAAATAAAAAAAAAATTCTAATTGGAAAAAGCAAAAATGTGTCACTCGAATGATCTGAGGCAGAGCACATTGTGCACATAAGTGCTGTTGGTGTTAATAATGACAGCTTGGTACCTCTCTGTGGCACTTCTTTTGGGACTGTAGAAAATACCAGCAGCATAAATGGACATTTTATTCTTACATGACATTTAACACATTCCTAGGCAGGTATTCATCTGTGATTCATTACTGGGAAGATCTACAGCTGTAACCATCTCCACTATTCAATGACTGGCCCTCAAACTTTAAAACAAATTGCTGCCTTGTCTGTTAATACCAAAGGCTTGATATAATAGGTTTTATTTTCCTTTTAGTAAAAACTATCTTATCAGTTTAGCAGTACCACAGCTAAAAAGCAGTAAATGCATTTTGGTTTATTATTTTAATGGGAAATACACCTCACATTTGTATTTAAGCCCCACACCTTAGTCCTTTGTTGGGGAAAGGACACAGACAATGAGCTCTCTATGAAAGAGGCCTGCGTAATGCTAACATGGTCAAACCTTCTTGTGCAACCACAGAAATATCAAAGGCAGGCAAGGAGCAACTGGAACCTTGGAAACAGGATCCTTTTCACAGACATTTGACTAATCTGATGATGTATCCGTAGCGCTATGTGTGCTGGAGCAATGAACTTGCCTATACAAGCAGCAGCCTTTTTCCTGTCAACAGGGCTTACCTGAAGGGAAGCAGAACCATCGGTTTTGTACAGCGGGGCTTCCCACCAGCCACAATTACGTTATGAATACTTAGGTTATTAGACTATCATGTAAAAGACTAATATGTGTCCGGGTGTACAAGACTGATTTCATCTACACAAACATCCTGATTGACTGAAATGTGATTACTGGGGGAGAAGAAAGGAAAAAACCTAGACCAAGATGCTTTAAATTCATGATAGCAGTGCTACTGGTACGTTCTGGATATATCAATACATGAGACAGCCACAGAAAAGTAAATGACAGCTGCAGCAAACATAACTGGGACATTCATCAAAAGGAATCTCTGTATGAGAAACAAATGGGAGTAAATACAAGAGTGTAAAGTGCTCCTTTGGGCATGTGGACTCATGTTTGCAGGTTGAGATGTAAACAGACAAACTCTTCAGGCCGGATCCAAGTCTTTTCACAGTCAGTGGAAGATTTCTACTGAACTCAATCAAATTTAGATCAAATCCTAGGTTAATACAAACACTTCTGGTTGCACGGGACCATTCCAATGGTTTTGCTGTTGGTTTTGCTGTGAAGAAAGGCTAAACAAGTTAGGGTTGTTCAGCCTGGAGAAGAAGAGGATCTGAGGTGACTGCATTGCAACCTTCCAATATCAGAAGGGGGCTGGGGTAGGGCTTTTTATCCGGGTGTGTAGTAAGAGAACAAGGGAAAAGCTGAAGAGGAGAGATTTAGGTTAGACATTAGGAAGAAATTCTTTCCTGTGAGAGTGGTGAGACACTGGAACAGGTTGCACTAGGAAGTTGTGGCTGCTCCCTCCCTGGAAGTGTTCAAGGCTAGGTTGGATGGTGACAGATGAGCTACCATCTGCTTGTTCTCCATTAACTTTTCTCCCTCTATAGCTAACCCCTTCTGCTGAATGCTTCGACCTGATTGATCAGGGTCTTTTTTCCCCTTTCTCTCCCACAGCCCTGTTCATTATTCATGCTGACACACAAGGGGTCCCGATTGCTCAGGATATTGTCTATCATTCCATTACACAATTACTTTTTAGCTTCTCTATGTCTCAGACCACTTCTTCAAAAACAATTGCTTAGGAGCCAGGGATTATTTACTGGCAACCATGAATATGTCAAACCCTCCAGATGTTTATTATTATTATTACTACTTTCCAGGGGTGTCAGCCAACAGTTCTGTTTGTGGCTCGCCCTTCACCAGGACATCAGATAACTGCAGCTTATGGTCCTGAATTTAGCACTGGTCACCCCTTGATCCACAATTCATTTTGCTTTCTACTAGACTGTAAAAAGTTTCAGCATTAGTTTGTGAAACTCATCTCTCCCCCTTGCTATTATTGAAATACTTATTTATCACCCAAGGAGACATTACAGACTGTTTAAAAAGACAGATTATTAATTTGGGCTTGTTACTGGCTGACATTAGTGTGGCAGTGGTACATTATTGGCAGAGAATACAACAAATATTTTAAATGGCACCCATTTATCCATCATTCAGAGCCCAAGATTACCTCTGTGTCGGGGCAGGTAACCTTTCCAACAGGACAGAGAAGTAAACAGTGTTCTTTAAAAATTTCATTCTGTTTCTTTCAGCACATTTTCTTTGCCCCCTCAGTTAATAGTTTTCTTCTCTTCTTGGACCTCAGCTTTTTAACTGGAAACATTTCCAGGAATAAACCCTTCAAATAACTGAAATAAATCAGTTGATGGTTCCCAGGCTTCCAGATAAAACTCCATGCACACAAGTCCTATTAAAATCAAACTCATCCCAAACTCCAAAGAACAGAATTGAATCTATTTCTCTGGAGCAACATCCAAAGAGAAAAAGTGCCCCAGGAGAGAACACCAAAATAGTAAAACAGATTCAGATTCCTTCAGGAGCAGCCTGCTGCAGAGGATGTTTGCCAGGTACTGGGTGGAGATAATGCAGGAGATGAATGAACAATCTCCTGGGGATTTCTACCAGCTGCCTGCGACTCAGAACTGATCTAACCTGTGCCATGGGTGGGGCAGTGTCAGGAAACCATAATCACCTCCCAGCTGTTCCTTCCTTCCTCCACCCATGCTCATTGCTGCAGAAGCCAAGCAGGGAGAAGGGTTTTGGCAGGATAACAGTAATGTGCCAATGGCAGAACATGTGTTTAGCTCATATAATTCTTCTGTAGATGCAAGGATCAACATGTCTGAACTACTCGCCTAACTCCTCATAAAGGAGAAGTAGAATGCTGTCTTATATAAAATAAGCTACAGAGGTAAGAAGCAAACAAGTGGTTCATTTGCAATGTTTTTATGGATGAAACTCAGTGCTGTTTTGTTTTTGCTGTGGGAAAATTCCTGCTACAGTAATAACTTTCATTTTTATGAATCTCTCATGCTTAACAAATTGTCAGACTATTTATTTAAGCATCACTTCACCCACCATGGAAATGAAGCAGTCTCCTGGGTAAAAACATGGTGTCTGTTTTGCAGCACTGCACTTCAGAATGATGCACAAAGTCCTTACCAGTTTGTGACACTAAGTGGCTAGATTTCCAAAGGTGTCTAGAGCACCTGAATACAAGAGCTCAGGCTCTTGTAAGCATCCAAAGTCATGCAGAGTTCCTGTTGATTTCTATTAAGGTTAAGGCAGAAATTAAAAACATAACATCCAAGTAGCTTACTGCCTTGGAAGTTTAACCCAAGAAAAAATTCTCTTGAGACAGGCAGTGATCATCACTATGCTAGAACCTGGCTTGGCACACCACCATCAACAATCTTCTCTTTGGAAAGGGTGCCAGAAAATCTATTTCACCGTCAAGAGAAAAAATTCTTCTGTCTTTCAATTCACCAAACAGATACAGTTTATTCTATTGTAGTCTGAAAGTCACATTATATCATGTCAAAGGATAAAAAGGAAACAGATTATTTTATTAGTACTCATGCAAAATGTTTGTGTCCTCTGAAACCTCCACAACAGCATTCATCTGATTCAACACTCCAAAGTTTTCGGTTCTTTAAATATTATCCAAGATTGAATGACTATAAAATTAAAAAGAACTACTATTGATTTGCAAAGTATCTTAATCTTTGCAATTTTCTGAGAAATTTTGCACTCTGATTTAAATATCAGAGATTAACTCTGAGCTTCTAAACCTATCCAAATTGGAGAGCATGGCTTCTGATACTGAATTTTAGATCTGTATTTAAGCCAATAAAATGGAATTATTGGCAGAATGCTTTATTCTACTGACAACCAGTCATTACAATTTCTCCTTTCTTTTGCCCAAAACAGCCAAAGTTTGTAACTTCCTGGGTTGATATCAAAAATATTTTTTACGCACAAATCTCTGAAAATTGTTGCTGACTGGGGCTTTATGTTAGAAAACTACCAGAGATAAGGAGCTTCAAGTCTATGCATCTTCTACCTTACTGAAACAACTTCTAGTAAGATGTGTTAGAGCTCCTGACCTTAAATATCCAAAACCCCATTTTACTTCAATTAACCATACATTAACTTCCTTTTATTTCCTTTCTGTGTTTTAACCCTTTAGGTGTAAAGCTTTTCCCTAAATCTAAGATTGTTAGGGCCAAAGTACCACACATGGATTAAGGAAACTGGGGCATTTACAACTACAACATTCTCAATAAAAGTAGAAAAATTATTTTTCTACTCTTACGCATTTTTTCCTTGTTTGTGATATAGTTACAGGAACTATAAAAGATCCTAATCTATAAGCTAAATGCCTGTCCTGACATTTTTTAAAATACAAGAAAAATAAAACTGAAGTTTTATACAGGAATATGTATTTCCAAACATGCATCTTGCTTGGAAGAATCACAAAGTAGAGAGCAGAGTAGCTTAACATTCCAGTATGCAGAGTCTCTGCAGACTCTCTCACAGGTTGTCTGAAGCATTTTTTTTATTGCCAAAGTGATGTCAAGCATGGGTAAAAAACTCAAAAAAGCTCTAATTTATGCAAGTTTAAACAATTATACTGAAGCAGCTCTGAAATATTTACTATAAGGCACTTTCCCCAATGAAATGCTGAATTTCCAAGAAAGAGGGGGCAAATCACACCCTTCATGCCTGTAATGGAAAGAGAATTGTGGTTCATAGCTTTTCCCTCTCGTACACCAGTGAATTTAAAAACAGACTCAAGATATCTCTCCTACCAAGATGGGAGGGACACATCCCAGGACAAATCTCAGTGTTCATGAATTGAAGGAGGGGAAGGTTTCAGCCAAACCAAAATGAAACTAACTAAAGTTTTCCAACAGCCAGAATCAAGGTTATGAAATCCAACATGCTATTATTCTGTGTTCCATTAGTAAAGAACAAAACTGGGGCTGGAGACAAGGTTTTCCAAAGCTTTCTCCACAGGGAAGGGACCTGGGTCACAGATGGCTGAAGACAGCTGGCCTGCTGGCAAAAGAGTAGCTGAGCAGGAGGAAAAAGTACTAAAAACCTAGGATAGACTGGTCTGTTGGGTTTTTCAGACTGTGCTAATGCTAAATTGCATGGTGGCTAGACAGCACAGCCCTGATTACCCAGCCTTCACTCTGTAATGGGATACACAAAGTCCATAATTGGTTGGTTTTACAAGGAAAGTTGTTCAATGGACTTCTTAAGCTCTTAAGATGAAGACAATCACAAGCAATTCTAAAAATGACACGATGGCACTAAAAAAATGTAAAATTTGGAGAGACTTAGCTTCATTGTCTGAATTCAGCCCAATCTCTAGCAAAAACAATATACAAGATGAGAAGAGCCAGCACATGTGTCTTTATCAAAGACACCTTAAAATAAATTGCATTTGTGCTGTGATAACCATACTTGTGCCAATAATAATGTTTTCATAGTAAATGAAAGGGAAAAAGAGGAGTTGCTCAGAAAATGTCCCAATGACAAGGCACAGAAGTACTACAAATGCAAGCCATGGGCAAAACACCTAACACGTATGACAAGGTATAATGCTTTCCTTGCTGCTTGCAAGAGGCAAACCCATTCTACATATGCAAGTCTGCCACTTGGGATTAATGTGACCGTTTTCCTGAAGAGCAATAAAACTTGATAGCATACCACACCCATACCATACCCTGTGAACATTACTTCCTGCTAGTCCTTCAAATTCTCCAGTTAATGTAAAAAACTTCTTTCCATCTCAGAGTTAACAAATATAGGCTGTCTCACTAATTGCATTGCACTTCATCTGCAACACTTAGATATCGACAAATATAATCTTAAAAACTCTTAGCCTCTGCTTTATCTGTTTACCTAGCAGTAAGGTGGGCACATTATATTGTCTGCAACACACTGTGTTTTGCCAAGTAGAATCAAGCTCATTGTAGTATTAAGCAGTAGGATGTCTATGTTCATGGCTAACATCATGGACTGAGCCAGGAACCTGAAGCAATGAATCATGATAGCCTGACCCAAATCCAAGTTCTGTAACTTGTGATTTTTATTGGACATTGAGTGCTTTGCTGGCCTCTACAAGAATTAGACATGTCCTCACCCCAGTGAATCTGGCCTTGGGTTTTCAAGCCGTGTGAGATAACACTTTTCTTCTAGATAACATTTTTGTGTGAAAGGTGTCCAAACATTTTATGAAAGATTAGGTTCATCATGGGCAAAATGAGTCATATAAATAAGTTACTTAGCTGACATCAAACACAGGTTAAAACAACAAACCCAGGTATCCCCAGAAGGGTATGGATATCTCAAACATGTACAAATATGACAGCCACTTTCTAAAACATTGTGATTGATCCACGGCTTTGTGTTTAGAATGATGAATCCCAAAATTCACTTGCTACTATGCCAACAAACTCACGGAAGCTAACACCTAAATAGAAGATTTCAAGTTTTTTCAGTGCACAAGCAGACCAAAGGCAGGAAGGTTTTTTCATAAACTTCAGAGAGCTCTCAATCAAAATAAAGTCAATGACTATTGCCAGCTAGTTTCATGCAGACTTCAACTGATTCACTAAAAATATGACATTATTCAGTGATCTAAGTAAAGTAAATCCATGATTTAAATAGAGCACATACGAAAAAAATACATACTTCAAGAGCATCATCCACTGAATTGCTTGGTGGTCTTGGGGAAAAGTCAAAGCAATAAATACAGAATCCAATGTGACTATCATTATTATTGTCATAATAATTACTGTTTCTAACATAATATTGTTCTTCTAGATTAACTGTGAAACCAAAATGTAAGACAGCTGCTGATGCACCTCTCCCTATGTGTGTGCTGCACCCTATCTAGGGACAATGGCAGAGTTTCAACTTCATTTATTTGACTTGATGCTAATTCTGTTCTGATAACTTCCAATCCTTTTTTTTTTTTTTTTTTTACTATGCTTTGCAGTCTCCTATGAGTTGCATTTATTCCAGCCAAAATAAGTATCAGAGTGAAGAAAGTCTTTTATAAGGAAAAATAGCAAAGCTTAGCATGCACAAATTCAATTTAAACAGGTTCCAATTGTAACTGTACTTTGTGCTTGGGGTCTATTTTTAAATTTCATCAAATAATTTTAATAAAAAAGGGCAGATAAAATAAAGCAAGACTGATATCTATATCCATTTCTCTTTATAACTTTAGCTATCACAACACTCTCCACATCTAAGCTACTTCATATTGCCAGACAGTCCCAACCAGGACTTCAACAAGTGAAATCAGAACCAGGGTTCAATTTCTCCCTCTAATGCGTCCTGACTCTCTTATGAGGCCAGAAACTTTTCTGAATGGCCCATCTTCATGGCCAAGGACAGAAAGTAAAACACCAGTCTGAATGTACCTTGGTGACAAGACTGGACACACCATTTTGGATTGCCCATCTATGTGTGTGTCCTGACCCACATCACCACCCAGACTCGTTATTGTGGCCATGGTCCATACCAACACAACTATGCAGCTAAGGCCAAACTTATTTGAGGTCAACATGTGTGAAAGTGCTATGAAAGTGTTTCAAGGTTTATTTACTTAAAGATTTTCCTTGTATACATCTTCTAATGGAACAAGAAGATTTGGGGAGGGGGGGGGTGTGTGCAAATGCATACCTCTAATTCTGCCAAATATTTGGTAGAAACTTGAATTTTATGCTCTTAAAGAGCAGCAGTTAAGCTGATTCAATTGTGAGCATCTTTCTCTTCTTTCACTTGTTCATGGTGTACTAAGTGAAAAAATATAATGGTAGTGCCTGTTGTAAGGCAAAGGATCTGTGCAATATTACAGCCTTGTAACACACATCTGAAGGGCTGGAGTTGCATTATAAAGGAGAGGCACAGGCAAACTTCACTGGCAAAGCATGCATTTTAAATAAAGCTTCAGTACTCAAAAACAGACAGTCTCCATTCTCATTCTGAGTAATGTCTGCCTTCTATTCAGTAGAGCAGCCCACAATGAAAGCAACAAAGACATACCAGATGAAAAACATCACAGTGCAAGATCCCTGTATTCTGGAGAAAATCCTGTAATTGCTTACTGAGATATTTCCCTCTGAAAATATGTGGAGAATAAAGATGGGATGCTTCATGTTAAACAAAGGAGGCGGGGGAGGAATGAAAACAATTTATGTCCAGATCATTCCTTTTTAAAATTTTAGTCTGATCAAAATCTGATTTCCATTGTTTTTGCTATGAAGCTTGTATGAGGCTTCCCCAGCTCAGTTCCTGTAAAGCTCAGTTTATACTCATACCCAAAAGTGCTCGGCACCAGTTCTGCTAGAGTAGGACTAAGGGTTTTGCTAGCAATTTCCAAGAAGAAGAAAAGCCTGAAGGGCCCATGTGAAGGGCTTGAAAGAGGGCCTGCAGTGCTGGTGTCACATGAACTCCATCTGCCTGTGTTAAGAGACATCAGACACTGGGTAGTACAGGTAGTCACACAGATACTCACAGAATCACAGAATCATCTGGGCTGGAAAGGACCTCTGAGATCATCAAGTCCAACCCTTGATCCACTGCCACTGTGGTTACCAGACCCTGGCACTGAGTGCTCCTTAAAAACCTCCAGGGGTGGAGGATCCACCACCTCCCTGGGCAGCCCATTCCAACGCCTGATTATCCTCTCTGTAAGAATTTTTTTCCCAATATCCAACCTAAACTTCCCCTGACAGAGCTTAAGTCCATCCCCTCTTGTCTTATTGGAAGCTACTTGGGAGAAGAGACCGACCCCCCCCTGGCTACCCCCTCCTTTCAGGGAGTTGTAGAGAGTGATGAGGTCTCCCCTGAGCCTCCTCTTCTCCAGGCTGAACACCCTCAGCTCCCTCAACCCTTCCTCACAGGACTTGTGCTGGATCCCTTCACAGCCTCATTCCCCTTACTCAAACACATGGATTAGCAGGGACACTGAATTGATGGGATCTTTTAATGTCATATTATTCATTGTTATGTATTTGTATCAGAGAACTGATTCAGTTACTTGAGGTATATGGAGAGACTTGTCTTTGGCTAATTTGGCTTTACATTAGCTAGATTTGTAGGCAACCTTTGTTTCTATGTGCCTCATAAATAATGAATCATCCTAAACTTTTTACTCAGATCAATACTAATTTTTCTTTTTCAGAGTATTATTTTTCCTATTTCATTTCGTAGTAAATGAACATTATTTAGAAAGCATTGATAAAGGGCTTTAACCTACTGAAATAGTATATTAAAATCAAGATTCACAGGTTCTAAATTATCCATTTATTAAAACAAAATTCTCCAAACTATTCTGGAAATACTTATGCACGAAATTCGCATTCCTGTGAATTCTGTTGGTTAATGATACATAAAGGGTGTAAAAAGTAAAAACTATACACTAATGAATTTGTAGGAAACAATATTATCAAAATTGTTAGATAGCAACATCAGGAAAAGAACTTTTCCCAGGCCTAAACAACAAAGGAAGGTGAAAGGGAGATAAAATTAACACACTACATTACTAGAGAGTAAAAACCTGCCTACAAATTCTCCAGTCACTTTAAGCCTTTGCCAGAAGGTTGGATTAATTTCTGAAGCTGCTCAAATTGAAATTACAGCCATAACCCAAAGTATCAGAAACTCTGTACCTTCATTGTGCTCAGAACTGATATCAGAATGGTCCCATCTGTCCCCTCTGGCATTCCAACCTATGAATCTTTGGATAATATAGTATTTGAACAACAAATATAGGCTTCTAAACTGAAATAATTCATTAATTCCAGGTTCTACATGGACCAACAGCTGCCAAATTAAAACAAAAAAATACCTGTGGCACTTTACTCTTTAAGGCCTTTACTGAGTTTGTATCATCACATCACACATTCTCACACTCAAGAATCCTGTTAGTGTTTGGGAAACTAGATTTACAGATGGTTCTGGTGGGGACAACTGGCAAGGAGAGGTGAGGGTTTCTTAATCCTTTGGCACAAATCTGCCCAATATGAGGCTGACAGCACCAATTATTACCTTAAATATGATCTTGGGGAGAATGAACACAAGTTAGACCTGTTTTTCGAAGTCCATCTTAGATATAAATACCTAGAACTGGTATTTATTTAAGTACACAAACTAGTAACACAAATCCTGAAATCGAGCCCTTAAGGGGAATTATGGTTCCCTCAAGTCTGCTGAAGGACCATTTTATCTGAGGATATCCATGTATGAATTCATATTTTTCACTGTTTCTACTGCTATGGTAGCACTTTGAGATGCACCTAAGATAAAGACTCTGCTGTGAAAACACTAGGTTAACTTGTGCTAAGAAATAGCCCAGTAAATTAAAAGCTTAAAGCATAAATAGAGATGACTGATCAAAAGAAAGAAGATGGGGAAGGATTTGCAGATCGCAGAGCGTACAAAACAAAAAGATGAAAAGTGAGACAAGTAGAATGAACTTTCTTCCCAGAAGGCAACTGATGTTATCCAATTGTTTGTCAATGAAATCACCTCTGGAATGGACTAACCTCCAAGTATCATCTACCAACAGAAAGCTCATTAGAGGTCTGCTGACTGGAGACCACTGAACCAGGCAAAATCTCAGGTAGGGAGAAATTATTACATAAGAAACTACCTACTGAATGCGTATGAGAATTTCTCCTCCCACAGAATCAGCTTGATACACTCATTATAGGTTAAAGATTTATTACTGCTGGTGCAGCAATTAGGTATTGGGTTAACATTACAGAACAGTATTCATAAAAGATACTGCTATCCAAAAAACTGTCTGAAGAACCTTACATTGTCATATGATGATTCACTGTTAATCCAAAATGCCTTCAGAACTAGGCACAAGATGTAATACAATTCATTCATCATCTTTCATCCACAAGGGAAGAACAGGTTGAAGCAAGCATGTTTAGAGGAAGGAAATTATAATGGAATTTTCAGCCTGCTTTCTTATGGAAAGGGGCTTAGACTATTGACTATGAACTTTCTATCTTTCCAGTAAGTTTTGAACATCTTGCTCAACATTAGATTCAATATTACAGGGTTAAGGCTTACATTGATCCTATAAATTTTGTTAAAACATCTAGCTAGATGGACAGAAGGATACAAATTAGTGATTCCAATTTAGGGAAATTGTAAAGCAGTCCCATGTGTATACACGTATTGGACATAGCCTTCAGAATTCACTTATTGACAGCCCCCATGACTAGCAGAACTAAACATGAATAGATGCCTGGAGAACACACTACATCTAGCGATTAGTGAAAGAACACAAAACTGTACCTGTTCTTTCTAACACACAAGCACCTGAGTAATATAATCTCTGCCCCACTGAGTTTTTGGCTGAAAGATGATTACATTCCACAATGATCTGAGGCTCTATTAACTACTATTACAAAACAATCAGAATTTTTTTAAAGTAGAAGCTATTTGTATAATGACTCTCACTCTAAATCCTTGTACATTTGGAGAATTTAAGCTAATGATTACTCATAACAGTAGCCCAGTAGTCTTTGAACAGCAGATCCCACCAAAGTGTGAGTACAGATTTGATGCCAAAGAAACTTATATTTTCAAATGCACTATGGAGCCTCATCTAACTTTGGATCAAGCTAAAAAAAAGTTTCAATTACATTAAATTATAGAAATGCTGTGTTAATAACAATATGTTCAAGCACATCTATATAGCCCCCAGGAAGATATGTGCCTCACTCAAAGCCTGGCAGCAAAAAGATATCCTTTGACTTCAGGGAGCTTCAGATTAGGACTCAAATGATTAGCAGCCTGGGGCAAAAATAGCAAACTATTTAATATCACCTCTTTGGGCAGTCAAATTATCATATTAAAAGCCATTTTATCATTGGCAAAGTTAATCACATTATAAACACAAACAGATGTTTAAACGTGTCTCTGGCATCTTGCTTCAGGCAGAGTAAATTGAACATTTTCAGTTTCATGCCATCTAGTTTCTGTGAAGTTAAAGTAAACCAAGTTATTTCTCCCCCCAGCATTTTTATTCACTGTCACCATCCTGATGTTTACTTTGTCACACATGATAAAAGGCTGGCTTGCATGATGACACTAAACCTGAGTAGACTGAAAAATGAAGGGGAAGGGGGAGGAGGGAGTTTCACTTTTAACTAGACTTTCTTAGCAAGCTGAGCTTTTTAAGATTTGCCCACCCATAAAACAAGACATATGATTTTGTTATAATTGAAGCCTGACTGAAAAACAGTCAATACATTACGTGGTATTGGGCCTCTACTTTGTCTAATACTGTTATGCTAAGTCATTTTAAAATTCTCTTTGATATACTATACACATGAGCTAATGCACATATGTATTTATGCACTGCAAGCTTTGGAAGGAAAAGAACAGGAGACAGTGTGGGAAAAGCAGGCTGTAGGGGAAAAAAGAAAGAGAAAAACAAGAAAAAGGGACTCTACAATTCCCATAACTCAACAGAGCATATTGTTCAGTTAAGGCATTGGCCACTGCCTCTCCGGCCCCATCACTGGATGACAGAATTAGATTCTGATTCATTCTCTGTAACTTGCTAAAATGCCAGCTAGGGACGAGATCCTTCCATGGGAACATTTCAGCCAGTCCCCTCCTTATCAGCTCCAGAACAGCTGCCAGACTTTAAGGTCGCTCGATAGAGAATTTAATTCTCAAGATTGTGCATTAATTTCTAAATTCCTTCTTATCCATGTGCTGCGATTTGAGACTGCATTCAATGCAGCCCAGCACAGGGCAAGCCTTTCCCATCCACACCCCTCTTTCCTGTCTGCAAACTTCCTTCCTATAGATTTACCCAGACATCTTTGAGCTAAATTAACTCCTTGTACAGCTTTGACCAAGTAATAGCAGATGGGAAACATGATTTTGACCTCACATTGGATACCTGGCAGAGGGATTTTAAAAATTATCCTGCATGTGTAAAAGTTTTAGTTTATTCATCTGCCTTTATCTCGAAGGAAAGGGATATTTTCACACTGCAGCTACCCACTGCAGAAGTTCTTTACAATAATAACTTCCCACCCTATCAATTCCTTGTCAGGCAAGGTCAGTAAGGGCTGTAAAATGGTTTGAAGTCCCTGGACAGTATTTTTTAATAAGTATTACCTTGGTTTATGATACTCTGTTCTTTCATATTCATGTATTTTTAAATATACTGCAGAACGAATACATGAAAAAAATCAACCAGTGATTGAAACTTCTGGCAAGCCAAAGTGGAATTAAGTTACAGTGGAAAATTTCAGTATTAGATTTTAATATGACCAGATCCCCTGGTTTGCTTAGGATGGTTCCAGGTTCCAGAATTGTTTCCTGGCTGGATGTAGACTATGCATGTAGTAAAATGAACTGTGCTAGAGAGAGAAGCAGAATGCTCGATAAATTGGTCTGTCTGGTATTAAGTTATGAATCTAAAACAATATTTCCAATTCTCTGTTTTTCAAACTGCCTGGTTATGGGCAGTCCAGCAGATTTAGTTAAGCAGACAGAGCAAATTAATTTATTCAAAATCTTTAATTGTAAAACCAAAAAGAAAATTTGTTCCAAATAATTTGAAAATGAAACCAGACCCTAAATACTGGTTCACAAGAATAGACAATTGCAGGAATCCAGACTGGACCCGTGACCTATCTGGCATGTTCACACCATGACCCACACATGCACTTCACAGAGAAAGGTGCAAAAGGAGACAAACGTTGAAAGAAATGTTGAGGAGGAGCCACATTCCTCACTACACTGCCCCCAAAACTGTTTGGCTTCTTCTTCAGTTTTGTAAACATTATTTCCTTTTATCCCTGGCTCTTGTAATTGTGAACACCCATTAGTTTTAGAAATTGAATCCTACTAAATCTTAGGCTTCGGAAATATGAGAGAACCACAAATCTATTATTTGTATTAAAGTAGTTTCAACACTGTGCCTCCCTCACATCTCTTCCATCCTCTGCAAGCTGACTCTTACCTTCAGGTATTAATGTGAATAGCTGTTCCCTCTTATTTTGTCATCTGTACACAAATAATGAAAAACAATCAACAGGCAACCAAGAGTAATAAAGAAAAAGCAAGACCAAGGTCAATATATATTTTTTAAAAAATTAACTTTGTGCAATTTATATTGTAGTTACTCAAACTGATGACAAATTCCAGACCATGGATTTTCCTAGAAATGTAACATAAGCTTGGAAGAAAAGGCCTGAATGTGCCCATGTTTAATTCGGCAGATCTCAAATAATTGCTTGGACAGAAATAAACATTTTGAGGAAATAACAAGGTGGAAGTAGGCTGATGCTGATGTGTTCAGGCCTACCCTCCCGTGTATCATCATACAACAGGTTTAAAGTTAAAACACACTGCACATATAATCCCCCTGATTTTTTTGGCCATAATACTAAAGAGCAGGAAGACTAATATTGTTGTCCAGTCTTCTGCCCAGGAGAGGAAAGGGTTTTGACAACTTAAAAATTTGCTGTGGAGGTATGATCTACCTATTAATGTCCTAGCTGGCCTTCTGCCTTTCCCTACTTTGAAGACTAATCTTGTTACCTTCCAGCCCTGATTTACTTCTAGTGAAGATTTTTTTGCCTGGTTTCATTTGTTTTATATTGATAAAAACTAAGGAATAGATTAGACTATCAATACCAAGGATCACACTCATTTTATAAGACTCATGTCTTTTAAGTACAAACGGTTCTAAACACTGAGTATTGGACATAGGAAGAAAGGTTTACATCCATATTTTGTAGCCTTTTCCATTCACCTAAGTTTTGCATCTTAATTACTTTCGTAGTGTTGTATCTGTAGTAACAACAGGTTTATGTCCTTAAACACATTTTAGCAATTTTGATACTATGGGCAGCAGCAGAATTAAATGTGCTTAGGAAATGTGGCACACGTTAGAAATTGGTTTTGAAGCTTAAACCCTCAGGCCAGAAAGACATGGAAAGACTCTAATTTTTTTCATATTAATATTCATTATTATTTATTTGAACCTGCTTGTCTATTTGAACCTTTGGGGCAAAAAAAAAAAATTAAGCAGCTCTCAAAGACTTCCTTTTGCAGTAAGACAGAAAAATATTAGCACAATTTAGAAAAACTGACCTTGTCTTTGCTGCTTACCTTCAGTTGGCTACCATAGGCATGATTCCTACTTATATTTTATATCACTGACAAAATAAAGTTAAATTAAAATAAGCAAAATAAGTCACAGGAGAGGAGGTGAGAATAGCTGCTGAGAGACAAGGAAACCTGAAGAGCTGAATCAAAATGAGGAGAGAATTTACCCCGAGTCTTACTCTCCACATGCACAAAAATTCTGGAAGCTCTATTATTTTATAATGTATTCTCTATTCTTCTACTATGCCACCTCTGAAAAGCTGAAAATTAGACAGAAACTTCAAGGCAGGTTCTAGTATGTCCACTTGGTAGCAGAGTAACCAAGCTTCATTCTCACCTTAATCTAGTTCAGATCAAAAAGTGACCCATCAAATCTACCTGATTAAAAAAGACTGTTTTTCAGACATGTTCTATTTCTTTTTCCTCAACATCTGCAGTACCAGCATAAGTACATAACAGAAGTACTGCTGTTCTTCTCTACGACTTGACAATAAGGAGTTTTTTTACTTCAGATTATCACTTTGATTCTTAGAACCATACAACTACAGGAGTCTGTACTAGGAGTTTGGTCTCAATAGCACACAAGAGTCATAGATTTAATATTTCTGTCTAACACAAACCACAGAAATGTCTCTCTGTGATGCACAGGGACACGCTGGTGTAGATCTCTTAAATCTGTACTTGTTCCCAGGACTCGGTGCTGTAAGAATGCAGACTTTTTTTTGTTTTCACAAACAGACATTGCAGGCATATTTGCTTAAACCCTTGAGGTTGATAATCAGCTATAGTTCTTCCCAACTGCTTGAGTATTGCCAAATATTGAAAACGGAGAGTCCATGAACCATCTCAAAAAGTTTTTATGTGCGGCTACAAGAAGCAGGGATTGAATCTCCCATAGAGAGCTGCCTGCTGATGATCTTTTCCAATTAACAACTGCATAATGGGGGGAAATTAGGATCTAAAAATCTTGGCACCCCAGTGCTTGGGAGAAGCCTAGTATTTGCTTGAATTTGACTCTTACAGAATTATAAAAGTCTTGCTGGCAACTGGAGGAAGAGGAGTGTAAGTAACAGGTTCAAAGCAGCTACAGAAAAAGCTTATATTGAACGTGCTTCAACGAAGATGGGAAATATTAGGGGAAAGTTACTTCCATTACCCAAGAAAAGACGATGGGTGAATTCCATTGAAAAGGGTAGGCCTCTAAAGGAATTCCTCTATTTTAAATTATTCCGAGGAACTTAGGTTAGAAAGAAATTCTTCCCAGAGGAAATCTGACAGAAGGGTATTTCTAATATTTTGTCATATCTT
This sequence comes from Heliangelus exortis, assembly GCF_036169615.1. NCBI lineage: Eukaryota > Metazoa > Chordata > Aves > Apodiformes > Trochilidae > Heliangelus > Heliangelus exortis. Next base: position 39,739,279 of record NC_092424.1, read on the forward strand.
TCAAGCAGCTTTTCAGGCCAATAAACAAATATGGCAGCTAGCCATCATGGGTGAAGCCAAGGAACACATAGCCTTTTTTTTTTTTTTAATATGTAAAATATTTTTATGTTGTTAAATGTCATGACACAAACATTCTTGAGAAAATGCCCTGCAGTTCCCACGAAGCCTAAAATGGGGGGAACCTCTTTATTAATAAAAAGTCACATAAGCACCAAAATCTTCATACTGCATATACTGGAATTCTCTCCGCAAAGAAAGATAAATAGGAAAATCTTCTTAGAAAATTCAAAAAAGCACGATAATATTTAAAATGGAGGGGGGGGGGGGGGGAGATGGGAACAAGCCTTATTCCTTTTGTTCTTAACACAATGTGTAATTACACAACATATATTTAAGCAACTTATACTTAGCCTGTGGGTCTCCACCAGAAGTTATTACAGTGATGAATAGCTTAATAAAATTTATAGCTGTCCCTAAAGAGAGGGCTATGTCATCCATTGCAGAACAGTGGCAATTTCCTTAGCAAAAGTAAAGACAAAGCTGTTGCTAGACTCTGCTAACCAAACCATTGCACACTAAAATAATCACTGCTGTGTTGGAGTTCCATGATATCTCTCTCAGAAGTTAATTAACTCATTGATATCCTAGGCAAAGGCCAGACACTTCTTTGACCCAAGAGGGGAAAAAAAAATAAAAATTACCAGAGTTCAGAATCATAACCTGCAATTAGATTAGTTTCCCAGAGAGAAGCAGGTTTTTCCCTATGCAGGCTCACAGCCCTCTTTTTCAGGAGTGCTAAACTGTTTTGCTATTTTGACTGTGCAGAGAGTTAGAAGTTGAGTGCATTTTGCTTTAAAACGTCCAGATAAAACAGTTGGAGAGTGATGCTGGAGCCCTGCTAGCATAGACAGCACAGTGGGCAGTCTTTTAAAAACAACAGTATCTACCACAAAGAAATAGGAACAGAAATAACGAATTTAAGAGGTATTAAGTGCTCCATCCAAAAGGGTTATTACGTTTTTTGAAGTCATTTATATTTTGTTGTATTCTCTGATGAACTTCATAGCAAACATGGATCTGTAACACCATTAGCCTTTTTGATTGGAATATACTACTTGTTCTGAGTTTCAGATTATACATTTAATTTTAAAATAAAATTTCATTAAAGCAAATTATAAATGGCAGATTTACATTTCAAGAAGGACTTGTGCATGCAAGAAACTAAAATCTGTAAATCCCCACCATACTGCAACTGAACTTGTGTCTATCACTGTTCAGTGTAGATTATCAAGCCATGAAATCACAGAAATCACTCAAGGCAGTATAAAGTTAGACTCAGATCTCCAGTACAATTAAATGTTTCTGATAAGAATCTCAGCTCAAGACAAAGCTGCTGATGACTTCCAAGGGACTGGGAATTCAATGATACATCTACAAGTCATAGGATCTGAATGTCTTGAGATATTATGCTTGATAATCACCACACTTGATCACATTGTGACCAGACAGGAGACAGTGTTTGCTGCTCTGTTTCCCAGTGCCAGACATTCAAAATCAAGTTGTCGTTTTTAGTAAGCCAAGACAACACTAGATAGTCACATTGGACTCCGCCTTCTGATGCATATTTTCTCCACTCTGTTTCCTTTGCTGATTCACCTAAAAGAAACTATGAAAAAACTGTAAAGCTGAAGTTAACCTTCAGCCGGAAAGCACTCATGAGTGGTTTATTGCCTGTCTGCTCCCATCTTCCTCTTAATATGCTTTGTTGTGCAGCGACAAGGAACTGAAAGCTTCATCCTATGCTGGAAATGGCTGAATGTCAAACAGTGGCTGATAAAATACAGACGTCATCCACAGCCAAACTCTTTCCATGCTGTTGGGGATGTATTTTCCACTTCACTCAATATGAGCCTCATACATCTGTAGACAGAGGGTGGTTCCTCTGCCTGTGAAGACAGTGTGATGTTACAAATCACGGCCTGGAAGGGTGGCATATGTGAATATTTGTCCAGGCAGAGCTAGTAATTGTAAACACCACTGAAAATTCCATCATCAGATATGATCAGAAAACAGTAAGTATATAGGTCAGGGCTTTCTAATATCGGAACTTAGTGTTCTTTGTCATCGGCTTATTCAGTACCATTACATCTAAGAATGAGTTAAGAATCTGATATTACTAAAATCCATGTGAAAGGCCCTTGGTTTTTATTTCTTAATAAAAAAAGGTGCTCAACATATCTCTTTTAGAGGAAATGTGTTGGTACATTTCAAAACTTGAGCAGATCTTCCTAGTTTTTAGCCTTTATATGGAAATCACTAGGTGAAATGCTATGGGTTGTAGATCTGGCACCAGGACCGTAATGGTCCTTTCTCAACACAGAATCTATTAAAATGCTTTGACTTACAATGCATTATTCTGCATCAGCGTGGGGGGAAAAACCAAAACAAAATAAAACAAAACAAGAAACCAATGAGCAACTTTCCTTTTTTTCCCCACATAATTTTTATGGCATTACTCAGGCATTTGAGAGAAGAATGTAAAGCAGGTCCAGCATGTCATAGATTTTGAAACCACTGCATTTGCATGTAAGAAAGAGATGGAGAATTACATTACAAAAAATTTACCCAAGTTGTAGGAAACTAATGGAAGCAACAGTGTACAAACTAGCATGTTTTAATTGGAAAATTGAAGATGTATTAGAAAATATCTTCAATTTTTCAATTAATACCTTCAAACTTGAGGAGGAGAGATTTAAGTTAGACATAAGGAAAAACTTTTTCCTCTGAGGGCGGTGAGATGCTGGAACAGGTTACCCAGGGAAGCTGTAGATGGCCCCCTCTCAGGAAGTGTTTAAGGCCAGGCTGGATGGGCCTTGAGCAACCTGGTCTAGGGGGAGGTGTCCCTGCCCAGGGTAAGGGGGGTAAGAACCAGACAGTCTTTAAGGTCCCTTCCAACCCTAGCAATTCTATGATTTTTATTTCCTAATGCTCCCCTGGATATATGCCACTTCTACTGCCATCTTCTGCCTCTCATTCATGAGACATTATCTGCAATGCATGAAACATATCTTTCTGATATGTTTTTATGTACCATTGAGTCAAACCATGTCCCAGCTGATGATGACAAAGACAGTAACTTCTGCTAAGAGTTAAAACTATATTGTCATTGCTATGGCTCTTCACCCAAGTTATGATGACAGTCTGGTAATTACCAACCTTCTTGCATACAGGCCCTCAGCACAAAACTGACAAATTTGAGAGTTTAAAAACTTTTTAAAAATCTTTCCCATTGTATTTATATTTCTACAAGAAGCCATGCTGCACTGAAAGCAAATCCATCCATTCTTTAAAAGATCTAAAAAGGATCCTGTAGTTCTCGTTAGGCCATGAAATGTCACTTGTCCTTTCACACTGGAAAGCCCTCGCAAGAAAGCGGTGTGGTTTTTTTTAAGCCTCCACCTTTTACTCTGCATACACCATGCCAATGCTGGTACTTGGACAATGTTTTTTTCCCCCCTTAAGTTTCTAAAACGGATGATGTGAAAAGGTTAATCTAGCAACATCACAGTTCACTTTAGCACCATTGCAAAATTCAGCTGGGTTCTACCAATCAAGGCACTGAAAATATATTGCAATGAGACCCTTTCTTCCACAGCAGCAAAAACTTCGGACTTAAATCTGTGCAAGATAAAAGCCTAACTTAATTCTTTACATCAGCTATAATTAATTACAGCTGATTATTTATCCCTACTATCACACTAAATATGCTCAGAATGTCTGCTTCAATATCAAGCTGGAACATGCAGTAATCTGGACAGAAGGTTAGATCTACGGAAAGAAAAAAGGCATGAAGCACACGGATTTGAAGGAAAAGATGCATCATTTAGAATATTTAAGTAGAACAATCCAAATTATTTCAGTATCAGTGCCAAAAGAATCTGGACAAAAATTACACCCATGTAAGTATTCAAGCTCATGTGGTAGATCTCCATCCAAGAAACAGGATCAAATATTCTCTATTATTTTTCTGTCTGGCTTTAAAAAGACTTTCTGGAAATGTCAAACCAATCTGTTTTATACTTGTGATAAGAAAAAACAATCAGAAAACGTTCAGCACAAAATGTTTCAGGACCCTATTTAGTCTCCTTAAGTATAATGGAAACATTATTTAAAGGTTTGGCCTGAATATACCACAAGGTAAGATACTGTTGAGGCAGACAAACAAACAAGCAAGTCAGCTATTTTATTATTCTTGCAATAAAAGCAGTTGACATATCATGCAAAAGCCAATACTTCTCCCTCAAAGTTGTGTTATATAAACTTCTTCTATACCACATACAGGCATAATTTATGTATATGCGATATTTATGTTGGCAATGCCAGTCTGAAGCATCCCATTCCTCAAGCTAATGTAGATATTGATGCAAAGATATGAGCTGAGGTTTCACTGATGTTATGACATAACATTTCTATAAATCATCTAGATTTATAGAAATACCATGAGATATTAACCCCAAATGCAGGAGCACTGCAGGTCCAAGGGGAGGAACTTGGAAATACACATATGGAGTTTGAGTGTGTTCTTTATGTTACATTTGCAAGAATATCAAACATCAGTAAGAAAACAGGTTTGGACTTCATAGACAATCAAGGCAGGTTGAGATTAAAAATGTGCAAACCAACTCATACACTGATTCTTCAATTTCATACATGTATTCTATTGTTTGAATAAGAAGGTTAAGAATTTAACCTCAAATTTTAACCTTCCATTTAAGGAAGGCATTATATTGAGTTATTCCAAAGATGACTATGGCCACAGATGGTAAATGATGACAGCGGTGATAATGAAAATATTTGCAATTAGCACGAAATATTTGGCACAAAGATCTCAGTATTTAGAAAGCCACATCCTGCTACTTATATTCAGGGGTTTTTTGGCTGAGCTGCAGAATTTCATGGGTGGGGCAGGATCAGTCAAATGCAGCAGTCACTACTATGGGGAAGTGAGCAGGGATTAAAATTGGCCCAGAGCACCACACAGTAATGGCAGATAGAGACAGATAATACAGAGTCTGAAAAGGGCTAAGAGAATCTCCTAGAAAATATGGAGACAGAACTCTTCTTCCACAAGGAATTAAAATAAGAAGGAAATAAATATAAGAGGTGACATTCCAGAGTATTTAGGTACTTTTTGGTGTTATTCCCACTTAGTGGTCACCTGTGAAAAGGTTCAAGGAAGGGCTCCCTGGACGAAGATATGCAAAACTGAAAACATTTTATTATCTCAAACTGGTATAAAAGCAAAAGGTGAAAAAAAGTCTTCAGAAAAGTAATACAGCTTTCTCTGTATCAAAGAGAAAAAGCTGCTAAATACTTCAAAAGTACCTTGGACCTCAGTTCACTTGCGAAGAGAATTTAAAAAAAAGTTAATTCTCACAGCTTCCTAGTAGGGAACATAATAAAGGAAATAAGTGGCGAATTTAGCAAGCTGGAGTTTCTGTATCCTTCACTTTAGACATCAAACAACTCTACCACGTTGCGTCAAGCAAAAGAAACAGGAAGGGAGAGATCGCACAGCTTGAGTTCCTTGGCTCCAGTAAGGCCAAAGCACTGCTGCTTAGGAGGATGGAAATCCTATATTCTTCCTCTGGGGCAGGAAGTACCTGTAAACATCTCAGAAATATTCTGCTTTAACATACTGTAAACAAGAATACATCATATCCACTGCTTCAGACCATATAGGGGAAAGAAATGGACAACCCTGGATTCAGCCTAGAAGAGGAGATGGCAGGGGAACTGAGTCATAGCTCAAAAAAAACAAGATTAAAAAGAACTTTTGGGAAGGGACAGGAACTGAGGTTTTAAGTGGGGCAATTCCTAAGGAAGGAAGGACACCTACTACCTATTCCAATAATACTTAGCATTTATGTAACTTCAGTGGCTGCCGTCCAAGGACCTGAAAATACAGCAGAGCTTCCAGTTAAGCAGATTACAAAATACCATTGCAAATACAAAGAACAGCTCTTCATTTTACAAATGCTCTACTTAAGCTACATCTTTTGATCTGATCAGAATCTTTAGAGCCAGTTTTACACTTCAGCCTCGAGACCAAGTATCATTAACTAAAGACCTCCAGTCAGTATAGAAGATCATTCTCAAACGAATCAGTTGCTGTGTGGTTTGGACCACATGAAGCTGACATTCCAAGGTGTGCCCACCCAGGTGGACTTTATATGTATGGGCTATACATTTGAACTTTATTTAACAATATTTTTCATGTGAAGGCACATAAAACATGTATGTCTACTCTGAAATTTCTGTTCAGAAACTTGCGTCCAAAAGCCGTATCTTTAGATCTGTTTATTGTCTCTTTACTGTAGGAAGATTCTGGGAAGTAGACAGCAACTCAAATCATGTGTTCTGTTTCTACTGAAGTAGTAACCGTCCTGTTTACTGTTCCAAGAGTGGATGTAATTTATATACTAAATATACTAAAAATATATTACCAAATCCAAACTTGATTTTAGACAAGACTATAGCAATCAAAACATCAAGGACCTAAGCTGTCTCCATGCTGGCCACCATTTGTGTAAGAGAGACTCAATGAATCTAAAGCCTGTCACCAACTGCAAAAGAAGCAGATAACAACGAAGTAGAATAACTGATGACAAACTTGGAAACATGTAGTTCTCTGAGTGAACTCTTTACCATTAACACAGAGCATTCGGTGTAATGCCTCTTCTCAAAACATCTTTGAGGAGCTCATGTAAGTTTTCTTCAATATCCACAAGGCACTAACAACAGAACACAGACGTCTAGAGCATAAAGATTATGATGCCTGCAACTCTAGACTACAAAATCAGTCCAAATGAGAGTTTTTTTCCCCTAAATCTTTTAGTGTATAATGGATCTGATCACTAATACGAGTTCTCAAATAGTATTGTCCATATCTCTAAAAATTCACCTGTACAGATTGATACCACCTGTCAGTAACAGGTTTTAAGTTAAACTTCAGCAGACTACTAGACTTTTGCAAAAGACTTTGCAAAAAGTCTAGACTTTTGGTTGTCATTCTAGAGCAAAAGAGAGAGGAAAGAATAAGTGCTAATGCCAGCAGACTAACAGAACTGTTTCCTTTATTGACTAGTGTTCCACGGAAGAAGGAAATACGGTGCTTTTGTTACTCTTCACTTTTGTGGAAAAGGGATAGTATCCCTTGCATTGAAAAGATGCCCAAAACCCACTAATGGAAATCCCCAGTAACCCTATCTAAAGCCAGAGCAATACACTTGAAATGTTCTACCAGTAAGCCATATGAAGCCTGCAGACATTTTGATTGTAGATTCACTGGAGTTGCAAAAAGCTCAGCTTTTTAATCCAAGTTAAGGATAAACTACAAGTATTTGAAGAAAGCTCAAAACAGAAAACCTGGAATAACTGAATGCACATCTTTGCAGCAGAATTGTAACAGCACCTGGAGGTATGAAGTCACATGCTCAAACATGCCTAGCCAATTACTACATTTTTACAGGTACTCTTTTGTACCCATCTCCCTAGGATAACAGATAGTATGTCCCATTACCCTAGTGGTCCAGTGGGATGAGCTGGTCTGAAGGTTTTTTCTCCCCAGTGCTTGAGGGAAGACTTGTCCTCCTTTATTGCTGTAACAGTGGAACTGAGGAGCACTCAAAAGTGCTCTAGCTCACACCAGTGCCACAGAGTCGAGACCAAATGGCAGCAAAATCAAGGTTCCCTGCTTGCTCCTGCCACAAACTATGCCAGTAGCTAGCACCAGAACTGATTTCGAGTGTGCATGGGAAGACTGACAAAAACACTAAAGCAAAATCTCGATCCAACTACACTGAATTCAAGAACAAATTCTGACAATCTAGCCTATTTCAATCCCTGCTCACATATCATAACCCACATCATACCCAGTGGATTGATGGGACAATGAACTACAGTCCTTAGAACAGAAAACTAAGATTATATTTAATCAGAGACATATGACATGTTAATGGATAACTTCAAATTAATTGAAACCATTGCTAACAAGAAACTAGGAGCTTAGAAGCTTAATATCATAAAAATGGTTTAAAACTACTTGTGCTGATCAGGCAAAGATCTTAAGTAATGTTGCACATACTGAATACTCTGTTCTTTTCTTAAATTGATAACTTCAGAAAAGTTAGCTGAGCTCAGCAGACAGAAACGGCATGGACACCATGGCAATATAGATATGCCACCATTCAGAATGTAAAGGAATAATGCTCTGTTTTTAGTCTGCTGCACAAGAAGAAACTGAAACTCATACCTCGAAGTAAGAAAACAGTTAAAAGGTACCAATTTTTTTCACGTTGGTGCATGTCTCTGAGGTAGCAAATCCGCATCAAATGGTCTATAAATTTTAGTAGGGGCGGATTCCTTCTAAAAGAATTATCTACATAATCAGATGAAGTCCAGTAAGATGAGAAAAAGAAAAAAAAAATCCACTTTCAAAGCTGGGTATTTTATTACATATTTAGATGAATATATATAAACAGAGAGAGCAGCAACGTTCCCATTTATACTCATATGTTCTTTATAACCGAGCTATCTCAGAAAAAACATCTACCACGTCTGTTATGTCAGACAAATCATTGTGTAACTGGGTCTGCCCCAACACACACACACACACACACACACACACACACACACACACACACACACACACACACACCCCCCAATACATCTACATGGTATCTCAAGGCTTCCTACCAATTCTCTGGGTGCCTATAACTTGACCTGTGGTGAGACATTTAAATAGCTCTGTCATCAGACCCCTAAAGCTGAAGTAGATCACCAGTGAAATAGCAGTTTAGGTCCCCATGTGTGCTTGTAAAGGACATATTTGTACAACTGTCTTGTTACACTGTTTGCTTAATGTTCACATATAGAGCTTGAGAGGAAAGCTGCACTCTAACCCCAAAATATTAAAACATTTATATATTAAAAATCCACCTACAAATCAGTTGCATCAAAAGTACTGAGAAACAAATCCACCTTAAGAATCCCAATTAAGTCCACAAATTCAATTATGTTCTGTAAAGTAGGTACAAGCTTCCAGGAGCCACTAGATTTGCTAGTTTTAAAGCCAACAGTTGGATTTATTATCATTGTTATTCTGAATATATTTTTTAAAAAGTTTTCAGAAAGAAGCAATAGACCTTCCCGGATACCATTTTGTGGGTAAATGCCACCTCATATCACAGCAATTGTTAATAACACCCTAATCTAGTTGAAATTATCTGAAACTAATGGGATGACTGAGTGAGATTTTCAGGTCCTATCCCTCTTGATCATTGAGGAAAAAGGGATGAAAGATCAAAATGGAAAAAGATGGATTTGTCTCCCTGCTACTGTATTTTGGCAGCTCTGTAAAGTCGGGATGCCCAGACACCATATCACTTCTCTTCACTCCATCCAGACCAAACTGCCTTTGCAAGTGTTGAGGGAGTAGTAGTATTCACACAAATATTACTAGGCTGCTTACAAACTCTTTCTAGACTTTCTTTTGTCCGAAAATTGGGTTTTCAATAAGGGGTTTTGGTACTTCTCACCTGCAAGCACATTTAGTTTTCACAAATGGAAGAAATAGTCCTTTTGGTTTTTTTCCAACTAAAATTGTTCTTTTAATTTGCCATTTTATCTTCTAATACAGAAATCACATTTTTCTGAGCAGCCCAGCCATAATGCAGTGGTCTTTTGTAGATACCTAGTGCAAATGGAACAATACCTGCATTTTAAAAATCAAATTACTCTTCAAAGCCAATCTACATTGAAAAAAACTATGCTCCAATTTCTAAGTAGCGGCATATATTTATAAAGTAGCTTTATAGATGAAATACACTCATGTACATATGCAAACACTGCTGGTTAACTTCCAGAAATGTTTTTTTCCATGACATTCTCACTGGCTTTCTATCTGCCCAGCCAGAACTGATGCCTGTGCTAACTATGGGTACTTTAGCTGCAACACTCAAGTAGGGCCTCAAAGAGCTGCGCAATTAAAAGTGGTTTTTTCCAAAGTCAGGAGGGAAAAATAAGCTTTCGTCTAAACTTGCAGTAGCTTTTTCAAAGATGCTTTTCTTAGCCTACACATGAAAGGAGATCCATATCCATACAGGTGATGACTATACTCTTTCCACACTGCTCCCTAGACCTCCCAGCATGATGCTTGAAGCCACCTGAAGAAAACAGCCCTGGTTAGTCACCTCTATATAGCAGCACTGCTGGAGACTTCAGTGTCTCTAAATGTAAATTGTGGAAAGACAAAAAAAAAAATTTCTTACAAGGGCCTAACTCCTCACTGCACCTTCTTCTAGCCTTTATTGCAGTGAATAAGAGTAAGTCATGGAACATTTCTACATGGTGCAGAGTGTTTCTTACTCCAACCAGCTTAATTGTAACCAGTGGGATTACTCATGTGAGTAACAGCTACAGGGCAAGTATACTGGATTAGAACCAACAATCAACTGGACCAGCAGCAGGCAAATATATAAATTTGCAGAGAATTAGCAGAGACAGGTTCCAGCCTTTTCTAGCAATAATTGCACCTCCTGACTAGATGATCAGTCCCAAAGGCTTAGTGAAATGCATGCATCAGTACCAAGAAAACAGAGTGAGAGGAAAATTATTATTAACTGGTTCACCTAGAATCATATGTTAGTTCATACCAATTGAATTGAACTTATTGTGAAAAGGTTATGATTAGTGTCAGCTTTATACCGCTACAGGCAAAGCACGTCTCTTGTATATTTTCTCTTCCAAATCCCTTTACAGTGATCCAAGATGTTGGATCTACAGCCCAACTTTGTTCCCCACTTAAAAGTCCAAGAAGACACTGATATTCCAATGTATTCATTTGTTCCCATGGGATATCTGATATCTGATCTCTTTGGGTATTCCTAGTCACAGTCCAAAACCACAAAAACTGGCAGCTAAAATTCATTACTATGTTTCTGATTCGGCAAGGTACTTAAATACATGCACATCCTTAAGTGCATGAGTAACTCTTTAGTGCAATAGTTATTCATTGCTTGAAATTAAGTGTCTGCTAAACTAGGACTTACATACTTGTAACATTTTACACATCCTTAGAAACACACATTTGGTAATTAGTTAATGAGGCTTTTTTCCTGACTTGTGCAAAACTGGCCTGGAGCTCTGCCTGTTCACTCTGTAAAAGGCCTCTATAACCACTTCCACTAATTCTAAAACTTATACCACTGTGCAGTGGTACAGACAGCTCTTAACTCTATTTGTATATTGTCAATTTTCCATGGGATGTACAAACTGCAAGACTAAAAGTTAAACATGTCTGCAGGACATGACTCTGGCATACTTAGGCTAAATCCCAGAGTACTCTCCAGCATCTCCAATTATGATGAAGAACAACTACAAAAGGATAAATAGAGCTCTCACCTGCCACCCCATCAACCAGGAAAGTGAGGTAGGACTGTGGAGGTTACAGCAGTAAGGGCTACTTACTGGTCAGTTCTTGGAGAATATTTCTATCCATCACTTTTGAACAGTTTTCTAAGCAATGAGAACAAAGTGAATACAGTCTTGATACTATTTTGATGAAGATAATGTGAAGTGAAGGAGGTCAAACAAATCTTTCTGTAAGTAAGGTATATAGGGCAGCCCTTGATACTTTAGTTAAATAGATAAAACACTATAAAACATGATACTGTTTTAACCAAACCCGGTTCATGAGTTTGATGCTATGGAGATGTACCATTACATGGTGAATTAAAGAGCTGTCCTTCATGCCATTTATTTTTTCAGTGAGGAAAAAAAAGGCCACTAGTAATGATTGTCAGTGTTAAAAACAAGCAACCCTGATAGAGTGTTTGATAGAGTGTTTGTTTTAAGCTGAGAAGACTAATTCTGAGTGAAAGAGAATGGCTGATGTCCATCAAATTGTGTGGCATTCAAGTTATAAAAAAACTAGTGTGCAAAGACTAACATCGCTAAAAAAGCCCCACAGTGCTCTATCCATATGCATTTCTAGGAAATTCTGTAGTCAGTCCAAATTCCAAGAGTCAAGAAGGAAAAGTTTCTAAGAAGTCAAAAGACCGGGGAGGCGGGGGGGAAATCTCACATTTAATTTACACACTACACGCTGTTTGGTAAATAGCAGCTATTGTTTAGAGTAGAATGCAGTCACCATTCATTATATTTTGACTCTACATTCTTCATTGGGAATTCAGGAAGTGGTTCAGACTAAAATATTCCCTTATGTTATTTGACCTGTAAAAACTTGGAGACAGGCCAGATTCTGCAGTTCTTCAACAGACAAGACTCCCATTGACTGTGGGATTGGGCCTTAACGTTGAGTGCCCTGTACCACTGTGCTGCTCTTGGTCACTGGGTATGTGACATGGACGCTGGGAGGTGTCCATGTGAAAATGAAAACAAGATAATCTGATTTGGGTGCCACTATTATTTACTTACCTAGAGAGATTTTCTGAACACAGCTTGTACAAAATGATGCATCAGAAAAAGAAGCAGGTATTCTAAGATCTCATGAATTATTTTTATTATCATTCCTTCCTGTTGCTCCTTTTTCTATAACGATGCTATCGAGTTGAATGCAATCAGTAGCTTTCCAATTATCTCTTGACAGGATACACTCAGAACAAGATTCTCAGAGATATTAAGCTCACTCTTGCTGATAGGAAGTAGCGGTAGGTACCCGAATACCCCATGAGTCTGGGGTATTTAGTGTCTTGAGGCCCTAAAGCATCCAAAGATCAAAGCAAGCTCCCAGATTTAAGGAAACAGCTGGGCTTACTTCACTTTGCCTTACTTCACTTTTTTGCCTTTTTAAAGTCCTGTGAAATTTAAGAAAACTTAGTTTTAATCTCATCACACTAAGGGAGAAACACCAACATTAGCATTGCTTTGGAGTCATACTCCAGCTGCTATCACCCTACATCTTATCCTGATTTGAATATAATAATTGGCACAAAGAGAGGGTTAAAAGTACAATTATGCCATGCACTGCAAGGGAGTATTCCTGGTGGCCACCCCTTCCCTCTCCCCTTTGTTACTCTCCTTAGTCATCTCTATTAAGAATGGTGTGGCACTTCTCAGAAGACTACAAGACAGCCACAATTGTTGCCTTTCACTATAAGCTACCCTGATCTTGCATGCTTTTCCACCTGAACACCTTACCTCACAGCAAAATATGCTCTGCAGATGCTACACTCCAAAATACGCCTTCGGCAATGATCTGCACAGCAATTACACTTTACAGTAGTACAAAGAGAATTAAACAATAGTTTGCATATGTGCAAGAGGGAACCTAATTTAGGAATAAGAATTTCAATACAAGCGAGGGGAGTAGTACTCCTAGAACACTCATCTTTGAGAAACATCCCTTTGCAGGTAAGAACAAACAATTAGTGGGTGTTCAGTTCTAATCAGTAACTGATGTTTTTAGGCCACTACACCTAAACATTAGTTTAGTATTTATCTTTTAGTACTTAATCTATCAGATAGGAAAAGCTTATTTTGGCACAGGCTGTGAGATTACTCAGTGTTAGCTCACTGGTTCCATTTCCACAGACTTGAAGACATTCCTTTTTAGACCTCATATTTTTTTGATAGCAAGTTAATGCATGAAGGTTTCTTCGCCATTATACTACACAATAGAGCCAGGTAAGGGACTTCCAGTCTTTGTGTAGCCTTTTCCCTTGGCAGCTGCTCTCACTTGAGTAAGAAATGCTCTTTGTCTCTCTTCCAGGGGGAGGTTTGCCTTTATAGCACCCTGTGACTCAGAGCACATTCCCTTTTTAATAATGGAAAGGAAAATGGAGTTCCTTTCCTTGGTATCAGCAGCAAGTTTGGCAAGAGGCAGATTAGATTCCACCCCTTTTTTTTTTATATATATATTAAGTTTTGAATGATCTTGAGGAATTCTGTAAATATTTTATTACGTATTTTATAGGTGAAACATTTTATATCTAGCAGTCTTTTTGGGAGCATAGTCATTTAGTTTGGTTTCTCTTGCCCCACGGTTCAGCTGTAACTGCTTCCATCTGTCGAAATCTATGTGCAGTTCACTATTTGTCAACCCCTTAGGTAGGCCTTGCTGTTTCTGTTGGTTTATTGTTAATCATCATATTCAGGAAGAATAAACATCTTTGACATTACCAGTAAGGACTTCCAAGAATGAAAAGAAAAAAAAAAATCTTCATGTTTTAATCGCTCTTGTCATTTTTAAAAAACATTTCTTCAGCAGTTTAATAGGAAATGCTTATTGATAGAACCGGTTGAAAGAAACATAAATCAAAAGAACTCAAAGAAAAATTGGATTAAGTAATCACTACTGCAAACAATTTAAAGATTAACTTTTCAGCAAAATAATGTTGAAAAAAATTGTCCAAAAATATTATTTTCCCCTTAAGTTATATTCATATTCATCTGAATAAATCTCATGGTCACAAATTAACAGAATAAACCTTATCCCTTCAGTAACAAACTATATTTTCTATCATCTTCCAGTGACACCTCTTCCATTTTTCAAAAAACCTGGAAAGCTCACTCTACATAGTAAAAGCCTCATACGGCAAAGGCAAGAAATCTTGTTTAAATGTCTTGTCAACTGTGTCAGCAACTATGAATGACTTCAAGATGCTTTCCTAGTCTATCATTATTGCTACATTGATAAATACTTGATATTTTCTATTTTTCCCAGCAAGATAAACAGCACACTCATTTCTCTATGCTACTTTACATCCACCACATAGTCCATCCAAATAGATCCGTGTTGCAGTAAATACTATAAATAGATATATAGATAAATATTTACCTTTTAAAAATAATTTTTTCAAAATGTTAATTTTGAGAAATACCACTTTTAATGTCATTAAAACCAAGAAATAATAAAGGAAAGGTTTTTAAAGCAGCCTACATTGCAAAAGTTTATCTGTTTTTATATTTTAACTTGTGAGAATTAATTCTCTGCAAAAGTTTTGAAAGCAAACTTGCAAAACAAGAGAACTAAGATTACCATAAAGAGGTTTTTGAGGTTTGCAGTTTTGCAGGCATCAAGTGTGGTATGTGGGTTGTTTGGTTGGGGTTTTTTTTGGCTTGCTCCTTTTTCAGATTTTCATTTTTAAAAATCGGAAAATTATTTTTTCTCTAAGCAAAGAGAAATCACCTGCACTCATCATCCAAATATGCAAGACTGTTACCCACCGCCTAAGATATCATTGCTCGTAACGTGTGATTATCTTCCAGGAAAATTCATTAATTTGAATTTTCAAATATAAGGCTGTACAGTACAATTATTTATGGCTCTTTCAGTAAGTTGAAACGTTCATGATCTCTCAGTTATGGGCTACCCTTAGCATAAGTACAAATAAATTAAACTACAAAAAGAGTAAACAATCAGATTAAGATCCCACCAATGTAGAAATGGGCAAAGCCTTGGAATGGCAGGGAATGGCACAGGGGCTAAATGTTACAAAAATCTGACAGAAGACATCTCAGACCTAAGCTGGAAAATAAGAGGAAGGAAAAAAAGAACCAGAAATCCTAGCAAAAGATTAACTTGAAAATGGAAGGTCTAACAGATAAGTAGTGTTACCCACAAGAGTAACTTATCTCAAGAGCAGAATCCAAATGAGCAAAGAGAGCTTCTCTTCTTCATACATAATGAGTTAAACAAATCCAGAGAATGATTTGAAAATACCTGCTGAGCTTAAGATCTTGTACAGTAAGACTGTGCTTTAAGAAAACTCTGGCAGCCAAAATATAACTGCAGATTTTTTGCTCTTTCCCACCTAATTTATTGTTTGCATTGCAGTTGCACAAAAACCTAAGCTGTGCAACAATATATGAATTTTATCCTTATCATTCAACATAGAAGTATTACTCTATACTCACAACAGGAAGTGACTGCCAAATTTACCTTTACCTAGGTTTTTCTCAGGCTCTACCTATCCCTATATAGAGGATGAAATCAGAGGTATTCAACTACCATACATGGGGGTATGGTGTGAATAATACAGCCATGTTTTTCACATGTGGATAAGATTATACATATAAATATGCACTCACATACACACTCAGAGCTCAAAATAACAGAGAAAAAACTTGCTGCTTCTAAAAAAGAAATACCTGCCATACCTCTGTTTTGTAATTTTACCTAGGACTGCCAGTTACAATCATAAATTATTTCTAACAAAACCAGAGGAAAGTCCAGTTTATGCCCAACTTTGAGAGCTAATTTACTTTTTTCATGTACGCTGAGAAACTTTTTCTCATAAGATTTATCTCCAGACTCATTAGTGACCTGGGAATGGAATAAAAGGGCTGTGACAGGTACAGCTGAGTACATAACTGTAAATTTATTCCTTCATGTGAATTACAATCACCGTGTGTGCAAACGTATTAATTTTCAAAATAATCTGTTCTCATGAGACAAAAATTCTGCTTCTGAGAGATAATTACAGTTTTGGCCTTTCTCTTTTATGGAATTCCTTTTAAAAGATGATGATTATACCATGAAGAGCAGCAGCTGGTAAGTGTCTTATTTGATTAACAATTCAAGTAAAATTTACATAAAATCTTTGCATGCAAGATGAGAGTTTCCAGAGGAGGATGGAGCCCTGTCTCTTGTATCTTTGCAGTGCAACTGATTTCAGTACAAGTTCTCTGGTTTCTCTGTGCATTATGTAGTGTCAAAATTGCAAAGCTGATTTAATGGACATTACTAACGAATACTGTCTGCAAGCAGAGTAATTACACAGATCCATTTGCACATTTTAATTGCCTCAATGTTTTGTTGTGTTTTTTTTTTAATGTGTGTTTTTGATTGGCATGTTTCCTGTGCTTGTTACAGAAATTTACCAATGATGTTTGTAAGAGAATAGGGAAGCAAAATGCAAAAACTAGATGAGAGTAAACACCGTGTTTTAACATTTCATATATAGCCTTCCACCACAAAGCAGCCAATTTGTAAATAAGACATACTTTGTTGCAGGTGTATGAAAGGCTTTCAATTTTTTCATTAGAAGAGTCTGAAGCACTGATTTACATTATAGGAGAGAAACTTTTAAAGCCACCTATATACAAATCCAAAGAAAATAAATTAAAAGTCACAGCCTTTATTTTTCACCTCAAGTGACATCAGTGATTGGTTCTAGATTCAAACCTGAGGGAAGCTTTGTTCTGTTTCCCTGATTAGCTCGTCCTTCCAGAAACCCGTGTGGTGTTGTTTACCCCACAGTAGTGTTTCTACCTATAGGAAATTGAAAAATGCTTGCTTGGGTGCTCACGTGGGCAGATCATATGAGCCAGCAGTGGATTGAATTCAAATCAATGGAGTCATTAGGATCAGGCCCTCAAGGTGCCTCATCAGTAACACGATGTGCCCAATTCATATCTGAAACATTATCTTCAACACATGAAGCTTGCTATGTCCTCTCCTTGGGCTTATTACAGGCCCTGGCAACTTTAACAATTCTGTCTTTCCTTCATACTTACTATTGGGACTCAGTTTGCCAGGCCTGTTGAAAACAAAGAGTCCCTTTAAAGGGTTTGTGTAAGGGCTGTTGTCGCTGGATTGCCAGTTATAGGCTTGAACTTACTCCTCTGAATTGTAATCACAGCAGGATCAGACCCAAAATGAGATAGTGTCTCTAGCTCCAGTCAGACTGTGATGTTGAAATTCCCATTACTAAAATGTAGCCTTTCTATTTCTTTGTATGCAATTCTCAGGGCTTTTCAGTAGCAGAAGGCAAGAAAATTCCAATAATATCAGAGGGATCTTACTTGCTTCAAGTAGATGACAATCCATGGGAATTTTCAGCAGCTTTTTTTCTCTGCGATTATTTTCTGTGGTAAAAGCATAACTGAAGGGAAAAAAGTAGATGACATCAGAGGGGAAATATCAAGAAGTGACATGCATTGTGGAACAGAAAGATGCTTCACTCCATTAGGCACTAGGGTGGGTCAGAGAAAAGCACTCACTTCCAAGGTTGGATGAAGATTTCCCACGTGACTTCGAGGAAATCATATCTCCCCTGTAACCCTTCAGTACTATGTCATCGGAAGTCTCTAGGATAAAACTGAATGCTAGCTCAGAGGTGTTCACAGAAAGGAAGGCTGGAGAAATGTCTAGATAGTTACAAAAAGAACATGAGAAAAAGATGTGTGAAACCAAATGAGTAGTCAGTAATAATTACTTTTAGGAATGAAAGAAAGTTCAGACTGCTTTGCCTGGAGACGTAAGGATCACATGCACTCCACTTGAGAAGTCATTGCTGTAGGAGAGTGCACATGAGTTATTGAGCCACCACAAGAAATCCCAGTTCTCCTCTATTCTGATGGGATGCATTAAAAACAAACGCAAGCTCTTAAGTGCATTAGGAAAAATTAGGGTCAAGTGGGACCATGTGCACTTACAGTGGGGTTTAACCCTCAGTTAGAGCCACCTGACAGCCTTAATTTAGGCAGAAAAACAAAAAATAAATTATTTTCCTCCTTTCTCCCTCCTCCCCCCTCTTGAACACCAGGAAAAAAAAAATTACTTCCAATCACAAGAGGCTCACTCTGACATCTGAAATGGCAGGCTGCACACAGCCAGTGATTTTTAACTGCCAAGGCCCTAATCAGTGGGGTACAATTACACATCAGAACACTTCCTAGGCCATTTTCCATGGGCACTGTGAATTCATCACCACCAATCCATAAGTCTGAGATTTCAAGGAAACTTCTACTCTGGCTGACTAGGGCTGAATCCCAGCTTCAAATTCAACAGGGCAGTTTATTAGTGTGCTGTCATCTCATCAAGATGATCTGTTGCAGCTCAGAATTGATCTCGAAGGCAATAATGAAAAATTTGTAGGCTTGGTACATGAGTATTCTCCTAAAGACAAAGGGAAAGCCTGGTGGGTGACTCCAAGTTTTGTTTTTAGTTTATAGATGTTCTTCCTTGGTTTCCGAAATGAGATTGTAAGAAAGCTGGGGCCCCAGGAGTGCATTTAACGTTACCTTCCTGCAGCTCAGAGAAACTTTCCATTAAATATTTTTGAATGAATAAACCCTCTTGCTCCATATATTAAAATTCCTCCACCCAGGGTCAATGAGATGGTGACAATTAACCAAAGCCATAAAATCTCTAATAAATCATTACATAAAGGATTTAGAAATTCTTATTTCAATGATTTAGAAAAGGCAACACCACCTTTTCTGGTGGGCACTGTAAGAGAAACTTTAAAGAGCCACAAAATGCAATGCAATTGGATATTAAATTTGATTATTAAAAAAATCCCAGCATGAAATAAAAAAGGCAAGGAACAGAACACGCACATAAACTCTGTAGGTAAGGAAATGCCAGTGCAGTGGATTTTCTCAGTCTGGATCCATTCAGATTTCAATGGAGTTAGTAACAAGGTACACTGGCATGGGGGAGGCAGATTAAGGTCCTAGAAGTATATGCAATTGAAATACTCCATAATGGTTTTTGTGATCTAGGACTTTTATTCTGGAAAATTGTGTCTATCGTTGCAACATGGAATTTTTCTTGCATATCACACACACTCACTACCAGGCTTCTCTGCAGAAAGATCAACAAAAGAGGGGACTGGAAACAATATCCCCCTTTACATCCCTTTCCCTCCCATCAGTCATTCTGGCTGGCTGGGTGGACACTTCCCTCCCACACTCCCATTTCTCCAGGTTTCTCTCTGCCTTGGGCCCCTGTGCTGAGCACTGCACTAGCAGTCATCTCCCAGCCCCATGCACATGGGGCTCTATAATAGAACCTCTCTCTGAGTCCGAGGAAGGGAGGATGGTACTGAACAGGCAGTCCATGAGCTTTCTAAAAGACAACGCCTCATGCACTTGAAGAATCACCTTCCCAAATTCAGTCCAGCAGTATGTGGGACCATTCATATGGCCACACCTTTTAAGCCACAGTCAGATCATGGGAAGAGCTCATCTGTGTCTTAAGGTCCAAACCATCGACCAGATTAAGAGTGCAGCACCCAGTAGCTCTGATTGGGACCTTACTGGAAAGACTACCATAACGTTTTATATCTACTTTATACAAAAACCTGACTAATCATTATAACTCATGCCCTGGACACTGAGCCTGTAACCCACAGAGATGTAGAAATGCTTGCCTCAGGCATTAGACAAAAGAGGCTTTCAAAAATGTACTTGTAAGACACTAAGAAAATAAACACAGAATTAGGCAGCAGCACACTATTTAATTTAGATAGTTCTTCATATTTACTTTCTGGACAACTGCCCTGCAAGGCCAAGATTTTTTAATTTATTTGAATCCTAATGTGTATTAGGAAGTCATAATTTTAGAATTCCAGAGATAAAAGGTAGGATTTTTCTGAGGATGAGGAAAAGGTGGATTCAAATACCATAGCTGAAAAATTCCCATGCATAAACCATGTAATTTAAATCTCCTAAATTTGTGAGTGAAGCCACACTATGTTTACAGCTGTTGTTCAGAGCATAGAAAACTTTTGGCCTGTGATAGAACAGCATCTTTTTTCTTTAGCCTTGCCTAAAACTTATTATTCATGGAGCATGGTTCTTTCCCCTACGAGTACTTGGCTAGAAAGGTCTGCATTTCATGCATTAATCTCTCCAGGATTAGCAAAGAAAACACTTATCATTAAAGCAATGTCAATATATTTACATGCAGCATGACGAATAAGAAACTCTCCAGATTACTATGTCTGTTAAGCTGTTTGATTCTCCTTCTTAGCTTAAAAAAATTAGAACATTTTATCTGATTCATGAAGAAAACACAGAGGGAAACGTCAACATATTCTACTACTTCGTTTTCTTCCTCACCTTTTTTTTGTCAGCAGTGAACAGCTGTTCGTTTTCTAAAATAGAAACTCCTTTTTTTATTTTTTCACATCAAAAATAAGCCATCTTATCCATCCAGCTTTCTAAGCCTAGTGAGGTGTAAATACTCATTTCCTAGTATCTGGCATCTAAAGGCCAGAACAACATCTTCCCACAGATTTCTTTCTCACCTCTTATCAAATATCACAGTTGCCTGTAATTCACCTTTCCCTTCAAGATCACTTGATGAACCTCTACTTGCTACATAGTCACAGGCCTGACTGAGCCAGAATTGCTGATGTAAAGGGTGGAGATGGCATTTGTTTTGTGATACCTTATCAGAGGGCTGATACAGATGTCTCAATGAAAGCTTAATAGCAAGGGAAATTTTCAGGCTTCTCATAGTACCAGCATCTCACATAAGCTCCTAGTCCAGTGTGGCACAAATGCCTTCCAATCCTTTTTAATTTTAATACTACATCACAGTTTTTACAGGTCATTTTATGATTTCTATCCCTGAAGCTGCGTAATCTACACAGCTCAGTGCAGTGCTTCTGCTTCCTTACCTCAGTTAGAGGAAAATCACTATTCAAAATACAATGTAATCTTTTATTTCAGGTTTCTGTATTTTGATCTGAGATTTTGAGCCTTGTCAAATTTTAGATCCAAATGGCTCTCTTGGTTCCTAGCCAAGACCTTTTCCTGATAAAGTAGAGCTAGGAAACTTCTGTCAAAGTGGAAATGTCTACAAAGAATTTAGCAGTGGCCCTCGGTGATAACTGAGGGTTGATGGGTAGTAACTGAATCAGTGTCCTAAAGAAAAATACTCACAGCTGCCCCTTTCACCACTGCAAGAACTGTTTTTTTCTTGAAGGGGGAAAGAATTTTCTTATAGCAACAAAATAAAAGGGAAAGACTAAATTAACACTGTACAAAATGTCATACCTATAGACTCAAAAAGCTGTTGAAATTGACATTCTATATTTACACCAGTGCTACTCAGAAGGAAAGCAAATATTTGAGTGTCCTTGGAACACAAAAATACAGACATGGGCTTGATACCCTAATGCAAAGCACATACTAAATGTTCATTAATCTAATTACAGGCTGAATCCTGGAAAAAGCTTTACTTCCCACAGGAGAGCTGACAGTGTGGATATAACTTGCAGCAGCACTAGTTATTACAAACCAGATTCCAGCCCTTTTTCCCACATTGATCGTGGTACCACAGGGGTAATCTGTTGATCTATACAGAAATCCTTGGAGTAGCTTGGGCTACACAGACTTGCCATTGCAATGGTTCATTTGCAAAGGTAGACTCCTTGATTTTCCTTCTGTGCATGCTGGGCCAGACTCTGCCATGCTCATGCCACCTCAAAATAAAGTCTATATACTCATTATAATGCCAACATATCTCACACTAAGAAGTGGGGTGGGAAGTTCATCATATGAATCAGCCTCAGGATTTCTACACTACTACAGCGAGGGACAGCTACACAAGCATTGCCAAAAAAGCATCTTTTACACTGATAACCTATGCTTCATCTCAGTCCATGACATTTTATCTCTTGACCAAAGTTACAGTACAGAATAAATTGACACAAACCTCTACATTTCTGAGCTTATACTGAATTACAGGCAGATAAAATACATATATTTGATTATTTAAGTAGATGAAAATGTTAAGGTTTTAATTCTTCAAGTTTAGCCTTCTCTTCACAGTAGACATTAGTGCACTTTTCACACAATTGCCACGAGTGAAATATTGGTCTTTGCAAATGGCAAGGGGTTTTTATTATTATTTGTTCATTTTCTTTTTATTTGGATTCTTTTTTTTGCACCATAAAATTCCACATAGTCAGAATTTCTTCTCTGTGAGAGATGAGGTCAGAAGCTTGTAAGTTGCCATTTCTTTCTCTGATGTTCTTATACGTCTAAACTGACTGCAGGTCATAGCAATGAGATACAAAGAAGACTTGCACCAGCTCTCAGAAAATGAGCCCAAAAATCTTTACATACCATCCTTCACTACACTGCAACAGATAGTGCAAGTTTTACTATTGTTTGTATTCAGTTTCATGGTCTATATCACATGGAAAAGGCAATGTACGTAGCTTCCCTCGTCAGCCAATCAGCTCCCCCAGTTTTTTCACAAACACTATTTCTTAAGAAAAAAAAAAAAAAAATAAAAAAAATCAGTATTTCCCTTTGATTAGCTGCAAAAATTCCATGACTTGTCTCAATTCCAGAATTTGCTTCAGCCAGATTTCTTCAAGGCAAATTTGTAACAGTTTTATTTAGCATGAAATTAACTTCAAAATACTGAGGTGGTATTCCCCCCCTCAAGTCACTTTCCTCACTATGTATAAAACAAAACTTCCCACTTCTTTAATGAATTTTTTTTTTTTTTGTCTATAGATAATCAGTAGGATTATGTGCAAGAGAGGATAAAACAAAAAAACCCTACCAATTATATTCTATTCTCCATATTTTTAGTTCTGAAATAGAGTGGATCCCAAGAAAGTATCCCACCACAGGCATCTTTCATTTGTCTAGTGAACCCGTTACTCAGCAAATCACCATAGGTTTCACTGACCTTGGTAATATTATAAGGGTCATATTTTCCCATGGATGAATTGTTCTGAAACAATTTCTCCAGTGTGTTAGGCACACTGGCTGTTCTTTGGCATCAGGCATGCGTATCCTCTTGATTTCTTTTTTTCTCTTAAACAACCATATTTATTGTGGCCACCACTAAGGAAATCTCCCTTCTCTGAAACTTCAGCGTTTTAACATTTCTCCCTTTGTTTCTTTCCTTATTCTATATAGAAAGGTGTTAACGAATTATACCACTTTTTAATCCTTTTAGAAATCTCCTTTCTCCAGCTTCTGGATGCAACTGTAACAGAACTAATAGAAATCATTTGCTTTTTCAAACAGCAGTCCACTAAGTACAATGGACCTAGAAGCAAGTAATTAATAACCTCAGTACTAATACTTTATTTAGAATTGAAAAAACCAAGCTCAAAACATAGAGGACCATTCATTTCCTCACCTCAAAAGCATGCAAAGAAACCTCTAACAATCCAGAATGCATCCTAATGCAGACAAAAAGTTCAAGCCACAAGCATAAAACTATCTGTAGATCATTTAGAAAATACAGACAAATCCTGGTCAATGACAAGGACTAAACCTGAAGCAGTTTCAAACACGACAATTTCTCCCAGAACTGGGCTATGTGTATGGCAGCCATCTACTAATAATTTGCACTTTGGGATAGTTTCAAGTGGGCAAGAAAAAATATAGATATTTATTAACAAAAACATTACATAAATTAACTTGGGTAAAAAAAAAAAAATTACTACCCTTTATTAAAAAATAGGTACAGAAAGAGCCAAATATCAATCCATACAAAGCTGTTACATGGCTTAATGAAGCTATCAGTCAGGTAAATAACCTTTCCTATCAAATGTGTATTCAAACATCTAAGGTAAAATAAGAATTTACATTATCATACTGGAAAGAAACACAAAGTGGAACAAATCTCTACCCCAACTTGCATTTTTTTGTCCATCATTTGCCATTTTTGTTTACAGCCATCAGACTCGCTATGAAATAAAGCATGAGCATATGCAATGCCTATATTCCTTTGCACACTTGGGAAAGCAAAATATTTTCTTTTCTAACATAATTAGAGCTGCCAGCAATGATTTATCAGTGTCACAGAACTGAATTTGTAAAAGCAACTATAGATATCTCCATATTTCTTTCAGTCAGTCCTTCTTTCATAACTTTTGGTTGCCTGGAAGAAGATTTTAAGAGCAAGAGACTTCACACTATTTACATTAAACCTTGCTAAAGCAAGTACTCTCCTTTCAGTGAATTGTTTCAAAACAGTAACAACCTTAGTAAAGAGCATTATGAAAGACTATTTGTTACCATCACAGGGAGGTACTGAGAATGAAGACTGGAAAAAAGTATGGAGTTATTTGCCTATTCTTTTATGAAAATAACCAAATACACACAAATCATTTGCCTCGTATACAACAAAAGAATTAGCATTTCATTTCAAGTGGTAAAGACATTACAATGAATAGAGCTATAGACTCCCAATGTCTATTTTCTTGGATTTCATACACATTTTGATATTCCTTAGGATTAGGCAATTCAGCTAGAAAAAGATGGCTTATAATGGGTTTTATTAGGACTTACAGAATCTTGCCCAAATGTGGTGTTTTGTACTACGTGTGAGAAGGGAGAAAAGAGGAAATTCCCATTGGCTAAAAGGAAAAAAAAGGTACATATGAAAACCAAATGAGTAAGAAACTTGCTGACTCACTACTGAAGGACATTGTGGAATAAATCATCCCTGCTCCTTCCCCAGAGGTCAGAAAGAATTAGTTTGCTGTAATATTTTTGGATTATTTGAAATACCTCGAAACTAGAAAATAAATAACTGAAAAATACAGACCTTGACTGGGAAAGTTTGTAAATGGTTTCTACCAAGGATCAAAATAGTGCTGAACTTTTATAAACAGTGCTGAACTTTCTCAGGTTTTCTTTTTTTTTTTCTGTGTACAGCAGCTGGCATTTGAAAATGTCATCTTCTGCATCTATGGGGAAGTACAAAATTTATACAACAGTATCAAGAAGGCCACATCACAGGCACCTTTGTCACTTGTCTGGCTCCTTCTAACTTCATCTACGGAGAGCTATGAGGCAGATATCCTCCCACACTTGTCCTACATTATTTTCCTAGAGCCTGGTGACGCCAAAATCAATTCCAGTAGTGTGGAAAGTACAAGAACACGTCAAGAAAGAGGGAAAAAAATAATGGATGTTCTGCAACACTAGTCAGAGAAAAGCTGCTTCAAACTCAAGCTATGCCTGCTTATCTCACTTTGTTTTTGAGCTTCATTGACTTCACATACTGAAATCCCAGTCCAGATATTTTGCTAGATCAGTTCCCACAGTAAAAATCACAGAACTGATACTCCATGTTATTTAGTACCAATTAAAAAATGGTTGTGTGTTTAAGCAGAGGTCATAGTCTATGTTTACAGCATTACTCAAAGAACAATGTTCACTAAGGTAGACAGTGAGTAGTGTACATTTGCAACATGCTTAGAGATGTAAAACATTATTTCTTTTCTTATTACCTGGAATTGGCCAGCCTAATTTTCTTATATATATCAACAGTGAAAATGAGAGCTGACCCTTTTTGATAGAATGTAGTAAAAGGCCAATTAGACTTTATTGTCAAGGCTAATACTCTCTTGTTACAGAGCAGAAAATTATTCTGCCAGTCGATGTGAATTTATTTATAACATGAAATTTGGAACCTACTTTCAGCACAATCTGATTTGCTACTCCTAAAAGTAAACTCTGACTAAAAAAATCCTCTATACAGAGTATGTGAATGGATTCTAGTATTTGCATGCCAAGTAGTGTTAATCTGTAGTTATTGCATTTGGTTTTGTATGTTACAGCCTTTTTAATGTTTAAGGGAAACATTTATGGGGCCAAATTAGGACAAGTTGTGGTCTTCTCTTAGGATTCAGTTCCTAAACAGCATGTATTTCAACGATGATGCTTCATCCATACACACAGTATCCAAAGTATAAACAATACCCACAGAAACAAAGGAAAACACTGAGAAGTTTGAACAATAGATATTCAAGTTCATGGCACATTAGGGTTCCTGTGACACATGAATGTGAAGTGATTTGTAATTGCATCATCCATTCTCCCTTTGAAATAATTTTTATATCTGACTCAGAGGTCTGGTCCAAATCCCAGCAACTTCCACAGGAAGATTTCTGCTACCTCACTAAGCTTTGAAGTATACTCTGAAGTACATCCATATTATTTTCAACATACATGATTTCAACATACATTATTTACTCAAGTATAGAATGGCAGTGCAGTGCACTTCACAAGTCTAATCAGAAATTTTGTAGAGTTCTGGTTGCATTCTTTAAACCTCTTCATTCCTCTTAAAAACCTGGTGACCAGGTGAGATTGAGAGGATGGGGTGAAGTCAATCTAAGTCGTACTAAGAGTCACAAGGAAAAAACAGATCCTAATTGCAGCTGAGCCACCAATTCACTGCAGGATCATGCACAGGTCTTTATGTCCTGTGCCTCAATTTCCAGATCTGAAAAACAGTGCCACACACACATACCACCACTAAAACCAAACACTGCATCTGACCACCGGTTCTCAAACAAATATGTGCCAAAAAGAGTAAAACAAAACATGCTACCATAAAAAAGAAAGCAAATGCCAGGAAGTCATGCCTTTAGGCTTCAATTTATTCTTTCCACCTCTTCTCCTTCCAATTCCTTTTACTTCTGCATATGTACATATATGAACACACACACAAAATAAATTATTTAGGAAAAGATCAAATCTGCTTTTTTCCAGACATGTAGAAAATTATGCTCCAGCCATATTTTCTACATTTGCTTCCTCAGGGTGCTTTACTGAGATGGACCTAGTCATGATTCAGATCCTTTTCCCAGGCTTGAGTAAAGCATCTGGCAAATACACATGACGAGAGTAAAAGAGGAGAACTTCAAAATAAAGGGAGGTATGTTTTGAGAAAACTGAGAAATGATTTAGTGACAGTTCATAGTATTTCCTTCAGGCTAAAAAGTCCCTTTTTACTTTACAGAACTCCAGGTAATCTCAAGTCTTACGAAAATAAATAAACCCAAACAATATATAAGATGCCTCTTTGCACCTCTCAGATAAAGTGACCTGAGCCTCCCATTAGGCCAATTACACATTACTACTGGGAAATTGATTTATAAGGGACCCTCCACAGGTATCCAACAGCTGTATAAACTATGAAGATAAAGCCACAATGCACCAACACAGATTGAAAATCATTTAAGAAGCTTTTAAAATAAATATCTTAAAGCTGAATTCAAGCCAGAGTCATTTAAACAGCTGTAAAGAATAAGTTCCCTCATTTGCTTTAGAATACCTTTATTGCAAGAAGCTAAACTTTGTTATTCCTTTATTTTTATTTACTCAAAGAGTTCCAAGTCCAAAGAAATAGCTGTTATCAGACAGCCTCATGTTTTTAATAAGTCACCAAGTCGCATAAAATCCAATTACTGACTGTTAGAATGCAGAATATTTTTTAAGATTAGTCTTGCTCACACTGCATAAATTTGCATCATGTAAAGTTGCACTGATCCAAAGATCACTGAACTCAGTAAAGGGACATTGAATCTCCTGTTAGACTCTGATAGAATACAAAAACATGGGAAGTCATGCAAGCTTGGTTTGTGGTGGTCCAAAGAAGGGAATTAATTTCTAATTTGACAGTATACTGTGACCAATCTTACTCCCAACAACAGGGGCCTTTATCTTCTGCAGTAATTATGGCATTTTTATCATCAAGAGCCAAATCCACACTAGAGAGCTGAAAATGTATGCATGTCATTTTTCTTTGTTAACATATACCCAGCTCATATTTCTGCTTTCACACAGCAGATCTTTCTAAACTGTAACACAGATACTTGCTTTTAAATAAAGTTTTTTTCAAAAGACGATGAAAAAAACAAAGCTTAGAAGTCCTCCAAAGTAGCATATGTATGTTCAAAATGTGTGGCCTGGTCATACAATGTATCTCCATGAATCATAAAAGGAGATAAAATGTATGACTGCTTGGTTTTTTGTCACTTACCTTTTGTCTTCATAGAGCTAAATGTCACAGTCCATCTTGGCAGCAATAATCATACTCTGCTTTTGTGTTTCAACTGCACAGAGATGGTTGTATATCCACAGGACTATGACACATTTGAATTAGACCTTTAGAACACAGAACATGAATATACAGTTGCTGAGGATGTACCCTAAATTCACCCAGACCGATCTCAATGATCATTGGCCTTTTAACTGCCCTCTGAGCATTAAAACTCTTGTCAAGGATGCATGGGGAGGCCAATGATTTCTTTTTGTTGTGCTAGTTAGGGAGAGGTAATATTTTCCAGTTGCCATGTCGGCAAGCTTCTGGTATTTAGCTGTGAGCAAATAACATTATAACTATATAAAAAAAGGTTTGATGAGGTAATATAAAACATTACAGTGGCGCCCAATATAGTCTCCCAGGTCAGTAATACGCAATTTAAAGTGTTCCAAAATAACAAACAGGCTCTATATACAATAGATTCTAATAGCTCTTAAAAATGCCCTCATCACTGAGTTAATTTTAAAGAATGTAGTACTAAAAGAAATTTTTTTAAGTTGTAGGAATATTTTTCTGCTAGCAGAATCACAGCCGAATGCAACAGGCAATGCACTTGCTTTGTAAGATTTTTTTTTCCTAAGATTATTGCAGACAGTAAGTCCAGCAACTCCTCCTCCACTGTACCAGGAGCAGAGACACGAGGTCCTGCCTGGAGCACAAGCTGTTGCTGAAAGAGCATCCACCTCCAGGGATGGCAGCTGCAGCAATTTCACTCAACATTGTTCAGGCTTGTCAAGACAGTGAGCCAAAGAGCAAGGAGCTCCACATCTGCAGCAAGGCGAGCTCTCTGTGTCTGCAGGCCACCTCCTGCATTGGTGTAAATATTATGACATATTACAAAATATTGTGGTGTTCTTATTTCAGCATTTTATCAATTTACCAAAACATCTCCATTTACTTCCCACATTTCAAAGTTATCTGCTCAGATAGATAATAAGGTAGTTCTATATTCAGGAAAGAAAAACAGGCATCCCCAAACGGCCATCCCTTGCAGGTGAAAAGAAAGCATAGACAATTTTTACTAGACATGTAATTTCTGAATTCCTACACTTAGGTGAGAATTAAGTCCTCAGACAGTGGCATTTCACATCTTTAATACTAGCAAGATACCCATAATTTTCCAGCAAAAGTCAGAGTCTAACTGGAACTGTTGAAATAAGGTACTTGATCAGCAGTAATCAAAAATTTACACCTCTTACAATGGTAAGAGCAAAGTGTCATGGATTCTTCTTCTCCCATCCCATTTCTGAATCTTTTATTTTTCAATTTTCCCCCAAAATCAGCATTTTTGTTTCAAATCATGACTGCATGGTGAGATTCTCAACATTCTAGGAATGGGAGCTTTAAATAAATCCAGACTTCATGGTATCAGTAATAACAATCAAAGTTAGAGATATTTTCTGAGAGTCAGAGCTCTGACTCTTAGGCTGCTGTTTCATTTGAGTAAAAGCTGATGGCAACATATCATGTAATTTCATGTCCACTATAAAATTTTTCTTTCTTATTGTGTGACTGAAAAAAGTACACTGGATAGAGCTTCTGTTTCTTGCTATTCTGAAACACCTACAGAGATTAGGCTACTGTATTTATTACATTTTTCAAACCTACCAGCAGAGTAAGTGAAGTATTAATAACAAGGGCTATTTTTCTTTAGTTTTTTTCCTAAAAGATAATGTTCACATCACTGTTTTGTTTTTTTTTTACAATGATATTAACAAAAATAATGTATTCTGAAATACAGAATACCCCTTTGCTTTCTTTCCAAAGTATACTGACCATCTTTTCTTGCTTCTTAAATCTCAATTGCCTGACCTTGTTCAGTTCCCTCGACATTATTTATGCAGTAAAAATGAATGCTGTGTCCTATACTTCTAATTTCATTATGTCCTATATGTTTCATTACACTTATATTGTTGTTAAATGCATATATACTTGCATATAGGTTCTCCGTATTTCTAGAGTCAAATATTTGCCAAGGCACACTTGCAGCATAAAACAAAGTTGTAATTTTAAACAAGTGGAATATCCCTGATTTAGTAAGGGAAGAATGGGGTGTTAGTCCTTAAATTGCTGTTGCCTTTTAACCATGAAACACACACCACAAAATGTTACTTGTGGTGGACTAAGAAAGAAGAATTCCTTTCATAAAATTTAATGAGCGCAATGTTTCTACATTTTATAGGTCACAGGGTGTGAAAAACAGCTCAGTTTTAGCCCTGATGACATTTTCATATAGGTGAAAGTAAAAATAGAGAGAGATTTGACATCTTGACATAAAAGGGGCACAGTATTATGTTGCAAGGGTACTATGCATAAGTTTGGAGTGAAAACGTAACATCTGATTCTACTTCTAGACACATATGGCTATACCGAGAGAAATTCAGGCATGTTTTCTCTTTACAGTTAATAGAAAATACAGTGATTTGAGAATGATGAGGGTATAAGGTTTGGAGCTGGAAAAAATGGAAGTTATCCCAAAAATATTAAGATCAAAATATTCTTCTGCATTGTTCTAGAAACTACCAGCCTAGAGTCAAGGAACCCAGTGTCCTTTCTTACTTCTTTACCGTAAGAACATTTTTATCCATAGTATTAAATCAGAAATACAATGGTATAGAACCATTCAAGACAACTACAAGGTAATACAGTAACATTATTGTAGCATCTAAAACTGTACAGGAAATCTGTCAAAATTACTTTCTTCCCAAATTTTTATGTTAAAATTAACAATACTACTAAAGTAAAGAAGAATGCCAAAACTATTTGCCTCGATAGTATCTTGTGCAAATGTCTCAAAGTCATTACATTTACAGTAAAACCACGATTTTTGTAGTTTCACTTCCTTCTGGAAAACTCGGACATGTAGCTTTATGGTCAGCTCTACATTTAAGTTAGAAAACCATTAATCATCCATTATTTGTGCTTCCCTGTACCCAGTTACAAGACTGGCTCTGGAAGCATTTCAACATGTGCTAATGCACAACTACATGAATAATCTCATCCCTCCATGGCAGGCCCTCTAGCAAAGGCTTAAGGGAAAATATGGTTTAGTTCTAAAGGAAGGAGTTGATTGCTTTTTTTCACTTAACATTTTACAGTAT
Organism: Heliangelus exortis; assembly: GCF_036169615.1. Classification (NCBI taxonomy): domain Eukaryota; kingdom Metazoa; phylum Chordata; class Aves; order Apodiformes; family Trochilidae; genus Heliangelus; species Heliangelus exortis. Next base: position 39,771,013 of record NC_092424.1, read on the forward strand.
CCAAATCTACAGCACTTTAAAACAAACAAAACCAAATGAAAAAACACCAAACAACGACAACAACAAAAAACCAAACAAAACCAAGCCACACAAGCCACAAAACCCTTTGAGATTGAAAAGAGTAAAATGCAAAACCTCCCAGTTTCCAATTATTAGTTCAAAATTGAGAGGGATGTTATCTCCTCAGAGACCAACAGAAAACTTGCACACAGGTCAGCTTTGCCACAGGTCAGCTCAGCTCTCACAACATTTCAGCCACAATAATCTTTCCCACCTTAATGGTCCCCATAATCTCTCAGGAAAAATAATTCTGACAGTTTGCTACAATCAGCAGACAGTCAAGCTGAGCTATTTTTATCCACTTCCCTGATCTCAAGACATGTTTTTACCATGAAGAACCACTGCATTTTCACAACTATGGCATTATATCAGATTAATATGAATCTCTTCCCAAGCATTTGGATCACACAGCTCCATCAGAGCAGCTAAAACCCCACTGGGCAGGTTTTATTTTTGTTGTTGTTTTGCCTGTTTAAACAACATTTTGCCTTTACAGTGGTTGAAGAAAAAAAAATCCCTCAGGAAAAGGCTTATTGCCCTCTATAGAAAAATAAATGAATGAAACAAAACTCTCTCATCACAGAAGGAGCAAATAATTTCTATTACTATCAAAATACGATGTTCAAGTTTACTTGCTGGCACATGTAGAGAATACACTTGTCTGATTTCAAGGACTGACCACCCAACAAAAGACCATCAGCTCACATCAGGATCTCAGGAACCACAATACCCAGAAGTATTCTTTCAATATCTTTGGCAATTACTTGATTAATTTGAGCATCTAGCCACAGCTCTTATATCAGCAAAATCAGGCAGAAGATAGGCCACAAGGCCCAGGGTTCATCTAAGTCTCATGGAAGCATACAGGAATGTTCCTATAAATTTCAGTATTTCAGATCTGCCCTGGGCAGTGTTGCTCCAGCAGATACTTATGACAGATATATTGAGTCTGTTTCTATAGAATCAGAGAGGGCAGAATGTAAACAGTATAAGAACTGGGGTATTTTGCCATAATGTGATGTTCGTTGTCATGTCTTTGAGTGAGTCATAAAGCTGTATTACCCTAGCATTTTTTTTTTTCACCAGATTGGAAGAATGTAGTGAAGAGATAATAAACCCTGGATTTTGCAGCGTCTGCATTTTCTCAAACATGCTTAAAAATTTACATATTAGCAGCAACAGAGCAAATCTAAGACATATTTGTCTTCACACAGTACTTGGAAACAAGGGATTTTTTTTTTTTTTTTTTTTTTTTTTACGATTTTTTTAAAGACATTAACTATTTGTTACATCAGCATTTTAGAAAGACTCTTCCATTCTACTTAGGCTCTTGCACTCTGCTGCTATGGCCCTTCCCTAAATACATGACGTGACATTGTTTGACCAGTGTATCTAAAATTCCATCTTCTGTTCTCTCACTTTTTATGGGGACAATTATATGCCTGATGAGCTATTCCATCACACTACTCTGTTGCAACTTTGTTTAAATTTGAATTCCATGTTAAAAAAATTTAAGATTAAAAAGAAAATAAGAAAAAAAGAGCTTTGCATTTGCATCAGAATTAATTCTGCTATGGACTTTAATTTCTCCATTTTTGAGGTAGATTGTGCCAGTTCAAAGGTAATGATATCAAGGTATCTAGTTACACACATTACCACTTTAAAAAAAAGTAACTTAGAAAGAGTCAGATTAAGCAATAGCTACTGCAGAACAGGTATTACTTTTCCTTTGTTGTGCCTGCTTCATTTCAACCACTGGCCTGCATTGTTTTTCTATTTCTGAATGTCTGTATAAAAAAACTGAGCTTTGGAGCTACGTCCAGGACAGTGCATGATAAAGATTATGGATTTTTGGCTTTCTTGATTCACTAATGCAACAGCACAGATGAACTTGAACTCCAATACTCCTCGTGCTCAGAGAGAAAAATTCAGATTCAGCATCCAACATTAGAATAATCACATGGATTGAAATAAAACTTAAAGGTGTTCAAAATACGAAAACAACAAATAGAAGCAGAGGAATACATCTAAGATGTCAGTATCCTGGCTCTTCCCTCCATCTATCTTGCTAGTCAATTCTTTCTTAGGACTTTTCCTTTCCAATTTGTCAGATACAGGAATATTTGATGGCCAGACTGGGAAGAAGAGGAGCATTGCTGCCTGGCCCCCTTGGCCTTATCAGTGGCTGGCAAACACACATCAGGTCTCTGGAAAGAGTAAATAGAGATGCATAAAGCATTCTATCTGGAGATAATGATGAATGAAGCACACAAAAATTCTATAGCTACAATAATATGATCTAAACCAAAAATAATACAAAAATAATAAAAAAATAATTTTAAAATATGATCTAAAACATTTTCAGTGACCAAAAAGGAATCTCAGGCCACCATTGTATCAAATGGAAGCATAGGACTCTTCTGATAAAGACATGCTGTGTCCAGGTTGCAGAAGAACACTGCAAGATGCTGTAGAAGGATATGAGGATGTATTCTTTTGTGAGGATATCATTGTAAACCTTACCACCCTTTTGAATTGTTTCTTTCAAAAAAAAAAAAACTACAAAAAAGCAAATTCCATATTTTTCCTTATAGAACTAGTAAAATATAGTTGGGTTTTTTAACAAATAAGAATAAAATTTGATGAAACAAACAAAAAAAAAAAATTAAGGTTTTTCTCAACAAAATATATTTTTCCAAAAAAATTAAGATAGGAAAAATATATTCATGCTCTAGTATTTTATAAACTCTCCTATGACTGAAAATGAACTAAAGAAAGGAGAGGTGCTTATAAAACAGATTCCTGGTTATCTACTAAGAGGTTTCCAACCCAAAAAGAGCCTATATACTGCACTCTAATCCCAAGGTATAGATACACTTTCTGTGACCTCAAGCAAAGTGTTGTTGAAAACCTAACCTCCTCCAACTGCAAAATGTGAAAATGAACAGGCATGAATTTGAGATGCTTTGATACTTGTTACTTTTTCATGTTTGACTTTATGACAGTGAGGCTCAAAGACTGGAATATAGCTAACAAGCATTAAAAATAGAGAGATAGCTGGAATCATATAAACAGAGTAAATTCGGTTCCCATTACCCCTTCACTGATCAAAGGTATTTTTCCATGTGACTCTTCTAGCAACAACTGGATCTATTATTTGTTCTAATTATATTTTATTATCCTTTTGTGTCATTTTTATGGCTATATTTTAGAGCACCTTGAGACATATGCAAAGCGATCTATAAATCAGTTAGTAGTAGCAGTTGTGGCAATATCATTATTTTGACAGAGCTGTGATTAATATGTAAATACATTAAAAGATTAATCTTTAAATGCTGGCAATGATGTTTTCGTGCTGATACTTGCTTAATGAAAAATTCTAGAGAAGCAGTTAAAATTTTCTGTCTAAAGAAGCTGAATATTTGAGAGCACAAGACAATTTCCTGGAACCACAGTACACTGCATTTGTCTGAAAAATATGTAGCATGACTATTACAGAGAAAAAAATCATTTTGATGAAACAGAGACCCTTGAAAGTGTCCACAGAGAAGCAGTGAGCAGTTATTCAAAATAGTGTTCGCTATTTTGTTTACACTGCCATCATTTCCCCCACATGTTTCAAACACATTCCAGATTTCCCAAAGTGCTAAAATATTTCTCTTCTGCTAAGCACTTGATGTTCTCTGAATGCTGGGCAATTTACAGTTTGATTGATGATGAACATAAGTTGTTCTACTTGTCTTGGAATACCCTATCTTAAAGAATTGTTTTCATCCCCTCCACCATACCCCTTTCTTTCTCCCAATGAACATTTAACATATTTTCTTAAAATCTATTGTACATACATAAAAAGAAGTAACCATTATGACATAGTAGATAACTCAGTCTTTCCATGCAGCACTATATTTGAATTCCAGTATTGCTAAGAAGAATATAAGAGCCACAGAATTTTTCTATATGGCTCTGTAAAGACCTTTCGATATCAGACTTGAAACCAATAAAATGCTACCTGTGGCTTGCTCTCCTCCACAGATTTCCACAGGAAAAAAAAAGCACAGCAGAGTGATGATTCACTGAGCCAAGATTAAATTCTCATTCTCCACTTCAAGTTAATAGCAAAAATTCTCTCATAGAAAGCACCACATACAGCAACGTCTGATCCTTCGATGTAGACAAAGATGGTAATTTACTAAAAGATCTGTTGATGTCACAAGTATGTATGATGTCACTGGGACCTTTTGAGTGAATGTGGCTTTGTATTCTATCTAGTAAGCTCAAAATAAATATATAAGCTATATCTTTGCAGCTGTAATTAAACTCAATTTTTTCAAATATAGTTATAAAAAATATCCACAAGTACAAATCAGGTTGAACAAATCTGCGTGAACTTCCAACACTGTGATTAATAAAAATGCAAAGATTATAAAACAGCTCAAATTTGATGAAATAAGAAAAATGAAAAAGAAAGCTCTAGCGTTTCTTACAGTTGGGGCAGACCCTTCTTTGAGTACTATAGAATAATCTGGGGTGACACGGGACTTAACTACAACAGAATATTCTTTCATTAGTTCTACCAAGAAAAAAAAAAAAAAAAGAAAAAAGAAAAAAGAAAAAAAAGAAAAATAGGTTTCAAAAAGATTTGCAATTCTACAAAATCATCAGGTGCATTACTACTAGTAAATTCTGAAAAACAATTCTGAAAAACAAGCTGGTGAAGTGAAGAAAATAGCCAAGTCAGTAAAAGCAAATTACTGCTTCAAACAGTTCTCTCTTACAGATCACATATTTTGATACTTTGAATATTTTGATATCTTGAAACTTCTGCTAATTTCAACAGAATTTAAGGACGACTTCACAGGGGGAAACCAAGTAGGCTAGGCTTTCCAACCTTGAGATTTTACTTTTATTTAATGAAGAAATAGGAAGTTACAATAACAAAAGCACTTCTAAAACACAGACAAAATTAACCAAATCAAGAAATAGTGAAATGTACTATTTTTCCATGAAAGTAAAAATAAATAGTTTAAAATAACTTCCCGTGAAAAGAAGCTTAAAAACAAAGTATTCTTTATTTTCTAGTAGGAAAAAACCCTAGAAAATAGGGAGGAAAGGACCACCACACTACCTCTTCTGCAAATATTAAAAAAAAATCTTAAACATAAAATAAGAAAAAATAATTTCTTATAAAAAGAAGACAGTTTTCACTTTAATTTCTCCTCCATTTGTCAAAAAACATATTTATTTTCAACTTTTTACTAAAAAAGGTTGCTCTTTGATTCAGCCAGCACCCAGAGTGACTGCACTTCAGTAAATACACTGAACTAAGAATAAAGGCAAACTGAAGGTTCACATCCACCTCTCTTGACCTTGGTAAATCCTGTACTCACTTAGCAGGCCTTAGCAAAGCAGAAATGGATAAGACTTACTGTGCTTAGGGAATGAAATGGTCTGTTTATTCATCAAACAGCTACACCAGGGCAGCCAACCTTGGGCTATTAACATGCACTTGAACATTTGTTTCAAAATTCAAAACTTAAAGTTCAAAATGCATGGTTTGAAAATTGTGCAGAAAGGGATTTTTGACAGTTCTTGAATTTTCAATGGTTTTTTAAGGTCCTATCAGTTAAATAGATGCTCTGTATGTTGTTCCACACCTGCACAAGTGCCACTCCAGGAATAAAGGGATGCATCCAAAATATTCAGAATCTACTTTCTTCTACCAGGTAGTCTACCATTCATTCTAAAGAGCTACAAAAACTTCAAGATGAGTGCTGCTTAAAATCAGAAGTAACCTTCCACAGGAAGCAGGCAAGTTTATATGCTTAGGTTCCTCGATGCCAAATTGAGTTGGACACACTGAAATTGCTCCAGGCCATGCAGGACCTGGCTGAACCTCTGGGCACGTATGGGGAAAGGAGCATTAGGTTGAGTATTGTGTTTTGGCTGTTTAGGGTTTTTTTAGCAAGTTCTACTCCTACTGCTTTCTTTGCAAATGTTTTCCAGTGATACTGGCTGCTTCCCAGACTTCAGTGAGGATGTCTCTGAAGTCAGCTGCAGCCTCTGAAGTGTGCTGCAAGTATCCTATTGCAGAACTTTAAATGCCTACTAACTGAATGCAGTTGCCTTATTTGTAAAAGGTGGTGCCAAAAGTATTATTACATTTCAGACTATTATCCCTGGATAATGGTGGAAAATTCTGTTTTAAATCCATCCAATACAGCAGTTAGACAAAGGAATGTCCGTGTTTTTGGGTTTTGTTTTTTAATTCTGACAGTTACATTCCTTTAATTTCACCTTCACCTTTTTAAACCATGTATCAAAAGTCACATGATTATTAGCCACATATACAAAAATTCAGATTATCTTTTTATACATATTGATAATAATAGTTGCCAGAGTAACTAAAAACATACCCAACAGCATGTGTGTTCTGAATGCTAAAAAATGAGCACTGTCTGATGGGTATTTTGGTCTATTACTACTGTTATTGACAAGAGGCACCAAGAAGTGATGGAAGTAATTTACTGGTTTTAAATCTTTCAGTAATTTCCAGATTATAAGAATACAAAAATGGAATGGATAGGATCAGAAAAATGTCATCTCAAGGAGGCAAAACATCATAAAGAAGTGAGTTTTTCTGAAAAAGAATCAGCTAGACAGCTGTGTGGAACAATCCAATGTCAATGCATACTGCACATCAGCCTGGAATGGGTGTCAGTCTGTTCACCACAGTTTGGGAATATGCTCTTTATTTTTCACAGAAATGTCTTTTTCTTTTAGATATTCACCTTTCTTGGCTTTCCATGTGAAGCTGGTTAACTGAGTCATCTTTTCTCCAATGTTTGTTTGTTTCCTAAGTGCTTAGTCCATGGAAGGCAAAAGAGGCAATCACAGCATAATAAGCTCACTCAGTATGCTATTAATAACACTGAGAACTGTTAGTACTGGTCCAAAATAATTTAGACTTTGTTCCATTTGAACCCACAAGATAATAAGAGGAGGCTCCAAGAGAGGTGTGGATCACCCACAAGAGGTCTGAAGAGCAACATGTATTTTTACTGGAAGTCTGCTAAGTCGCCAAAACTTTTGGAATCTCATTACACCAGTTTGGCAAAGTGATATCTCTTCTCTGCTTTATGGAAAACATCTTAGACAGCATAATGAAAAAAGCACTTAATTTTCATGGTTTTAGTCTTGTCTTTCTGCTGGCCTGCAATCTGTCGAAAAAGTGAAGATTAGGAAATGCAATGGAGCTTGAGATTTCATTTGACAAAAATATGAGAAGAAAATTTTTTGAAAAAATAAATAAATCAAGAAGTCTGGGATGGGATTTTTCCCCTCTAGCAATGTATTTATATCCCCTAAATAAGAATTTAATCCAAATTCAACTGAAATCAGTGGGGAGACTTATTCTTGACTTCAGTGAGTATTGGATCAGACCCTAAAAGCACAGCTTCCAGAAGTATGACAAGTATTTTGGGACATATTGTACTAGAAATTATCATGAAGAATGCGAAAGAATAACCCAGTCATATTTAGGGTCGTACATTGGTGACCAGAGCAGATAAAACAGCTCTTTTATAGCAGACAGGTCACAGATGATGGGACAAAATTTGGCACCTGTTCAAATGCCTAGACAGCTGAAGTTCTCATTTTGGTGTAACTTTCTGTCTCTTGGACTTTTCACATGACAAAGGTCAGAAATGTCTTCATGTCACTAAAAGATTAATTTCACCAAAACTGTGAATATTCACCCACTAGAGATACTACTCAGTGAATTTAACCTTACCTAAATACCCACTAAAAGCTTGTGTGCTAGGGTAAAGGACACAATGTGATTATATATACCATAATCTGTTCTGATAATATATTCCTGTCCCACTTCTGCAATGTGACTAATGAGCAGAAAATAAATGGCAAAGATGTGAGGCAACAGAAATAGATTTTCATTGTACAATTAAAAATAAAATACAGTAAATTAAATAGATTATTTTTCCAGAGTTCCCACAATCAAGAGTGCCAAATACAGATCCTTTTTTCCCAAATCTCCTGATATGGAGTATCTACAGGAAATAAGCAAGCATTCAAATTATCAGGAGTCTGTGAAGGTAGCAAAGAAAAAAATAGGTTTTCACGTATAGGTTTAGGCACTAACTAAAGGAAACAAGTTCACAAGTTTGTCTGGTGTTCTTCAGGAAGGTCAGTTCTTCAGAGATTGTTACAAATCCATCTGTAAGTTTCAGGAGTTGAATTTCATATGAAGTAACAAGCCTCTCAAGGGCATTGTCCATACTAAGCATGGGTGTTCCTTTCCTGCTAATCACCACCTTTTATTCAGCTCATCAGCACAAGTTAACAAGACCTTTAGAAAACTTGCCAGAAACCTGTTAACCTGGCAAGCATTCAGAGTTGAAATGTTATCTATTTGGCAGTTGAAATATCCAGTACTCAAAAGTTCAGGATGCTTTAGAACACTAAACTTAAATAAAAACATGGACAAATCTAAGAAGAGAAAGTGAGCTGGGGATTAGCTCCCTCATGTCAGATGAGGAGTTGATCTGCTATATCCCAGCAGCTGAAAGTTGACCAGGATAAGTTTGTGCCTCAGTGTATTTGTCCCTAAGAGTTCTCTTGCTATGAAAGATGACTTCTGGCTGGTGTGAGGAGATCCATAGCTAAACCTCCTCTCAGTTTGAGTAACGAGGATATGAGCAGATGAGTGGGTAAAGGATAGGAGAAAAATAAATTTGCTGTGCCAGCAGACTTACAAGTCAGCCTGGGATTCTCATGCCCCAAGAATCTGTGATTTATTTAAGCACTAAAATGTGGTTTTAATTCATATTACTATCAGCCAGATAATCACTAGCTGAGGTGAGAGCTTGCACCTCTACCAGTTATAACAGACTAAACCATACTAGAATCACTTCAGAGATGAAAAAAAAACCTTTTAAAATTATTTCACACTTGTCTTACACTTACTAAACACAGAATGTGGTTGCAAAAATACCTGCTTTGAATATTTCTAGTTAGAGAACACATTTTCATCAGTGATCTTCAGAGGGATGAAACATGTGTCCAATGAGGAAAGGCTGAGAGAGTTGGGACAGTTCAGGCTGAACTTCCAAGATCTATTCTCCAGTTAACACAGCAAATTAAGCATGAAAGTTTTTATAGACATCCATCACAGAGCTTCAGTAATTAATGTTCCTTTACTCATGATGTTGTAAGCACCAAAACCTCGCAGAAGATAATGGGTTTGAAAAGTCCAGTGTACAGTCTTTTCCCCTTTTCTAGGTAGGGCATGCCTCTCATCTCGATTTCCAGTGAGTGCTCAGAACAATTCTCCTGCTGCACTGTCTTTAGGTGATGTTACAAACTGACAACCAAAGTAGAAAAGAAAAAGCAATGAAGTGCACAGAGAAGGGTATAAGGCTCTGCTGAGATGCATGTCAGCAGGATCAATGGCTGCCCACTGGCTCAGCTAGCACTGAAAACATCTGCATGTTGTGAACTAAGAACTGCTGTCTTTGGACATATTACAACACCTGCCCACTGAAGAAGAACCTCTACCTCTGCACATCTTTTGAGTGAGTAAAGAATATTCTGTATTAAACTCCAGGATTTTAAAAATATATTAAAAAAGCCAAAACAAACCCCCCCACAAATTTCCACTTCATGTTTCTTTAGGAAACTTTAATATCTTTCCAAGGCATTTTACTCTTTTTAAATGCAATATTGTCAGCAAATTAATAATGTCTCTATTGCAACAATCATGTATTATAAACCAGACAAATCCTGATTAGGAAACACAGGGTGGGGTGTACTCGACAGGAAAGTGAAAGTCTTATTTTCCATACAAAACTCTTAATTTTGTTTTTTTTAATGGAAAACTATTTGGAGAGATGCATACACCTGTCTACAACTGTAGAATGCTTCTGCAAAGAGTGATATAACAGGAACCGAACAAGAAGAACAGAACTCTCATTATCTTTTGTATAAATCCGTAAACTTGAATGAAATTCTTACGGCATTTTCAATATATTGATTTACAAAATCTGCTTCCAGCTATGCATAAGGTCATGTAAGTGAACTCACAGTACATTAAAATAGCTATTTTAAGAAACAGTAAGATTTATAAAATTAAATACTTCTTCACTATTATTTTTAGATTTTGTATTTTGGACACAAATTGCAGGCAGTGAAGAGCTAGAAGAATGGAAGAAACAGCCTTTTCAGAGGTGTTTCTTTTTTACAACATCGTTGGAACACTGCACTTCTCTGATTAAATTCAGAATGTTAAATGACAGATTTTAACTGGAGACAAGATTGAAATAATTGCCAATTATTAATCATTAACACTTTGATATGACCCATTTGCTTTAGGCACATGTATTATGCCTTATGCATCAGGCTTCAGGAGTCCAAAATTCAAACGGTTTATGTGGAAATTATGAAGAGCTGTTCTTTACAGCTAAATTAAACACAGATTACATACTTTATTATGATCAAAAAAGCAAGATTAAATTTCATAATAAGCACTCAGGGCTCTGAAACCAAATTCCCTCAGAGATATATTCTCTCTTATGGTGTGTACTAAAGTCTCCTGAAATTCAAAAGACTTTCTTTTACTATAGCAAATCCTGGTACTTTTTCACATTACTGAGCAGTCTTCCAAAACAGAAGGCTTTACAGTGATCTTATTCATCTGCTATAGTCTGTAGGTTTGTTGTTTTGTAAAATTCTGTCAGCCTAACTAGTGTTACAAATCCTGGCTACCAGAGTATTGTGTTACTAAAATATATTGCTAGAATATAGCTATAAGCAAGAGAGACTAGAAAGTCCATTGTCTTTGTTGCTGGATCACAAGGCAGGACATCTTCTTGTCACTGAGACAAAAGGGACCTTTGGATCTTCAGATTTTTTTTAAGGCTGAGTTGAAAAATAGCTGGAACGTTTTCCAAGGTAACACAGAAATACAGGCTTTTTTCAAAAAAATATTGTAACATTACAAATTCAGAAACTATCTTTCCTAGCAATCAAAATAGAGGTTCTGAAACATTTAAAAAAAAAAAAAAAAACTGGAAAAAAATAGGCGAGATCTACAGAAAGTAATTTTGACAGGACAGTTACCAGTATTTTGCAGAAATAACTAGACTGTGGGTAGGTAAAACATTTTACCTATCTCAGCTGGGATAGAATAGACATTCTTTCTTGCAGCAGCAGTTAACAACCAGCTCATTAACACTGACAGCCAATATTTGACTAACATCAGAAAGAAAATCACTGGGATACTGATACCAGCACTAGAAAGGAAAGTATGTGGCAGGCAACTGCTCAAATAAAAGAAAAAAAAGTGTTTAACACACAATTAAACCAAAATATCATAGGGAGATACTGAATAACAGCCAGTTATTCTGCACCTGAGCTTTTAGAACTTCAAATCTTGGATTTCAGATTACTGTACTTATAGCCTAACTCAACAAATCCACAGCTATTTTCCAGTCAATGGAAAAAGAAGCTAGGCATGGTTTCCAAAGGGAGGTCACAGCTTTGTAAACATCACCCTCAACAATATTGATGACAAAAAAAATTGAAGTAATTAATATGCTATTCAGCATTAGATAATGCTTCTATCACATTTTTCTCCTATCCACAAATCTCGATGCATTTCTTGAAAAAATGGGTAAATATCTCTGTGGCCACGACAGCAGAAGCTGAACTGGGCACCTAGCAGTTGGGTTCCTATTTTCTACACTGTGGACCATGAATGTTCCCTTGCCCTCCTTCCAGACATCTCCCAGCCCCTTCCACAAAGGAGAGACTGGAAAAACAAACCAAATTTGGTTGGCTGATAAAGAACACAAATGAATTCATGTCTAAATACAAAATGGCAATCATGCCTGAAAAGTTTAAGTAGCATGCAACGCAAATATTGCCGAGTTCATGGGAAATGGGAAATGCAAAAGGTAGCCAGATGCTTCAAAGAACCTGAAGAACGAGTGTCCCAAGACACCAAGACAGATGGCACAGAAATCTTAAAGCAATAGGAAGCTAAGAGGCCACTTCTAGCTTTCCAGACAAATGCTTTGAAATCACTCCCTGGTCCTCTAAATAGCATCAGAAGCTAAATTAAAGCAGCAGACCAGGTACAATTACTGTATTTTTAGAATATCTCGGGGAAAATTTATATTCTTCTTAGATTCTTCCATATAAAAAATAATTTAAAAAAGAAAGTCATTCAGAAAAAGTGATTTGCAGAAATCACAGGTAATTTTAGAAATGTTAAACTTTTGTTTAGCAGACTTTTCCTCTAAAGAACAAATCATGAAGGAAGTAGCATGCAAATTGAAAAGAAAATAGCTGATGCTGTTGAACAGGGAAAGCTACCCTAAGGAAAGGCATCTAGGGGGAAAAAAACAAGGACAGTAAAAACTCAGATCCTATGATATGAAGGTGACCAGGATTGCTCCTAGGAATGGGAGCTGTGCAACCTCTAAAATCAAAGCTTGCCTGAATTCTGCAAACCTTTACTTTCTAATATATTCGTGTTCTCTTAAAAAAGCAAAACAAAACAAAAAAAAACCACAAAAAACCCAAAAAAGTATTGGTATGGATGGAACCTGGAATTCTAGTTTGCATCAATTTTGCAAGGTATTTTGATATCTGAGAGTCTTCGGAGAAAAATTAATAACCAAGGAGACTATCAGCCTTCTCACACACATACACAAACACTCACATGCACACAAAAAAGCAACAGAACAGTTATGATGAAAGCTGCTCCTCAGAAAGAAAAAAACATAAGTTCAGGATAACTAAGGGTCACTTTAAAATAGTGAGGGGAATTTCTCTTTACTCCACTAATTTTGTACTACAACTTGTGGTTCAGAAGTTCAATTTATGTATGTTGGATTTTCATTCTAAACCACGGATAAATTGACTTAAAATAGAATTGAGTGGATAGGGAGGCAAGAAAGTGTGAATATGAAATACGGGCTCAGAAAGACAGAAAAATTCCGTGAAAAAATAAAGTGGTTGGTAGGTAAGTGTACATATAAGAATGGCACATGCTTAGCCTGCCTTCAGTGGATACTTTCCTAACCCCCTCTCAGTATAGATTCATGAAAACAATATTTTTGTTTTGAAGTTGAATCACTTTTAAGAGCAAGAGAGAGAGAATCAATCTGTGTTTGAATTATGGGAAAAATAAGATCTCTGAACTCAAGCTCTTTTTTGCTGTTCTGACAAACATTAAGTCATGCTGGAGGCAACATCAAGATCCATAGAGTTTGCCCATCCCTTGTATGGGACCAGTGTCCCAGGATATATTTAGGAGTCAGCTGATCTCAGTGGCTACATGATGTCTGTGAAGTGAGACAGTCCCAGAATCTTTGAATCCTGATGTGCCCTGACTGCAACACCCCTGGACAAGCACATGGATTCAGCTGTGTTCCAGATATATCAACTGCTTCTTTGCAGGGATCTTAACACCTGCAATCATCTCTTTTGGATCCAGGTTGTCTCCCCTTGTCCATAGTACTTATTGAACATATGTATGAATGGGAACAGGCTTCGTGAATGCTTGGATATCCAAGTGGATGGATGATGGATCAGTTATCTTGCTACTCAGACTGCTATACTCAAGCTCTATCATTAATCTATATCTCTACTAACTGCCTGAAGAGTTATTAGGAACACAACACCCAGTTGGTTAAATGTGACGAAATGTGGTTTAAAAAAAGTAGCCCCCAATCCAAAAGGAGAATTTACCAGACAACCATTATTCTCACAGTCTCAGAGTGAGAATGAGACCTTTTTCGAGGTCTTATCATAAGCAAAATATAGGTGCAAACATTAGGGAGGAGACTCCTCAAAAGGTTCATACTGTGCAGCCATCTGCCAGTACACAGATGCTAAAGAGAGCATTATGTTCCACTGCCAAGAGGTGCTAAATACTGTAGCCTGACACCCAAGTATTTTTTCTATGCATTGATAAAGCCTTCAAAAACCTGACCTGGCAATTGCTGTTAAAACAAACCAGTCAGAAACTGGGGGTGCTGTGAGGTCTCACAGATCACCCTTGATGAGATTCTAGGATCAATTTATTAAGATGCAAACGCTCATCCTTGTTACCCTTGGCTAATCAAATAAAAAACTCATCTGCCTGGGTGAAGAAACCATTAATAAGCAGGAACTACACACATTTATACATGTTAAAGATGTACCACATTACAATGAGCACTTTCACATGTCACAACAGAACTTTGTATTTTCCACCTCAGTTTAATGGAACTTGCATACGTTCAACAAAACTAAGATTCTCCTTTCCTTCCCTTCCCAATTCTTCCATTTGATCCTGATGCCTCCACCTGAGAAGTTCACATTTGTCTCATTTGGTGCTGAAAACTAAGTAACACCTGTTGCCAGACATGAATGTTCAGAGAAAGCTTTAGTTTGAAGAGGGTGAAAGAACATTTTATTTGAAGAGTTTCTGTTCACATAAAAAGCTTCAGCTGCTGTTGAGATAGATTCCTAGTGCCCAGCTCTTTTTTTTTTTCCTTATGAATATTTGGCTTTATCTGAATTATTCACTGTATTTTCAGACTGCTTACTCAGGTTCAAAGAAAGACTCTCTGTTTAAGGCTATTTGTGCATTCCTCTTCGGGACAAAGGGGTTGGTGTGCTTATTACATGCTTCAGTGGAAGAAGATTTTGTGCAATTACTTCGCACATATGGTAACAAAGATTTTTTCACAAATGCAGAAAAGAAAGATTTGCATGTTTATTTTCCAATACTTCACTCAAAATACCAGCTAGAAATATCAAGGGGCATAATCTTATGAGTGAGAAGTTTGCTATGCAGAATTTGCTAGACTTTACTAGAATTTACTAGAATTTACTATGTCTTCGTGTCATAGTCTTTTAGAGCCAAAAAAAAAGGGGCACTGTTGTACAATGCAACTTCAGCTATTTATGACTGAGATTACCTTAGATAATAACATTGGCAAATACACCTAAATTTGAGTTGATTAGCAATCTTTGCTACCTGGATTTCCTATAGACTTAATGCTGCAATGCTTCTTGGAACTGACATAAAACAAAACAGTCCTCAGAGACATCTGCTAATGAGTGGCATTGCAAGACTGTTGCACAATCAAGTGTAGGGGACAGTGTGAGACCTGGTGTCACTATGAGTGACTGATGTCACTATTTTATTAGCACAGTATCTGATCTTTCATTAACAAAATGTACAGACACTAAAAGTGAGAAGTGTAGGTTTCACATCATTAACCTTATTTATACCTTATTTAACCTTAACCATCTTATTTAAAGACCATTAATAACTACATGGACATGTCTTTCCTTTACATACCTGGAGAGTTACACTGTGATCAGATGTTCTGAACTTACTTTTCTTCAAAGGCCAATGCTAGCATCAATAGATTTCCCTATACTAACCTGTTATATCATCTTATAGACAACAAGCTCTAACATTTATTGTCGTAACAGAAATCCTTTCTTCTGGAGTATTTGCAAACTAAAAACTCCAATATTGTGGCTGTCTTGTCTCCTTGAAGCTAGACCTCTATACATTGTAACTTATGTAAAAAATGCATAAAAACTGGGCTGAATATTAATGAAATGAAAGAGTTAAAACTGAAATAGTCTCTTAATATTTTCACTCCTGTTTATGCAGAACAATGTAGGGAACTGAAAATGAATTGTTGAAAGTTTTGATTGGCTTAAATTTACATTTTTAAGTGAAAAAGAAAGCTAGAAGAAAATTATTCACAGCTCTAGTCAGGATGCCTTTCCCCCCCACTAATATCTGACTGTCATGCAACATCTGGGAAAAACAGGATGGATCTCTTAATCAGCAAGCCCAGAGATCAGCAAGGCATTTTGCATGACTTCCCTCTAGGGTGTTTGGTTTAAGGCATCCAAAAAGTAGAATCACTGTAATTAGGGATGGAAAGGCCTACTATGTCATGTAGATGCCAGGTAAGGGCAGAGGTATTCTCAGCAGTGTAGTTTCTAGGACTTCCGGGGAACATTTGAATTATCCTAGCTTGGAGTCTACTGTCTAGGAAAAGCTTGTGTGAAGATCATACAGAGCAAGCTGTGAAATTTCAGTAGGTCTGTGAACTGAGCTGTGAAACCAAAACAGCAAGAGAAGTGGATCAATGGTGTTGTGTCTCAGATACAGGGTGGTATCAGTTACTGATGGGCACACTCAATGGATAGAGTTCATGGAGGTGAAGTAGAAGACTACACAGAATTTCTATCCTGTAGCCTTCAAAAAAGGGAGCAGAAACACAGATTTGTGCTCTGGAAAGAAAGGTGACCCTCATGGGATCCTTCCTACATATAGTGGGCTATAGAGTTTCAAGAACCTCAGAAACAGATACTGAGCAAGAGTTTTTTCAGATGGAAATTTAAGTTCTACCATGATAAATTCTGTCTTATAGTATACACAAACAATATTTTAGGAGTGTAGTGAGGACAGAACTGTTACATCACTGAACTTTGTTTTCTGCACTAAGATCTCCAATACAACAAAAAAAGATTTTATAAGATTTCTGAGGTCAGAGAAGAAAATTCCTGCTTCCACTGAGGCATGATATTCCAGCATCTTAAATGGTGGAGAAAACATATTCAATAAACGGAAGATAAAATTCATGGCTTATGGTTTACTCCACAAATTCTGCCAGTGAAGCAACAGAAAAGGGTTGAATGATAAAACAGGAAACATAGGTCACATATCCTCCTACACAGAACAAGGTCAGTGGCACAGAGTATGCTACCATGGGGCTACAGCATATACAATGTTGCTTTAAAGCTGTTCAGCATCTTGAGTGGTGAAGAGAGGTGAAATTATTGGCCTGGCTGCTATACTCAGGAGTTCTCTCAAGACTGTATTATTTTCTTAATCCTTATTGTATCTATAAACTGACTTGCTGCAGAGCTTAAAAGGGAAGTAAAGAAGCTATAAGTGATTGTCCTTGACTGTATAATTAATGAAGAGGAACGTTAATCTGAGGCTCATCATCCTGGAGAAAAACAGTGCCAGAGGAAACTCTCATTGTAAAATAAGTTGGTGACTTGCTGGCCCCAAAACACAGTAACTTTGAGTGCATCAAATTTGCACACAGTGCAAATGTATGGTGGTAGTAGAAGGAAAATTCAGCCACAATTTCAATACCCTTTCTTCTCTATATAAGATAGAGAGACTACTGATTTTGAAGATAGCAAATGGGGGTTGAAGAAAAAAAAAAAGAGAGAAAGAGAAAACTTACTCAGAGGACGCAGAAGACCAACTTTTCTTCACAGTACACCATTCACAAGCAAAAATCAGTAAGGTTAGATTTTAGTTCTGGGTGTAAACAGTTATTGCAAAAGCTGTACAAAAATGGTCTTGCAAAACATGGTGACTAAGAATCACATTGCTGAAGTACTATTTCTTTCATTTTACAATGACAGAAGTAATTACTCTTCCCCTGTAAAAACAATTCATATCAGCTTTTGAGCCCTTTCAGCTCAAAAAGGAACCCCCAAATACTTCCTCTCTTCTTTCCTGCCCAATCACCCTGCTCACACCCATACTCATAAGGTGATGCATAAAAAATAAGCAAATCCAGAGGTAGAAACTAGGACAGCTTTGCCACAACATACACTCAAAAACCATCTGAGCAAAATGAAAGTAGTAATGAAGGTCTCATGTCCAGCATCTTGTTTAATATCAGGACACATTTAACATTGCTCAGAGCTGATAGCTTTTCCGGTAACAGAGGGTACTAAATAGATTTCCCATAAGTAGTGGGAAAGTGCTTTTAGCTTCCATGTTCAAGTAAAGCTTTGATCATGTCTACACTCATTTTGGTTTTTCTCTTCACTTCAACTCCTTGTCATCATGCTGACCACATAATCCTCTGGCTTGTTTTTTCATGTAAACACAAAGCAAACGCTAGCAAAAGATCTATATGCATGGTTCTATAGTTACAGCAGAAGACTCAGATGATTCAGTTTATGACATGAAGCCAGAGATATCCTGGGCAATCCCAGAATAGTATGATTTTATATTAAAAGAAAACCAGTAGAACACATTCACTTTACTCTTGTTTGCTGGGCAAGTAGACACGACACACTGCTACCCCTCACATCTGGACCCTGCACCTAGAAAACCCAAGTCTGGAAGAATTAAAACCTCTCTATCCGTTTCTTTATGTAGGCCTTTACTCCAAAATAACACTGAACCCTTAACTAAGCAAAGCAGAATATTCCCTACAGAAGTTAGTCATATTAGTCATCTTCTCCTTTTTCTTTTATTTAAATACTTTATGTAGAGGGTGGAAACCGCATATATGGCTTTGTCTTAGCCATATAAGTAGCATAATCAAACAGCAACAATTTTTCAGTGTTCCTGACTAAGTTCAAGGAGGGGTGTTATGTAGGCTTCATTAGTTTTGAGGGAAAGAGTTATGTTGGGAGATGGGTGGGTATTTTCATGGTTAAGATATATGTGCAACAAATCTCTCAGGAGTGTTTACAGCAAAGTGATATGAACACCCTTTTCTTCCTGGAAGAGTTTTCGTTAAGTCCCATTGCAATTAAAGCTTCATTTCTAAAGAGAAACAAGAGGTTTATATTATGGAGGGAAGTACTATAGAGGAATAGCTTGTTCCTCACCTCAGAAATGTTTCATGCACTCCAGCCACCCATTGCTGCTGCTTGCTCCCACTATTCACTTAGATTCTTGTAGCTCTGGGGGCACAAGACACAGGCATTTAGTCCATGCAAAGCCTACACAGAAAGCAAGAACCCTGCCTTGTCACAGGGTCAGACACAATAGCAAGATGCTTGTGCATCAGTGAAGGAGTATGAAAGCGAACCCATGCACTTAATGAACAACCTCAGCTACGTTGGCTTATTGCCAGAAAAAATAGCCCATTGCAATCAAAACCCAGTTAAGTCAGACAGTCCATGCTTAGTAAGTCTACTCTAAGAGTTTTCTGTTCAAAGCAGCTGATATTTTCAGCAGGTGAGACTGAAGCTTGCCAGCTCATAGCATCAAATCTAAAGCCTTAAACGTGCATGTCCACGCTGTACATGGCTAACACGGAAAGAGGGATGTAGAGCCCAGAACTAGAATACAAAGCTTCAATTGAGAGCATCAACAGCTATGCCTGTACTACCAAATAAAGTGAAAGGGTCCTGTTCTCCAGCTCTGAAGCCAAAAGAATGCACAGCAGAGCTCATATCCACATAGGCTGGACATCTTTTCACTTCCCCAAATGATGTCGTCACTCATGCTATGCACTGGGACCAGGATGCTCCCAATTCCTAAAACATGCCCAGAAGTCACTTGAGTGACTGTTACTTGCTGAACATCAAAACTTCCAGGTATTCTGCTCAGCTGTCTAACAGTTAAATAATACAAGCAACCAACATGAGCCTACAGTCTCATGTCGAGCCTTTTTCATTTTATTAGGATAATGTGAACCTCATCCTTTCTGACATTAAACAAAGCAAAGCATTTATTTTCAGCTTAAATGAATGGTCTTGTTTTAGAGGTCATTACAGCAAGTTTGAAGCCAGCAAGATTCCTTCCAACAACTCAAGCAAGCTTCACACCCAACTCACAGTACCAGTTCCTGTGTACTGGCTGATACCCTAACTCATAGCACGCTCTGTACCCTAAGGAGAATCCCAGATCACTAATACATCCTGACTTCCTAGGTATATAAGCATGCTCAGAAAGCCTAATTCTGAGTCTTGCCTGAGGTGCCTGGAGGAAGAGGGCTGACTGAAAACAATGAATATCATCTGATTTTAACCATCAAAACCACAGAAATGTCTACAGTGTAGATCAGTCATAAAGGATAGACAGGAAAGATAAGACTACAGGAAATCATACACCTAAAAACACATAGAAGCATACATCTACACACACTTTATCAGTGCTGATTGCCTGTAAAAGTAAGCAACAAGCAAATAAACAGCACTGCTATTCTAAGATTTCTTTACTCATTTTCAGACAAAGGTGTGCAAGCCAAGCCTTGACTCGTTTGGGGATAGGGTGTTTCATTGTGGTTTAGAGATGCATCCAAAATGTTTTATTACTCAGAAACTTTGGTTCCGAGTGTATTTTTATAAGGAGTCTGAGAACGAAATATGATTCATATTTACATCTGTTAACATGTTGGGAACAAAAAAAAAGATGAGCAAACTTAAAAAAAAAAAAGCATTCAATTTCCCAAAAGACTTTCTAGGTTTGGGCTGCAAACGTTTATGTTAGCAGAAACACTGTAAAAGAGGTAAAAGGCAAAAGACAATGGCATAGTCAGCAATTATACGAGTTGCCCATCTGGTCTTCTGGTAATGTTGGTTTGGAAAGCACATAAGAAGTGTTGCAAATTAGTTATGTCTATTCAGGATTTTGATAAAAAACTGTTTAGTCCCATGATGTAATTTGCTCTGACTAGCCAGAGCACTTCCCTTTAGAAAGAATACATTGTAGCATTTTTGTCTGTGTGAGTGTACATATTCTTATAAATAGGATGCTATGTGTAATCTTTCCACATAAATCTGGGACAGCTGAAGTATAATGGAAGGAAAATGTCGTCTATGGCAAAGAATTTTTTCCCCCAAATTAACCTCCATAAATGTCTTAAGAAGAGAAAGAGCATCTAATGAAAGGACCTTTATGCAGATGCACATCATGACATTCCATTCATAAAATCAGAAAGGCAACATGGTGTAGCTGCAAGACTTGGGGTGGGTGGAATTTCAAAGTATGGTAAAAGCTCAGAGACATCTTGGCTAACATCAGAACAATCTGAATCACCCAGGCTGCACACACCAGGGTTTTCTAGTCTAATTCTGGAAGCTTAAACTTTTTACAAGGTTGTGATGTCTCATATCAAGATGCATTCTCCATAAAAATATTACTTAAAACAATTGCCTAGATTACAAGCAACAATGGACAGGCAGTGATAGACACTACACACGTAAAAAAGCATCAAGTCACCGCAAACACACAGAACCATGCATGGAAGAAAAAAAAATATTAATTTGTTACAGATGTTACTGTATTTCTGACATATATTGCTCTATTTCTTACAGTAGTGAGAGTGAAGAGGTTCATCTACAGGACCAGGCAGCCTATGTCAGAGCCAAGAATTCAAATCAGAAAACTTAAAAACTAATGCCTTTTTTCCAGGGCCTGCCACCCTCAGTCAAGTGCCAGTTCCAGAATTAAAGCTGAAGAATGTTTATGAAACATCTTACCCCACAATACAAGGATGAGCAGCTACCTCCTAATGAACAAATTTTCAGTGACTATTTTGTCCACATTGGGTTAGCTATAGTTTCAGCCTACCTACAAGCAGAAAGTAAGGTGGCAGAGACAAAAGGAAAGTGATTTTCCCAAGTTATCATACAGGGTGACACCTTTCCCCAGTGAACCACACCACTTCAAAGAAGGAAAAATAAAAAAAAGGAAGCTCAGCAGAGACAGAAATTAAGGGGCTATCTGAGCAGCCCCCGCTGCAGAGCTAACAGTGCCCAAGTACACTGCAGACCAGATGCTACAGAGAAAAAGTGCTGACCAGACACAGGTAAAGGAGCATTCAAGAGGAGAAACAAAATGCCCTGCACTCCTTTTGCAAACATTTATTTTCAGGGGTGTAGCTAAGCAAATGGAGGGCTACCAAAGCCCAAGTACCTGAAAGAAGCTGCACTCTTCCCAAGTTGTTAAAGGATGCTGATGGGGCACTGTGAGAAGGCTTTGAGAGCTCCTGAGATGGAAACCACATGCTAACACACCCCCTCTGGAAAGAACCCAACACACAATCCAGCGGGCGGACCACCAACTAACTGCATGCGTACAAGTGCGCACTGGATGCGTTTGACTTCTTTGAGAAGGAAAAAGGAGGGGGTAGAAATGTTCCCACCCTCTGGAAAGAGGCCCAACACACGACGTGTAGGTTTGCTGCAGGAAAAGAATCCCACTATGGAGTCTGTGTCAGAGAAGATGCCTGACAAGACATTGGCTTGCTCCTCACTTTTTCTTCTGCTGTTTATCTTGTCTGATAAGGAGACAAACTCAGCATGGGCTGGTGTGAATTGGAAAATGGCTAATGGATAGCATTTTGCATGCTATCTTGCTTAAACTTATAACTGTAGTTATTTCTAAGGTAAAGAAATGTCTTACTAACACTGTTGTTCTCCTGTATCAGCAACTGATCAGTACAAACTAAAGGATGCAGGGAGAACACTGCTGCTGCCAGAGATTCAGCTATCACATTCACAGCAGAATGAGGCTTGAGGTCATGTCTTTATGTTGCCCTTGTTCTTAATTTTTCTGGGATGCTCTTGCCTCGAAATACAGTAAGATTCTTCCTTTTGCTGATAACCTCCCCCTCCACTCAATTACTTTCTCCCTTTTCATTCCTACAGTCACTCTCTCATATCAAGAAACAATTTATATGTCACAATACCTTGACACATAGCACCGTTCTCAGGGTATCATCTCCAGGAGAGGTGGCAGGCATTAGTAGGATTGCCTGACTCTTTGCATCATAAAATGCTTCTCAGCTTGATTTGAAACTTGTCAAGCTTTGTGAAATACAGCATAACTGTTCAAGGAAGACAAGGTTGTTGTCATTGAAGCACCCATTAGAACACTCAAAAATTTGGCTTCTGGTTGTGGTTTCAAAACTTCTTTGATGGGTATGTTACAGACTTTCACAAAACCTGGGATTACCCTTCGATCTCCCCACTGAGGTGCTTTTGAAAATTTGACCTTTCCCCCATGTTATGCCTTTCCAGATGCAAGAAAAATTACTTCTCTTCAGAAGAAAACCTCCCACTAATAAATTCCAAAGCACTAGAGAGAAACTCAGAATGGGAGGGCTAATGCACCTCTTGGGTAGTTCTGCAGACATTTTTTACCCCTTACAATCCTGCAGTCACATCTCAGACTGAGGAGATTTCAACCACCAAAAAATACTGGGTTTTTTCTTTTTAGGCCAAGAAAGTAGCACAGAGTACATATTTTGTTTTTGTTCAAAAAAGGTATATCAACTGTCAAATTCTGCCAACATTTACATTATGACACTAATCTGCAAAATATTATAGGCAGTAGGAAAATGGAGACAAATCTTTACTTCTGCAGAATACAAGTAAACATAAATATTCTTATAAATACAGCCTCCCTAAACATAAATCCCATATGCTTGCATGTCTCTTTTGACAGCTTTTTATACTGCAGAATTATTTCTGCAGTGCTATGAAGCTTCAACAACATAAAACATTTGTTTAGACTGATTTACCAAACCTAAAAATTTATCTGTACTTCTGTAAGAGTCTGGTTATTCTTACACAGGATCACTCACCATTGTAATTTACACCTATGTGTAAACATCATGATTAACTTTTGTATTAACCATAGAATAATTGAATTATTTCTAAAACAATTTTTCTTTTTTAGAATTATGGCTAATATACTTAGGCTTTTTATTATTTTACTATATTCAAGTAAGTTAGATTATTTTAATTTTTTTTTTTTAGTTAGCAAGACGTTGTGTATCTAAACCTGTAGCATAATAATTTTAATCTTGCACACTGATCCCAGATTTTAAACGAATGTAAATTTGCATTGTTCCATCCTATGCAAATACCATTACATCAGCCATCACGCCACTGGTGACAGCCTGACTTCCAGTACAACTACCTGGAATATCTAAACTGCTCATGTCTTTTGATGTTTTGTTGCCTCAGGACCCCAGGTTACTGGGCAAGCAACCAAGACCAAGGTGAGCATGTGGCAGGGCCATTTATCAGCTGCCTTACAATATGCCTACCTACAACTTCCATTCCTTTCACATGCTGAAATTCTCTAATACAGTGCAAGCAGGGAGTGAGATTTGGAATACAGATTAATTTCTATTAAAGACTAGATTGAGATTGACTCATTTTGACATGCGACTTAAATCACTATGTCCAAGATGAAAAGTGATTTAACTAAATCACTGTACAGCTTTGTAGTTCTCTTTATTACAGAAAAATTTAACAAAAAACATGAAAAGCAGACTCTATTCTGCTTAGCACCAAGGTGAAAGTGAACCCATTTTAAACTACACATTTCTAAAAAACCAATTTTCTTCTTTCTTTTCAATTAAATATTTGTTTTGAAATAAGGCAATTATTGCCACAATAAGTAGTAATAGCCGTCAGGATGACTTAGTAATTGCCCAACAATTTGAAATATTTTATGTAACTACTGTAGAAGTCAGTGTAACTTAAAGATACATAAATTTGTAGAATTTACAATGTAACAGCCAGGAACTATTTAAATACTTACAGCCTTGGAAATGAAATAAATGTGAAATCTCACTCACCTCCCCGGATTAAAAAAAAAAAAAAAAAAATAAAAAGGCAGCAAGCATTAGGGGTATGTGGATGAGTGACTGAAGTATCAGTACTTAGCTTTTGTTATTATGGAACAGCTCAAACCTGAGGTTAACTATCAGGTCTAATAGATCTTGTGGTCTCACTTCAGAGAACAGAGGTATCTCAAAGCAGGAGCGGATGTGATGCCATAATCAGGGCTGCTGACTGAGCAGCAGGCATTAATGAGAAATAGCAGTTTCTTTGTTTGAAACAGATAAAAATAGAGCTAAATTGTTAGCTAACGTATGCATTCTCTCTCATTTTTGTTGGTCAAAGTCTGTAGAATGTAATAACTCTGGTTTGAAAGTATCTCCCCCTCTTTCACCCACACTGTCTTTAGCAAGCATTGAGATTTCATTTGGGCTTTTTGGTTAGTTTTTGGTGGGGTTTTTTGATTTAATTTTCTTTAATAAAAAGCACATCTTACATTTATAGAATTCAACATTTAAACTGGAGAGTGACAAAGGACAAGTGAGAGAAAGTAAGTGTAGGCTACACTTCCCTTGTTTTGAAAAAAGTTTATTCCTTTTAGCTTATCACACAGCTACAGAAAAGATGCAGAGCTTGTGGAACTCCCGTCTCATGGATTCCATTCTCCATTTCCTTTCCCTGTCTACCAACTAATAATCTGCTTACACTGTGATACACAATTTGTGATTCTCACAGTTAGAAGTGACATTTCTCTCAGCTGCAAGTTATCCCATAATTATATTAATAAATCAGTTCAGTTAAAAATTTCCCAGAAACATTAAAAGAACTTATTTGTTCTTAAATAAATAAATAAAAAGTTTCACCTTTTGAAGAGCAAATTTTGCTTTTATTCTCAATGTTTTTATGTTACTGCAAACCCATTTCCATGACATGTTTACAACTAGAAAGAAAAAGTACTGGATTAAGGCTCACGTGGTCTTATTATAAAAGCACCAACATCTTTCCAAGTCTGCCACTGTATGCTAAAGATCTAGCCTAAAAAACACTAATGCAGAAAGTGCTTTTCTTCAGTCTGCTAAGTCTGTATTTTCTTCTCATGACTCAGCTGAGATCTATTAGCACAAAAGTAATAAACAACTACTGAATTTCATTCCAAACCTCTTCTACAGCTTTTTTTCTGTATATGGAAGACCCACCAACACTGTGCATATATTTTATTCTTTCAACAAGCAAAGGAGTAGTATTCACTGTTATAGTCTTGTCAGCCTAGCAATACAAGAAACTTCTGAAGAGACAACTTCAGAATGTCTCGTGGTTTAGAAAGCATCAGATATCAAAAACTGATTTATTAATTTATTCATTTTTACAGAAGTCCATGAGAAGAGCTCTGACTGCCAGCCATAGTGTAATTCACTTTGATAACACAGAGACTATAAATCTTAACTAACAGCTTAACATGTGAGGCATTTGATGTGTCTGGGAACCTGCTGTATGAAAGAAATCAGCTGTAGAAAAAGAAGCAAAATGGCTATTCCCATGGGAAGACTCTGCAAGTCTGGTAATAGATCATTTGTTCATTTGGAAGACACTTGTTCCTCTAGTAAAACAGTAACTAATATTTTTGTTTTCTACTGCTCAGACAGGAAATATGGTGCTAAGGGCCAACAGACAGAGCAAATCACTGTGCTAATTACACGGTCAGTAAACATTTGCTCTCCCATGTTTCCTAAAGGTCTGAACAATTCCTGGTTAGAACTGAGCAGTGGAACCAGTTGCCTCCTTCCTCTCTGACATAAATGCTGAGATGTATCAAATTTTAGAGGATGGATATCCAGGTTAAGCACCTGTATTTTAACATAAGAGCACCTGGGATAGCTTGAGAGCTACCACGTTTAGATGGGAAATGAGAAGGTTTTTGAGCCACCAGAGGAGCAAGGTTCTGAAACTTCCCCTCAATAGATAGCAAGAATCCAAATTAAAACAGCCTGATAAACTTTCAAAGGGGGCTATAGAGCAGGTTGTTTGCTAGGAATTTTTTTCCTTTTGTAGATTACAAATCCCTTCTACTCCTGCATTCAACTATATGTAGTCTCACCTCCAGAAACATGACGGATATGGAAAAGCTTCTACTCTCTTAAAAAAAAAACATAACAAAAAAAAAAAACAACCAAAAAAAACCACCAACATGCTGAACAATTGGGTTTTCTTTAAGAGTACAAAGAACTATTGCTTTCTATGAAGCTTGGGGGTTCAAACTATGAAATTGACTACCCCAATATTCTTTTATTGGGCCACATCATCATCTCTGCTGACTTTCTGCCAGTCAAAGATCCAGTGGGGGACCTGGCCAGAAACAGAAGAGTCTCCTAGGTATCTGAGTTTCTCAGTATGGGCTTGTGAGTCAAATAGTGATCCATCTACAGATTACTAGTAAATTATCTTCTTTACATCCTCTCCATGAAAGAACAGTCTCTCCCATCCACATAGTTCTCAGATTCCTGATTGTTACTGGATTAAGATGGACAAGTCATGGGATGCAGTTGTGTCAACATCAAAGGAAAAAATAAACATTCAAGTGTTTTTAAAATGCTTCAGAGGGAAATCCTGTTTCTCATGTGCCCTGAGAGTAGCTTCAGCCTCATAAATTTTAAGTAACACAGTTCCCTAACAGTATTCTGAATAGTGCAATTGCAGACAAAATGCTTGACTTTCACCCACTGCTTCTCAGGGCTCTTAACACATGCCACCAATCATTTCCATTTGATGTACAGTTGCTTTTATTTCTAAGTGAGAGGTTTTTGTTGTTTGATTTAAGGAAAAAACTTAAAACTCACAAATTGAGCAGGGTTAAATCCCACACTGGTACAGACTGCCAAACCCCTCCTGGAATCTGTAGAACTGCTGTAGCAAATACCTGGAATTACTCACTTCTCTAAAATTTCTTCTCTCAAATCTCCACTCACACCTCATAAATAACATTGCCAAAGAGGACACCACTTTGGAAGTGCTTTGAGTGTTGGATTTTCAGAGACATACAGATCCAATTAACTGCAGAGCTGAGCATGGGATTCCCAAAATGCATGAGTAGAGTTTGGGGTTCCAAATATCTCCCCCCAACCAACCATGTGCTGATGGCCCCCACAAGCCAGCAGGGAAATGAAGGGAATAGCACACCACCCAACCAGAGACTGCTTCTAAATCCAGCCCTGACCAAGTCCCAGGCACGGAATTCAATGGCACTGTCTGGTCAAACAGGGGATGTTGTGCCCGTTGAGCTGTTTGACAACTTCCACCTCTTGTTATCTGAAGCATCTTTTAATCAAGGCAAAAATATGAGTTTTATGAGAGAATAGGGCATACTTCCACTGGACTTTTCCTTCATAACAGCTCAGCTGGAGATAACAATTATTTAAGTGATATTTTTAGCCCTATTTGTGGCCCTTGGGATATGATAGACTTTTCCTACTGCAGCAGGTTGTTTTACTGGTCTTTCAAACAGACTTCAATGATTTTATTTTCACCTCCATTAACATTTAAATGCCTTTATGAAGCATTAGTCAGTAACTCTCTGTAGAAATTGAAGAACACCACAAATGACTGTGCATTTATAAACACAAAGAAAGTACTACAGTTTTGTCCATTACTCTGTCATCAGAGATATCTGCTCTAGGTTGTGCTCAGAGCATTAGCCCATGTAGCCTGATATGAGTTCATGAGGCTGGAATTCAAAACACTAACCAGCTGTGGGAACCCGGGAAGAAGGCTGTCACACTAAATGGTATCCAGATTAGAGCTGTGAGAATTTGGGAAAGCCCGTCTAGCAAGCATGATCTCTTGGGGGGAAGGGAGGGGGAGAAACAAGTTCCCAAGTTATTAGACTCAGAAGCCTAAAGGAAACTAGGTCTCTCTGTTAGATACTGAAACTGTAAGGCTTGACTGGAACAAAATCTGTATCAGGGGATATTTTCTCAAGGGAAGAAATCCAGTAAGTTATTTTCTTGAATTAAAATACAGATAACTACTTCTAGGAGGGTTCTCCTCCCACAGTGCACTCTGGGGCTGGATGAGCACAACTCCCTAAAGAACCTGGCTTTGGCAGAAACTGATAAGAATCGTGGTCCAAAAGACAGACCCTCTGTCTAGCTTGTACACAAAGTAGTGTGCCTGACATGCAGGGGTTTGATTTAAAACAACCACCAACTAGACAGCCAGGCTTAAGTGACAAGGATGACAACACTTAGATATGCAAGGAAGAGAGAGAATGCAAATAAATTATTACTTACCTACCCTACAACTGATACTCTATATGGAGGGGTTGGGAAGGGTGAGAAAGGGTGCAGGAAATCTTTTTGTCAGTCTGTTTTCCATGCCATAGGTAACATGAAGAAATAGTTTTACAATCAAGAACTGCAATATTTTAAAAGGCCTTTCTTTTCCAAGTCTTGCTAAAGCTTGGCATACTTGAGGACCAAGCAAACTTTTATGTGCTGCTCCTTTATAATGGTATTAAAAAATTCTCTATTCAATTCATTCTTAGCACAGGGGGTTGAGACATATCATGTAACCAATATTAGATGGGCTGGACCCGATGATCCTTGAGGTTCCTTCCAACCTGACATCCTATGATTCTCTAAGGAAGCAGGAAAAATGAGAATTTTCTAGATAGGGTAGTTTGAATCCTGCTTGGTTTCCTTGGATCTAGCAACACTAACTCACTATTCCAAATGCAGTGCCCACACACAAACAGGCCAGCCAGAGTTTCAGGAAAGAAGGAAGTGCTAATTTATCTTTGTGCACATCCATCAGTGCCAATACCGGAAAAGTGATGTCCTTCAGGTGCTGGATGTTTGAGGTATCCATCGTGGGGTGGAAGAGGCCTGTTCAAAGGCAGAGATGCCTCAGGAAGTGATCTTTTTCTGCATACTCGGTTAGTGACCCTGAACACAGGAGCCACACAGATGGTGTCAGATCCCTCTGAAACTCCAAAAACATCACCCACAACCTGATTAATGTCACACCTGTAAGACGTGGGAGTAACTAATGACACATGTCTAGTGAAATTCCCATTTGCAATTTCCCCCCTTTCATTAGAGGCAAATCTATTTATCTGCTAAACCTTGTCCCAGACTCAGAAGAAAAAAAAATCCACAAGTGGTTCTCCTCTGTCAACATGATAATTGGTCTTATTATGAAAGAAAACAATCACAGGGACAACAGAAAAAAAAAAAACCCAAACAAAAGGGGCAAGACAGACTAATATGTATAACACCAAGACAACAAACCAAGGAAAAACAAAACTGAATAAACTTTTTCCTCTTTGTTAATTTAATTGATTGAGAGTAGTTAGGAAAATTTTGATGGTTGTCTTCCAATACATTGTTTTTTCAGCAGCAACAATAATGAAAACAGCCATTATGATTAGTTTTTCTTATTGAAGGTTTGGCTTTAATGAAAATTGTCACCAGTCATATTTTCCTATGCATCAGACAAAACTGCAAATTCACATTACTATATGCCTGCCTTGCACTTTTTCTTCCTTTTCTGTAGCAAAATACAAGACACACACACAAAAAGAGAAAACAGAATGGCTTTTAAATCTTTTGCAAAATTAATTCTGAGCATGACTTCCACAGCTCAGAAAAGCCTCTTCACAGCAGTGACAGAAATACAGAAATCAAAGTAGCATAACTCACACATTTCCACTGCAGGGATCAGCAAATACTGACTACCATCCCTGTTTTTAACTCAAGGCCCATTTGGTCCCTCTGTTTGGAATACTAGTATCCAATTCACATGCAACTGACTTCCTTTGTGTTGTAACATCTGATCCTGAAGGCCTCAGTATCTTGCATGTCCATACAACAGAACCCCTTACTCCTTGGGAATCCTCAAATCAACTCAAGGTGCCTCTCCAGTCCCCCAAGAGGCAAAGACTACAAAAACTTGTTTTCCTCAAGTTTCTTCCCCTAAGAGATAAAAAACACCACAGAAACCCATCTGACAGTCTTTACTCATGAAAAAACTATACCAGCTCTCAGCACAGACATTGACTACGGAAGGATGTACAGGATTAAGTTGTAAGAGATTTAACCTGACTCTAGTTAAATATGAATAATGAAACTAGACATCAATTACTGAGCATGGGAGACAGATTAAGGAAGAAGTGGAAACTGTTTCTTTTCAGTAAGTCATTTAAGCTGCGTTTGATTTAAGAGGCCTTTGACAAGAAATGCACTTAAGGGTTTTAATACTTCAGCCATTCCAAACTGCAAGTGAATAAATCCAAAGGTCAAAACACCTTGACCCCTAAACACCGTTCAGCCAAAAACCATCCAAGATATAACGTGTCTGGCCCAACATCCTTTCCCAGATTTCAAGGGCAGTCATTCAAAGAGGCAGGCTGTCATGATAAAAGACTGTAAAGCAGCTCTTCTGGCTTGCTCTGTATTGGCTGCAATGATTAGCAGCAAGATGGGTCTTCCAGGGATATAATCAAGAGAAGGTCATATTTCAACTTGAAATCCTGATTGTAGATGGTTTTAAGTTGCAGAGTAGTTATTACAGCAGCCTGCAGAAACTAGACATGCATGAGGTCCAGTTAAACTCAGTATTGAACACAAGCAATCTGTAGGGGTTCTTACAGAACTAACAGTTCCTGCCACGTTTACAAGTCAGGAACAGTCTCCCCACCTAAACAGACAAGTAGTTGGGAATCATCAGCAGTTGAAATGCCTCTTTCCCTCACTTCCAATATATCTAGAAATATTCACCTGTCTGCACTTAGACAGAATGTTTCAAGTCAAGTTAAAAAAAAAAAAAAGAAAAAAGTTACACTCTAACAACCCGAGGATGCCTCTGTCTGAAAATATTTACATACAAAGATGGACCTGCCCACTACTTAAATAATAAGTCACTTTAATTTTTAGCAGCTATTACACAAGGCTTTTATTTGTACTTATTCTTTTGATACTTATTCACTTATTAGCAAATACTTTTCATCTGTTCAGCATTTGCATCTTACATTAGAAACATCAAAAGCTTCAGACCTTTGATGACATTCATCCCCATCAGTGTGTAGCAAATTCTCATTGCTGTAAAGAAAAATTTAAACAGAAAGCATTCAAAGAAAACCAGCATGGAAGGCAGAAACACATCTAGCTCCAAGCAATTATATCTTAATGAATAAACATTGTTCTCCACTGCTACCTCATGCTAAGAGATACCCACAATGCAGTCAACACAAACTTAATTCTTTCCATTTATCTTCTTCCCTTATACCAGCTTTGTCACTTTTGTTACAGCCCAAGGTCTGCAACTCTAATATCAGCCAAAACTGATGATGAGACTGCGGAAGAAATTCACCTCAGATGCAAGATTCTGCAAGATGGGGAGGAGGAAGTCTCATATGAAATGTCCAAGTATTGGACATTTACTTCCTGGCTTGTAACATCCATTGTGCCACAGATTTCTGAAAGGTCCTGCATATAAAAGAGGCACCATATTCAGACTATCAAGAGGTCATGGAAGATGTGGCACAGGACAGATATGTGGAAAAAATATTACTTAAAAATCCTTCCCTGTCTTTTCAAAACTGAAGATTCCATCAAATTAAAAAAAAATAAGTATCTCCAAAAGTTATGTAAAGAAAATCCAAATGTCACCTACAAGCACAGCTTCTCTGTTCCAGAAAAACTATCCTAAACATAAGTGAAACAAACCAAAAATCAATAATTAGGTCTTACACATAACTTTGCTGTTAATCAGTCCAATAGATACATAACTCAAAGTCTTTTGGGTGCAGGAAAAAGCTTTTCTCTGGAATTCCCCTTATGACTCTTGAAGGTGGAATGCATTAGCTAAGTTTTCACCTATGTTAGGCAGAGAAATAGCTACATTTGTTTACTTGAAATAATTCCTTTCTCCTATAAGAGCACATCATAAGCCGCAGAGTTTCAAGTTTCTTGCACTTTCCAGTGTGAGCACAACTTTTTATTGTGCTAAATTTAGCCTGTATTTTATCAGTTACCTATTAAAAGCTACTCCATAATATTGCTAGGAGATGCCCCCTTTCCGCTTTAGCATTTAGAATCATAGGATCATAGAATATGCCAAGCTGGAAGGGACCCATCGGGATCAGGAAGTCCAACTTCTGTCCTCATGCAGGGCACCCCAGAATCATACCATGTGCCTGAGAGCAATTTGAGTGCCACTTGGATATAATCATTTATTAATATAATGTAGGCAGATACAATTAGGGATATACAGAACATTCAGTCTTGTGTCTTATTTACAGTTTTAAGACTCTGCAATAGACTTTGATAAAGTAGATCAATCACTTCTGCCTATTTCACATGCTATGAGAAATTTTGACAGTAAACTGATATAATTTCATGAATATATAATGGATTACTTTCAAGAAATTAATACAGTCACTGGGGCCTCCTCCCTTCTGTCTAGTGCCCAATATGGGAAAGCTGCATTAACCAGCAATAAGAGGAAAGGTAACTTTCACTGGTTGAAGGGACCCCACTTCAATGGCAAGCTGCAAGCTTCAACAATTCATGCACTGCTATGGTAGTACAGAGAGGAAAATAGGCTGCTGGTGATGAGACCAGAGTACAGAAAGAGACAACTTTATTCAGAAGTAAATAGACCACAATGGGAAAACTGGGGTTCTCTGAACTTTTACATCCATGGCTGGAATAAGCATCAGTAACACCACACATCAGTCTCCAGTGTCAAGTACAAAGCTACAAGGTTGGCCTCCAGCAATATAAATATAATAGTAGTTTTTAAATCTTTAAGGTTTTTAAATCCTTTACATAGCTCATGTAGGTATGTATAGTAACATTGTAGGATTTCCAGTGTTCCAATGAATAGTTCTGTGCATACAGAAATGCCACAATTACGTTCCAACTGTCTTCTCTCAGATGATATCTGTCACTTTTCTGTTCAAATGTTCCTTACTTCACATGAGAAATAACCAACAGATTAAAAAAGTAAAAGGTTAAAAAAAAAGGTTTAAAAAAACCCCACAGAACTGGAGAATAAGGCCACCTCACCTTCAGCATGCTAATAAAAAATGAGAGTAAAAAATATTACATTTTTAACAAATTATTAAGAGGTTGATTTTAATGTTGATCTAATAATGTTAGTGAAACATTTATAACTTAGTTTCGATGAACCTTCTAATAAAGTCTTTTGCATAGGTTAATACAAAATCTAAATTGAGGTGAATGCCTAAAGAGAGGTATCTAAAAACTACTTACATTGAAGAAATTATCCTGTGGATTAAATGTCTCATTCAGTTGGCAATTTATGTAACCAAAGAAAGAAAAGGAAGAAGTGCCAAGGGGTGGGAAATGGGAGGCTTCATTTTTTTGCAAAATTAACTCTTGGGGCTGAAATAAAATTCAACCTGTTGGCTAAAATTTGGTTCTCTTCCTATTAAAATACCTCACAGTTTAACATTTTAGATATATATCAAACTGAACCTTGCACCCCTGAGGAAAATACTGCTATTGATTCCTATTTTTATGTAGGGTACTACCTGGAATATTGCACACACACGGACTTTTTTTTGTTTTTAAACCAAGCATATCATTAATGTAAAGAAATAATGCTAATAGATAGTGCCAAGTCCTAATAAACAACATTTAAAAATTATTCTAATTAGAAAGTAGTTGTGAGGTGTCCAAAACTAAAGTCAGCAAAAAGCTCTTTCACCACAGGACAGGGTAGTAATTCAGAGAAGCTAGATGTAATGTGAACTAACTTGGAGCATACACATATACAAGGGAATATAATCTCATAGCAACATTTTTCTCTGGTGAAGCATTAGAGCGTTTATTATTAAGCATGTATTTAAATCTAATCAACATTTAAAAGTTGAAATGTGTGTTGAAATTCTTTACCATGCTAGGCTCAAGAAATAACTCACTTCCATAAGTTACACTTATAGTGATACTACACTACAGTAAGAACTGGAATTGCTCAGACATCCCCTTCCTGAAGGTGAGAATCCAGGACTCCAAGCATCCTTTTCTCCCACTACCAACTACTAATCCCTGTAGCACTGCAGGAGATTCAGCGTGGTGAAAAAAAACCCAGCAGTATCTTTCTATTTTACAGCCTTAAAAGCTCAGGGAAAGCAGGGAGGGATATCTGTCTCAGCAGCCTGCCTATGAGTCACACTACCTCCCCCAGGGCTGCTCCTTGGGTGGTACAATTTACACACCATCCCTTGCTCAGAGGATGTGCCTAAAGTCACCACCAAGCCCTTTGAGAAGGAAACAAACAAAAATTTTACATACACTTGGTCATATGGTGTATGTGATGTTATCCAACATGTAATTAAGAGCAAATTTTTTTAAAGCTCAGACTGTTTGCTTCCAACGTAATCCCAGTGGAAAGCATTTCTACTTCCACATTGGCCTGTTTTGAATACTACTTTTTTTTTTTTTTTTGCTTTGGTTTTCCAGGTCCTCTTATAATTTATACCACCTACTCAGCAAGTTTCAAAGCAGTCAATACTTCTGACCACAACCATAGAGCAACTCAATGCTCGTTCCAATTATTTTCAACAATATATGGATTAGATTACACACACGCTGCCAGAAAAAACGATCTACCTCAGATTTAAATCATCAAGAATGACCCTCTGGAGACAATAATCTCTCCTAAATGTGAAAACTACAGACAAATGTCAAAATGTTGTCTGGCCCAGGAATGTTTCCTCATAACAAGGCTGGTTTGTGCAATCAATGAGGCTGACAAAATCTCTAATACGCTCTCAGGGCCTGATCCAAGGCACAGTGAAGTTTATCATAAGACTCCTACTGATTAGAGCTGTGTGGGAAACTTTTTCTGATCCATGATATTTTTTTTAGATTTTGAAAGCTTTTTCCTATCCTGAAAAGGAAAGAAATGGAAATTTTTGCAACCTGGAAATCTACCTGCATCACTCTTATAAGAGAGAAAAGACTAAATAAAAAAAGAAACAACCCAATTAAAATTGAAGAGAAAAAACTAAGCTTTCAAATTAATGCTCACATTTTCAAAATCAAAGACTTTGTATGAATAAATTGGCTTTTCTCGACAACAAAAACTTGAACATTTCTAGCATTCTCTTCTGAACTCTAAAGCAGGACTTTCTTGAATGAGTGAGTTGACATGGGCTATTTTGCTCTTTCAAGAAATCCATCCATACGGACACGCTCTATTCATAACAAACAAATATGTTCCAGCCACTGGAGGGATCTTCCCTCATTAAACACGAAGAGGCGGAAGCCATTTGATACAAGGAGTATAGAAAAAGTAGAGTAACTCCCCATAACTAATTGCAAAATGTAACCACCACAGACTTCATTTTTTGACTTGGTCATGCTTTCTTCTGCAAGGTGCTAACCACCAAATCATGTATATTGAAGTAGCACTTTCCAGCCCTGAAGGTTTTGAACCCCTGCAAACCATTCCCAGTATAGCACAAGCCACTGGATGGAGCTGTTATAAACATCTACACAAAATACGAGAGCGAGTCATATTTAGTTTTTAAGAAATCTACATTTTTAAGAACATTTCCAATGAGAAAGCTGTTGCAAGCAGCAAGGAAGGTTACTCACTGTTTACAATATTTACAGAGTTCTTGCTCAGTGGGTAATACAGACCTGTCAGTTTTGCAGGAACACTAAGGCCCTAAGTTATCACTGATGTATTTTATATAATAAGAGCAGGTGGCACTAAGAATACACACCCACATCCGAGTTGACATTTCTTTTGAAAGGAAACCATCTTGGAAGACTCTCAATATGGATTATTGTTCAAAAAGGTAAGCAGAGCAAAACAACCTCCACTCTATATCAAAGTGACAAGAGGAAATGGAGGAATAGACGTTTGTTGACTTACTGTAGTCACAAAATGTGCAAAGCTGGAATTTGAAGTAAAAATCTATGATAGCAAATGTTAAGGCAGTCTGCTATGCAATAAGCAGTTCCTGCCAAAGTTTGAGTCATTATAATCCATAATTCTTAAGAACAGTAGTTGCACAAACACCACTGCAGATAATACAGAATTAAGGAATTAATTATTATTGCTATAGATGTGCCTGCCTGCATGTATAGCTAGACTAATACTGAAAATTCAATAACTAATAATGAAATGGGTACCAGCACATGTAAATTAATGGATTCTTCATAAGAACTTCTGTATTTACATTTACTGTCCATAACCAAATTCATCTGTCTCCAAGGGCCATGGGAATTTTGTCACCTACATAACTTACAGCACACTTTTCTGCATGACAGAGAGAACAGACAGCATCCAAGACTTCAGCCAAGCATTAGAAGAGCAACTGACCATGTTCAGAAACACCTCTTGGCAGTGCACACACAGTGCTTGATGACACTGCTATCCACCGCAGCAAGTGCCACTCCAGGAACATGTATGCAACACTTTGCAGTAAATCCTCATGGTCTTCCTGCTCCTGTGACTTTGACAACCAACACAGTAAGTTAATCTTCATGGTTTTCACCATAACTTCAAAACAAATGTGTGTGCTATCTTAGCCAGTGATTTACCTGGGTATCTCCTCCTCATATCTCTGGCTTTCAATGAGCTGTCAGGAAATTCAGGACAGCAGTCAGTTCCCTCATTTCTAGCTAGAGCCTAAAGCCAATTTTGCAGACACCCATCTAACCTCCCACTTTAAGGCTCCTGCTGAGTGCACCATGTTTTATATCATCAACCACCTTTCCATAGCTATCATCTCAGCTTCCAAAGCAAGCAAATTCAGCAGCTTTCCCAGCAAAACTTTTCCTGAAATGCTTTCTGGACAGAGCATCTTATTCTCGCATCCTTGCACCAATTTACATTTATTCATCAGGCCAAATCACTGCCTTCTTTCCAAATCACCATAGAAATGCAAAGTCTCATCTGTTGCCTGAAAGTCTTTCCGATTATACAGCAGGCGAAAAAAAAAAAAAAGTAATTTGTCTCCAGGTTGATTGCATATGTTGTTAAAAAAGAAATCAAGGAAAACATGTTGATACCCTGCTCTTTGATGGGTGGGCTAGGTGGCATCCTGCAGGACAGATGTAAGACTGCATTTCTCCTGAGAATAACTGAGTTAGCTAAACTGAAAGTTTCTAGAGGGCAGGATGGATGCAGCTAATACTTAAATAGCAAGCAAAGACTACAAAGGAAAACTTGATACAAGGAGTATAGAAAAAGTAGAGTAACTCCCCAGTAACTCCCCAGAACCAATTGCAACATGTAAACACCACATACTTCATTTTTTTTGCTCCAAAGAGGCAGGCACTGGACTACAGCAAACACCTCAAAAGAAAGCTTCAGCATTTTTTGAAGAACGGAGAATCTTCAGAGACTCCACATACACTGTATGGAATCATCTGCAACCCCAACAATCACCACACAAAGCAAGAGCTGAAGGACACAAATCTCACTGAAGAATGCAGTCAGATAATAGATTTAATTAGTCTCAATAAGAAGTTGTGAGCTTTCCCCACCCATGGAGTTATTCACAGATTTTTTTCTTGCCGTTTTTCAACAAAAGTATAGCCTAACTGTGAGCTTTTTGGTATCTTCTGGCATATCTGTTTAAGAAACATGTGGCCTAGTTCTACGTTGACACTAATGCATCATCCTGGTACAGATGAGCTCAAACACAAAGACTACAGCATCCATCAAAAAGCCATCCAAAGGTCTGTTCTGCAAGGGACAGAGAGAGAAGTTACTACATATACACATCAGTCAGCAAGTGATCAGATGTTCAGAATAGTCCTGAAAGATATACTTTCATTAACTGATAATTTCTAACTTTGCTCTGCATCCCTAGCTTTAGTTTCCATGTATGTATTGAAAGGGTTTCTATACAAAAATGTTTGGAAAGCCAATGAATAATAACTATTCATCCCCAGAACTTTATTTTAATTAAATTTGTAAATAAGACATCTGTTTCTCTTTGGGTTTTTGTTTGTTTGTTTATTTTTTGGTTTTTTTTTTTAAGCAAAGCAAGCTGAAATAACTATATTGTTCTAATGCAGAGAGAATTTGAGAATTTCCACATTGCTATCATAGCTGTATGTATATGTGTGTGTGTGTATATATATATGCATACAAAATTTTATATATACTATATCTCTCCAGAACTTGCATCCAACTTTAAGAAGCTTTTTTATAAAAAAATGAAAAATTGAACTTCTGATCTTTGATAGGCCCCTTTTGGTACTATTCCTCTCTTCTCTGTGCACGTTGTGACTAAGTAGAAAAGAACAAAGAGTGACAGGCAGAAAAGTAAAAAAAAAAAAAAAAAAACAA
Source organism: Heliangelus exortis (assembly GCF_036169615.1). Taxonomy (NCBI): domain Eukaryota; kingdom Metazoa; phylum Chordata; class Aves; order Apodiformes; family Trochilidae; genus Heliangelus; species Heliangelus exortis. The sequence continues at coordinate 39,809,788 of NC_092424.1, forward strand.
ACAAAAAAAACAGTAAAGCACCAAAGCTTGCAAACATGAAATCAAAACACAAAACTTCTATTAATTTTTCCAGGTATAAAAGTTTCCTCTTTAAACTCCTCTAAGCAGGAAAAGTACTTTAATTTCTCTTAATTTTGAAAAAAAAATTGAGGTCTGAATCTGCACTCTTAGTGCTGTTATTACGCTTGTTACAACTACGCCAGCCATCGCCAAGGACTCCACAGTTATAAGTACAATATACACAGGTTTACCTACATCTTAAAAAAGACAATTTTTTTCATGTAAAAGAACACAAGATGTTTCCATTTTAACATTAATACACAACTCATTTGTGTTCCTTTAATTCACTGATTTTGAAGATGCAACAGAACTGAAAGATTCTACATAAAGCAAATTAGTTTTGTATGAAAAAAAAAGCCTGCCACAGCAACTGAGATATCCCTGAGGTAAAAGGGCAATTTACTTACTCTGCTCTTTATTCATACATGCTGCTTGCACTCTAGAGGCCTGAACAACCCACTGAATTTTCAACTTAGGGACACCAGTACCTCCAATATTTTTTTAAACTTAAGCTCACTTTTTTTGACAGGAATACAAGATAACCTCGTTCATGATGTTTAGTCGTCAAGAGACAGTTACTTAAAGAAAGAATGATGTTAAAGTGCAAAGTCTAAACTTCATGGACTTACAGAATAACTTTTCCTGTTATTCTTAAAGACAAACAGTAAATGAAATCTACTGAACTCTCTGGATTGCACAGGCCTGCAGCAATGACCAGGATCTCATCTCTGGTTTTAAACATATACTAAAATCATGATGAAATTACATTCAATGCTGAAAGAGTACTCTTTAGGTTAAGATCACAATTCACAGGTATAACAGGTAAAGAGCATTAACCATGAGGGAAAAAGAATTCATCTATTTGTCTGCAAAAACTGTTCCTTCAACATCCAAGCAACAGACAGGCATAGATGCATGCACTTGCTTCTTTTATGCTGTTGGGAATTTTGCCAGCATGTACGATTAAACCACATTTCCATATCATACCCAGATGTGCAATCGAGAGAACATCCTAGAGCATCACCTACACAGGCTGCCCCAGGAATCAAAGCCATTCTCTATCCCACCCACCATTAACATATCTTCATAATTCATCAACTAGTGAAAAAAAGACAGCCCTTATACTGAAATACTGCACAAAGTCCTGATTTATTTCATTTAATGGGTATTGTGACTACAAGACCTGTCTCTAATTTACCATATTGTAAACTAACTGCTCGGAAGCAATATGCCTTTTCCCAGGCTTCAGCTACACTATTTGAGGCCATCCATTCCCTGTAGTAATTTCCTCTGGGAAAAGAGAGGCGAAGCAATGCAGCTGGGAGGTGTCTGCCCATGCCTGACCCTGGGTCAGCAGCAGGCCATGCGGGCAGCAGCAATAGCCCAGGAGGTGCTGGAATCCTTCTTAACCTTCTGGAGGATTTTCACAGCACCACATTTTTGTGGTGCAACTCTTCTCCCCCACCCCTGCCAGCCCTGTCCTTAGCATAGCTTGAGAACAATACACAAATGTGATTTCAATTAGGTCAATAACAAATTCATGAAGGTTCAGCCCTCACCATCTGTCCAAAGGAAGCAAGACTCTGTTTGGTTTGGGGCTTGGGCTTCCCTCCTCCCCCCCCCTCCTGACTCCTTCCTTTCTTCTGAACACTGTTTGAGAAAGCCATCTACATAACAGAGATTTAATAGGGTTTATGGAAAAAAAAAAAGACCAAATTAAGGCAGTTCCACTATAAATTCCCACCACATTGAAGCATTACATAATTTACCACTTAACATGTACATAATTTAGCATGATACAACATTCAAACACATTAAACAAAGACAACAGTGAAAGCCTATTTAAAACTATCAATTCTTCCTTTACAGAGGAGTTTTTTCTGAAATAGCAGTCCCACTAAAAACTTCAGTTTCAAAATTTAGGTGCACTCTGTATTAGAAACAAACAGGCACAAATGATCTATATATCTGCAGGTAGAATAATGAAACAGGGAGAATTTTATACTGTGTTACAAGTCTCTCAAAATCTTTACTTCCTGTACAGAAATATACAGCCAATAAATTTAGATTTTAAAAGTATTTTAGATCTTGATAAATGCAGTCAGATATTTACCTCGTGTTGCAAAATGCTTTCCAGAGGAAAAGGTCATACATAGGTCTACACAGAAAACTAGTTCCTCATCCTATCAGTATTTTACATTTTGGGATTTCCAGTTTGAGTTAGCTTGACCAGTCTTTGGTCCTAGGCCTGCAGCCAGAAAGTTGCATATTCAGACCTCATTTCTATTCCATGAAGAAAAACAAAAGCATCATTAAACCGAATGCAGCAATAACTCTCTACACACTTTAAGATAAGGATGTAAATCCAAGGTTAAGTCCAAACATACCAGGTGTGTTTTAGGATGCTTTTCAGAGCCTGGGCCATTACAGCAACAGCATCAGAAACATGAGTGAGGAGCAGGAGGGTAGGGAAGAAGATAAGAGAAGGAAGATGTTTTTTCTAAAATACTGAAATAATTTATTGGACCAGATTTAATCATTCCACTCACATTGAAGGGACTAAATTCACTCTATACTTGCCACACTGAAGATAATGGCACAAGTCACAGGAAAGATGATGTTACTGAGTTAAAGTACTCTAAAATCTAATTGTTTTCTACATGTCAATCAAAACACATTGTTTATTTTCCTTCATGACTCAACATCTGAGGCCTGAAAGGCATCTTTGCACACTGACATAACTCCCTAAAAAGTGGTAATATACCAGGCAGTAGGACTTTTACAGATTATCTGCCATCCGTGGAAAAGTAAATTGACATCACCTTTGCCCTTTCATCTACTAAAACCATGGTCACACACAACTGCAAATGCATATTAAAATGATGAGCAAGCAGGGGGGAGCAGAGATCAATGCTTCCACTTACAAATAATTAAGACATTGGAAGGTTAACCCCAAGTTGTAGTTATATCACTCAGTGCAAACAGAAGTGACAAAAATTAAAGTTTGAAACAGAATTAGAAAAAAACTGAATCGCTAAAACTGTTCAGCATCAGCTGAAATACAAGTGAGTTTTAGTATGGGCTTCAAGTGAGTCACAACTGCATGCAAAGAGGCTTTGAAAACCTGTTTCTAGACCTGTATTTCAGCAATTTAGTAAGAGTCAGGGACATCCACTCAAAGCCTGCTCCAAAACCCATTTCCCTGACAATCAGATACTGGTGACTCATTCTGTTTTGGATGACTATGGGACTGAGCACCAGAAGAGCTGTAGCTCTGTGTTTTAATAATGTATTAATGAACTGACCATTCCTGGAATTGTTGCAGGAGAAGAATAAAGGACACCACCATACCTGATGTCTCTAGTCACAGGCAGATCACTGAATTTACCGTGACCAAACCAGGAAAAGGAAAACAATACCTCAAAGTTCATTTAATCCTTCCTTTGTGGCAATGGGAAACTCTCACCCCAGATACCTTTCACCAGTGCACTCATTCCACTCTTATGACTGCTGAAAACAACTTTGAACCTCTGGAAAGGCTGCAAACATAACAATGCAAAAAGTGTTCCCAGAAACCAAATTCCGAGTTTTTTCTTAAAGCTTTTCTAATTGAGTAATTCTCCCTCTACACTCTGAATACTGAATATCAACCTGGAAGATTGATTTGAAAGTTTTTTTTTGTTTGTTTGTTTTTTAATAATTACTCTGTATCCTGAATTTAATGGGATTTTTAAACACCAAATTCTGCTTTCTCTTACTTTGGAGGTCATCTCTGGTTTTAACTCAGAATTCAATGACATTCCATGTTCTGGCTACCTACAGCATCTATCAGACATTTCTTGTCATTCATTGCTTCTACAGCCTGCAGATTAATTTTGCAGTGAAAAAAAAGTGTTTACATAAAACTGAAGATGCTCCAGTCCCTAGCACCACTTGAGTGACAAAGTCATTCGTAACACCCTATGGAATGCTATTGTTACTACAATTTTTGTCAAATAATCAAATCCTTGAGAACACAAGAAAAGACAAATTTAATTCAGCATGTTTTTTGGAAGGCACAGAAGTCTGAACAACATCTGAAGTCCTCTTCGGTAGACCAAGGCTAGGAGAAGCAAGGCCTGATGCACTGTAGGACACAGCCAATATTATAGCTTTCTAAAATAGTGTTTGAATACCTTATGGACACAGATGGCAGGGTTAAAACAGGAAGGATGTGGGATCAATGTCCAATTTTACTCAGGAATTTTCAGAAGTTTCAGAAATCCTTATTCTTATAAATTTGGATTTGATTTTTTCACTCCTATGATCAAAGACAGGTCTTGGGGAAATGGTAGGAAGTTGAATTAGGGGAGGGTTAGGTTAGATATCAAAAAAAGGTTTTTCATGCAGAAGGCAGTCGGGCAATGGAACAGGCTCCCTAGGGAAGTGATCATCGCACAAAGCCCGAGTTCAAGAAGCATTTGGATGACACTCTGACACACGGTGTGATTCTGGGGATGCCCTACACAGGGACAGGAGTTGGACCTGATGATCCTGATGGGTCCCTTCCAACTCAGCATGTTCCACTGTTCTATGATTCCTATAAATTTATAGAATTTGCCTATGTGGAAACTTCTGAAAAGACACTCAAAGAATGGCTTCTGGCAACCAGGAGCTTCTGGCATAACACTGAATATAACTTTGAGAAGAAAGATCAGCACTCAATACTCAGCAGTTTCTCAAAAACAAGCCATATTTCAGCCTTTCTGAAAAAGTCTGTACTTGATTATAGAAACTCAGATAAGTTCTGTGAAGGAGAACTCATCATCACTCGCAAAACACTTTGATGCCCTACCATATCAGGATTTGGCAAGAACAGTGTATATTCTTCACCGTCAGTTTCAATGAGGACTAAATGAAGCCAAAACCTTCAGTTAAGGTAAATGTAAAGTTTTATTATTTAATAAAAACACTCCATTCCTATAAACCTGTTATCTAATGAAAACCAGCTCAGCTTTCAGAGTAAGATAAAGGATTTAAAACTTTAAAGGGAATAACACAGTAAATTATTACATTCAGGAATTATATACTTAACTGGCCTAAACTGGCACAACTTCAACAGAGACCTGTTGATTAACATCAGTATATGATCTTGTCTAACCTGTTTAGCACTGATGTATGCATACACTCTTGTGGTGTTAGCCCCAGAATATCTAACATCAGCTTGCAGCTGTCAGTAGGCACTAGTCAAAGAAAAAGAACTCTTCACTTTAGGTTTTCTTCCCCTCTCTGTACACATTCCAAAAAAAATCTATTTTCTTTTACTGTACTTTGTACTTTTTACATTTTTGCTCACTGAGACTGTGAGACAGCAGCAGTGGAAACTGAAGCTGTCTGGTTAATCTGAGGTCAAATTTTGCGTAGGCAGCTGCAATCCAAGCTTCCCCACCCTGCCCTACCACTAACCCGAACTCTGACCTGCTGAGACCACCTCCTCGCTCCTGCAACAACTTGGTCCACATTTCTACTGAGTGAACACAGGCAGCTAAAATATCTATGTGTGAAAATACATATGCACAATGTCAGATCTGACTTTTGCTGTTGGAAAATCACCAAGACCACCAAAAGCATCTGGCAATCTGGAATCTACTGATGAATCAAGTCACTTAGTACATTTATTTTGTCCTTGTGAACTACATAGATTTTGAACTGAAGTAGTGGCTTTAGGGAAAAAGAACACACACACAGAGCCACAGCCACCATAGAACTTCATCATCTATGGCAAGGCTTAAGTCCATCTCTAAATCAGAAACAACTGTGACAATATTGAGCATTTCAAATTCACATCCACCATGTTCACATCAAGCTGCTGATTGGTGAGTGCTTCTTTAGTCATATGACTAATTCAGCAACCCAAACATGGACGTAAAAATTGAACTTCCTTCAGTATAAAAGTCTGGTAAGTCTCCCTGATACACAGCTATGGTCTTCAGGAACTTTGAAAATCCTATCCTAGAAACCTACAGTAAATCTGGCTTCTGAACATTATTGTAACAAGCATTACATCAACCCTTAAACTTATGACCAAGGCCAACCTCATTAATAGCACTGCAGAGAAAACATCAGCTGTGTAGAGCTGACCACCTGAATGGTTAAGCCAGAGGAAGGGCAATAGGAAGTTTTATCATCCTCGTTTTACAGGTGGGAGACTGGAGCATAAGGAAGGAAAGGAGGGGCAGGAAAGAAGGGAACAACGTAAGTGATACAGTTCAAGGCCACCCAGGAAGACTGTTGCAGAGTGAGAACATTAATCCACATTTCTCACTCCACCCCCTTTCCCTCCTCTTCACATGCAAGGTCTCCTCTCTCAGAGCTGCATTAGAGTTTACATGGGTCAGTGCTGTTGTGTATGGTAGTTACCAAGAGAAGCCCACGTTGTCACAGGTGCAGGAAGGGTAGAGCTCAATTTGCAGCTCTTGAATCAGCCCAGCAGAGAAAGGAACATAAGCAAGCACACACATCCTGTTCCTCAGGTTCAAGGAAGGAGACAGAGTCATCAGCATAATCCTTGCTAAGGACACAAAGTGAAAAATCAGAGGGAAGAATGGTAGATGAACACTACCGGCTCAGTGCGGAATATTGAAGAAAGGGAAGAAAAGGAGGTAGCTTTAATAAGCACTTTAAAAAGACCAATTCTGCAAATTTTAGAGAAAGTAGACCAACACAGGTGAACACCAAGCCAGTGGAGCTAAAAGACAGAAAATGAAGGGTTTAATTGGGCTGATGGCTCAGTTACTTTTGTGCAAGTCACCTCAAATCTTCTCCTTTTCTAGTTCAAAAACATAAATGCCTCGAGGAAAGAACTGGGGTCACGTCCATCTCACACTGACCTGTGAGCAGTCACCACACTGGAGTTTGAACCCTCATTGCTTGGACAGAAAGTTTATGATGCAATTCTGGTAGCCTTTTAAGCTCATAATAGCTTATGTAGCTAAAGGTTGAGTTCATTGTCCAAGCATTGCTTTTAAATAGCTTAAGAAGTCAGCCACAAGAATAGGCAGGATGGGAGGAGAAGGAATCAATGAAATACTTGCCAACCTATGTTTCTTACATCCTCTCCAAATGAGAAATAAATTCACCCTGGCTGACAGAAAGAGCCCAAGTATAGGATGACCCCAGCCACAAACAGAGCTCTTGTGCTGTCACACACACAGCAGAGTTCAGCTGTGCTGTCACTCGCTCCTGGCACAACCAGATGGTACTGCTGCTTGTGTAGGTTCCCTGGACAGAGAAGACTCATCTTGTGGGACTGCACAATGAAGCCCCAGAAATTGTGGCTTTTAGGAATTACTATTGCAGGATCTTAAAACCCACAGGAAAAAAGCTGGCTCAATTGTCTCCCAGCTAACTAGAAACATGACCCAGCATGCTGAATCAGTCATCCCAATGAGTTTTAGGTAACTTCTATAGTGACACCGATTGCTCAATGACCGACAGAGATCCCTGGCTCTGGAAAGCAAGGATTATTTCTTTCCAGATTTTTGCAGGAAGTATTTCCTACACACAGAGCAGCAAAACTAAGATGATTATTACAGTCTGGTTTCCACAGCATACAAGATGTTATATCCAACACTAGGCTTTGGTCTACATACCGTAGATTGAATTTGTGAGAACACTGCATCCATTTCAGCATTTGTGTTGAGATTAATAATATTAATACTTTATGCCCCGACTTAAAATTATGAGAAAATCTGCCTTTCTATTTTTGTCACAGTAAAGCAAGTAAGCACAACTTAAAGAAAAATATTCTTCTCAGTTTCAAATTGCATCCCCACAGAATGAAACCAGGAGAAGGAAGGGTTTTGCATCTCACTGTCCAGTCATTCCTGACTTCATTGAATACTGTCTTTACAATCATCATAAAAATCTCTATGTCAAAACTTGCCTGGTAGAGAACATGTATGCAGTAGACCATGATCACAGTCCTAAGGCTTTCAGCCCAAGATCTTTATAGGCTATCAAGAAAACCAAAAGTTTCTTCCTTGCCTAAATCTATACACAGTCCTTTAACCCACTGGTAAACAAGAAACCGAGGTGAGACTCAGAGTAGTTAGCTAATTTTTCTCCTGACAGTTTAATAGGATTCTAGGAGTGCCATATTTGCCAGCTGAATGCCAATACTGCTTATCTCTAGTGAGAAATTTGCATGTATGGAGTAAAAACAGACACACAAGATAATCCAGAACTAATGGACAGAAATACGCCTCTGTTTTTAGACTGAATGGGAGTTTCAGCTCAGAAAAGAAACAGGAAACATTAGACCACCACCAAGTTGATCGGAGTTAATATAGTTGCTGTGACACTATACTTATTTCTTCAGAAGGGGAAAAAATTCTCTCTTGTTCCATTAATCTTGGAAAGCCCAACCTAAAGGTGATGAGGAGCAAGATGGTTAACACTCAGCTATATGAAGTAGAACTCAGAGCCAACATCTGCTTGCTAAGAGACAGATGGCATATAGAGCCAGTGCTCTAAAACTACAGCTGGGTGCCTATGATCTCTCAGATGTGTGTAATCATTAAAGATTTTCAAATTATCTGATAAAGCAGAGTCTCCAGGAGACTTGAGTATCCAGATTTCCATTTTCCTTACAGAGGACCACATTAAACTTACCCAGAACAAAGCAAAACCAAACCAAACCAAAGAAAAAAACCCCAAACAAACAAAAAACCCCCCAAAACAAGACACAACAACAAAAAAACCCAGTATTCAAACTTTTCAAGAATGTTATGCATATACAAGCACCCTGAGTGGATTTAGTTTCCTCCTGCAAGTGCAATTTGCTCACACTCTGTAAACAGGAACAGTTGGAAACAAATCAACAGAAGAGCTCTCAACATCTTTCCAGCCTGGAAGCTTTGCTGGGTGTACATCACCCTCTTCTTTCTCCACTTGATCCAGAGGAGATCTCTGGCTTTCCTTGGTACCCAGAGGCTCAGCACACAAACATCTACATGCCTGCAAGTTTCTCGAGCTCCACATTACATCATGAACATGCACCCAGTCTCTTGCATATCCACATATTGCAGGTCATATCTGTTTAACCCAGTGCAGACACCAACATACTGTATGTTCTGCAAGTGCAGAGAGTATACGCTGGCAGAGGTGACACATAGCAGGAACTGTATTGAGACTGTGAATGCCTTTATCTTGTGTTTGTTCAGTGGTACAGGGATGTGTGTGTCTAGTGCTCCTCCCTGTTTATTATTCTTGAATATGTTTGGTCTTCTCCAAATCGTTTTGGGTTTTTTTTGTTGTTGTTGGTTTTGGGGGGTTTGTTGTTTTGTTTGAGGTTTTTTTAGACATCTGTCCCTCTCTAGATAGAGGTGGTTTATTCCAGGTACTATCAGCTATACTCCACGCTGCTCAGACTGATGTGAAGGAATGAATCAACCAGTGACATACAGCATGTCTTTCATCTCTACTTCTCTCCAATACATGGGAACTCCTGGGTCCTAAAACCCTGACCAGCAGACAGTTGCCAAGGCTGGAGAACATGACCTTAGTTCATTATTACAATTGTTAATAAAAGCAAGTTTGTGGGAACCTAACAATGTATCAAGCTAAGACTGAACATCTGCCATTAACACTCACCAAACAGCTTAGCAAGAAATTTCTCTGTAGCACAAAGCTTGACTTTTGGAGTGGGATGTATTTGTTTTGATACTGTTTAATATCAAAACCTTAATGTCTTGTTTCAGTAGTATTCACTTCCTATTTCAAGATATTTTTCCAGTAAATCAAAGCAAACTGCAGCTTTGCCTGTTAGTTGCATTAAACAAAGCAAAATAATTATATCCAAATAAGAAGTTTCAGCACTTCTGACTCAATATTTTTTAAAAAACCTTTTTGGCAACATTTAACGAGGTATTGATTTGGAAGTAGATTTTTTCAGAGAGTCCATATTACCCATGGTATGGAGATACTATTTTCTACATATCTAAGTGTGTTTCCATTTCTTATTACTGGCTACATGCATGAATGATTTTTTTGTTTGTCTTTAAGCACATAAAATTCTCATGAAGGCATGTTGGAAGTATGTTTTTTACATGATTTGAGACCCTAATTCCCCTAGAAGACCACAACCACAAACTTGCCTTAAAATATGTTCCATATAAAATACTACAAACAAATGCAAATATGGAGGGAGGTTACCTGAACTATGATCTTGATTAATTCTGAGTCACAAGTATGCAGATTCTAAAAAAATTTTTCCAGGTAGAAGCAGATCTGAAAACAAACAGTACAAAAAAGTGGTTCAATTTGATATCTAGACACCTAGTTTGTCAGCCTGGAAAATCAAATAATTCATTTTCAAAAGATAATGAAATTTAGAGGTGTGAAGTTATAATCTTTCCATCTTCTAGACTGACAAACAAATAAACTAAGAGATATGTATATGTGACCACAACCCAAAAAGGCACTGAGTCAGTCAGTACCAGAAAATGAAAGTCTTAGGCATGGAGTCCCTAGGAAAAGGTGTGTTTACTTCACAGAATGGGTAAAAGTAGGCTACACTGCAAAGCAGCTTTTCTTTCTGGCTATGACTGATAAAACTCATATGCATGCAAATGGAGGAAGAGCAACAACAACAACAAAAACTTTGCTAAGCTGCATTAACCTGTTTATTTAGAAAGCTCATCTCCACATTCAAAGCAACACTTCATTAGATACCTTTGTTCTACAAAATTTCCTGACCACATAAACTACAGACACCCTATCATAGTGGCTTGCAAAGCAAATAACTTTTATGTAAGGTTTATGCAAACAAGAAGACCAAAACAATCCATCTCATTATTTTCCTTCAACCAAATAGGTCAAACACAAAGATATCACTTGGTTTCACAGAGGAGTGACCAGCTCAGTAAATTAAATGCCCAGGCTCTCAGAGGTTTCACCTGATCCCTATTTTCAATTGGCAGTATCATTTTTTTTTTAACTTTCATTGTAGTGTTTTCACCTAGTTTGTGTTCCAAGACACCCTGTTTCTAAGCTCTGATCTTGTCACATTTAAAAAAAGAACTTGAAAAAAGTACAATAGCCAACATCATGGCACCAGTAAGGCAGCTGAGTTCCTTCAGTCCTGCCAGTAAAAGGAGAAAAGAGAGGTATACAAGTTACACATGGCAGACTTGACACAGGTGAAAGCACCCAACTGCTTCACCTCCCAAAGGAAAGAAGATGAAAGCACCACCTTCTCCTGCAAATCTCTGCAGGACTGGACTCTCCTGCATCATATTTTGGCCTCTCTGAGGTATGTCTCACACTACAAAGCATCTTTAGGTCTATTCCAGTACCCTGTGTTCCACCACGAGAGTAGGAGAGGAAATGAAGAGAGGAGAATGTCATCACCACCAAGCCTTCCCTCTCATCCACAGTGCATCATCTCTGACCTTCCCTGATACCAGCAGCCTACAGGAATCAGTTCTCTTAAAGCTTGTGGGGATGAATCCACAATTGCAATTGACAACATAGAGTTGCAGTCCTTTTAATGTCATGTGCAACCTAAGTTATGGTAATTTCCATAACTACATCTAGTTGTCTACCATAACCAAGAATGACAAGCCTTAGCCAACATCCCAGACAAAACATTAATAGATGACATGCCTATATGTGCTTAGAATGAAACTAGCACATGCTAAACTACAATTGTAAAATGGAGCTTGATGTCAACTGCAAAACCTTCCCAACAGGGAGGAGAAATATATGGTGATGAAGCTGTGCTGAGCTCCTTGGCTCTTCAGGAACATTACCATCAGTGCCAGAGGGAGCTAGTGTTACACACTCACAGCACAGTGTTTGACTGCAGAGGAAGATTCCAAAGAATCAATTTGTTAGCCATAAAATGAAATCACAGTTTCACTTGTGACACTCAGCTTCAATTATAACATATCTAAAAGCTAATTTTACATATGTTTCCAAAGTACCCATCTCTGTACAACAGGCTATGCATGAATAGGGACACTTACTTGGAAGATAATATACCAACATTTCTCAAGACATCTAAACAGCCTCTCCTGAACACCTGATTAATTGAATGGTCTTCATTAAAATAGGTGTACGCAAACAATTTGCACATATATTTCATACGAACGACTCCACTAAATCAAATAAATACAATTTTCCTTCAGCTTTTCCACCTCCCCTTTGAACTAAAAGGATCAAACTTCACTTTCTCTGGTCTGGAAAAAAAAAAAAATAAATAATTAGGAAAGCAGCTTGCATTCCCTCAGTCAGACAGATTTCCCAGGCTAGGATTGCTCAGCCCCAGCACTCCCATTACAGTTTAGTCTCCCACCCTGTTTCTGCCTTAAATACTGCTGCCAAAATAGCTCTGACTGCCTCTTCATGGATTCCTAGTTTTGTTTCTTCACTTCTAGGATCACATATCTGCAGCTCTCTCAAGACCCTGCAGGACCTTTCTTGGATGGTGTAAATCAGAAGGAACTTTTCTTATCCAAGTAACAGCAATTCCAGCCTACAACAGGAGAGAATCTTGTCTCTCCCTCTACTCCTCTATCCCCACATTGATTTCACAAGCCCATGCCTCTCTTTCCCTCTAGGAATTTAGGATCAGGACCCAGGTTTTCCTCGTTCATCAGAGGAAAACACACTGAAACTGTGAAGTTTGCATCCAGCTCAGCTTCCAAGAATCATGTTTTGGCTCATTTAGTCTGGCTACTTTTACACTCCTCTACACCAGACGATGATAGACAAGATAAGTTCCACAAGAAAGTGGGGGCACAACTGCCTTTCCTTGGAAGTATCTATTGAGAGGCAGAAAGAGATTGAAAAAAAGAGACTTGGGCACTACAAGGGTTTTTCTACTGACTTGAAAAGAATCTTCATTTTCTAAAAAAGTTCTTTCTCATCTAGAGACTGGTGCTTCTGTTTATCTCTGTAGGGATTTTCATGGGGATAATTTAATTTTTGAGGGATTGGGCATTTATCAAGGTCTCTAAAATACAAATGGTTGCTGCTAGTTCATATAATCCTGTTTAGTCTCAGTTCCCAATGTAAGACTGTGTCACTCATTTTAACAGTGGATGAGCAGGCAAATCAAAAAGGCTTTTACAATTCCTCGCTTTCAATTCTGCATGTAGCAGGGAGAAGAAAACATTAGTGACTTTACTTGAATTTTCCCAAGAATTCACAACACAAAACTGAAAGGAAGAGCTGCCTCATCTTAAACAATGCTATGTTTTAATGAGTTAGAAATACTTATCCTAATTCTTGTTTCAAATACTATCCTGCACACTGGCTAGTACACCTATACTTAAAGGTGTTTTGTTTTTCAAAAAGAAAGATCAAAACAGCAGCTTCATTGATACCATATTCTTCCTCTCCTGCATACAATCAGATGGGTGAAAGACAGGGGGTGGGAAGAATACCACAACATAATCATTTGGCAATTTATATTATTTTTTGTTCAAAGGGCATTGCAATACACTTCTCTCACTTGGAGAACTTCAAGAGAAGATAATTATTCTTGTCTGCCTTGTAACATATATTTAAAATGCTCAAATGTGGCTTTCCAGGGAATTCTGCCAAATATTTTTAGGCACCAGACCCAGCTTTACTTAATTTTACATTGCCTTCTTAGTCTATTGTAAAATACCCTTCCATGCAGTTTGAATTTGGTAAAAAGGCTGAAGCATACTAATTTTTATTAGAAACATAAAAATCTGTCTTTCCTTGAAATAGAGATCTTTAAATTCCTAATGTGACAGCCAGTCAGATGTATAGTAATTAAAGTGTCTCTACACTTAAGCACATCAGTGAGGTTGTACTGCCAAAAAAAAAAAACAACCCCAAAACAGAACAAAACAAAACAAAACAAAAAAAAAAAAGCAGAAACAGAGAAACAGATAGGGGTGGGGTGTTTTTTTAGGAGAAAACATTAAAAAACTACAAAGTAGCTTTAAACATTTTTGGTTTATAAGCATTGAGTAATATGTAATATTAATATGTAATATGTAATATTGAGTAACACCTTAAGACTCCAAAGACAAATAGAGCTCTGCTGCATTATAAAAGCTTCAAAAACACAAATCCTAAACCTTTAGGTGTACATCACTTAAAGATATCAACTACAATAAAGTAGATCATACTATAGTTCAGGGTTGTTTTTTTTAAAAAAAACAAACAAGCAAAACAAGAAAACAAGAAGTTATTTGGGGTAACAGTCATCTCTTATTATTAACATACTTGTTTATTACAAGGCATAAAACAATGGCAGTGGGCAAACCAATCTGCTCCAAGGAGTTTAGAGTCTAAGCAAACAAGAATGCCAAGGCTGGACACAGAGACAGAGCTCATTATACAAGAGTAAAATACATATAGTCAGATAAAGATAAGCTAAGTAACAGGGAGGTATGAAACAGATGTGGAGTGAATTTGAAGAGCCTATGCCCACAGTACCACAATGCAAATAAATAGAACTGAGCTGGCAGCCTTGGGACAAAGAACAAGTGGGAAACAGCAAGGCACAGAGACTTGCTCTGAACCATGCAGCAGAGCAACTAGCAGTGAGAAGTCTGACTACCAGATTGCCACTTCAAGACCCACCCAGTGAATTCTGGTGCTTCACCTTTTAAAAATTCAAGTCTACTCTAATAAGCCTGGTGAGAAAGGCCAGGAGCATTGGCTCATCCTTAACTTCTAAAGAGTGAGCCATGATTTATACAGCAAGATCTGGATAAAATCCACAGTATTCCCATCAGTAGGTTTCCTAGACATTTCACTGTCTTCCCTCCACCTTTTTAAAAGCTCGCATCAGAAACTGTAGATAATTAGCACAAAAGTCCATGTGAAACACTGTATTTGTTTAAGTGTTTATTTTGGCTTCCTAAAACAGGCTGGAGTCCAGCTCTTGTGCTCAGCCCCACCTTAGTTATATTTGTCCTGTTACGCACAACAAACTTAGAGCTGTATTTAAATATGAAACACTTTGAAACTATATTAATGCTATCACTTTTTCATTAGTACACACTTTTACTCCCTTCAAAACTGACTCACAGGTTGATTGGTTCACTTAGCTGTTTCTAAAGGGTACGTTTCACTGACTAGCAGCATTGTTTTACTTTCCTTAGCTTTCCCTGATAATCAGAAGGAAACCAGCCCAGACTGCATGTTGAAAATTGAAACAGCTGAGTGGACTCCTCCTACCTCCTCGTGTGTTTTCATCTTTTATGGTGGCAGGCTAGGCTGTGCCAGACAAACTAAGATTTCTTATATTCTTCAGTCACTTGGCTGTTGTTTCCCATAGATAGTCCAACAGCAGACTAATGTCAAAGTATGTCGAGCCAAACACATGAGTATCTCAAGATTTCAGTTGAGCAGGAACGCTGCTGGTTTTTTTGCTGTTAAACTGAGAGATTGCAACTGAACCTCATCTTGCAAGTGTGAGCAAAGAGTAACTCTCACCAGCGTCAGCTAACATGGGTTTATAGGAGGTCAAAATCGGGTCCCTTAAATAGTGTCTGAAGAAACACAGTTGCATGGGGAAGTGAAGTGTTCCCTCTTTAGCATGCAGCTGCATACAATATCCAAACAAATTTCAAAGCACTGGACTTCACAGATAAAAAGAAACACAAAACAGCTCCACTCCCAGCAGTGCCAAAGGCAAGGAGATGCTGCCTTGCCTGTCCCCGAGTACCATGCCTTTTCCTCGTTACAAGAGCACCCAACAATCCACAATGCAGGAAATGTAATCAGAGGATGGACACAGTGCACCAGTGAAATACCCAAACAAGTCAGTGAAAAGCCCAGGTCAACCTTTCATTGCTGAGGCAAGGATTAGAGGGTACCACACCTAGTGAATTGACTGGGTCAGGCCTGCAAGATGCAGAAAGCCTTGCATGCCTTAGGGCAAGGTCAGCAGCTTGTGGCACAGGGCCCAAGCAGGCATCACCATCTTGGAAAGCAGATTCTAGGAAGTCAGAGGGGGGATTAGTGGTTCAGAAGAATGGTACTACTGACACCAATTGTAAACTCTGCAGGAGCTGCTGCCTCTCCAGGAAATAAATTGGCATGTTCTTACCGCCTGGAGGGGCAGCAGCCCCCCTTAGGTTTCTACCTTCATGCTTAATCTCTAATAGGAGAGAGAGAACACATTTCTAAGTTGTTCTTCCCTCAAGTCAATGATAATCCTTTATTCAGACACTTCTGTAAATCCTTCACAGACACAAATGAGAGCATAGCGGGGAATTTTCCCTCCTCATGGCAAATATGTAGGGAATAACTCAAAGGGAGAATAACTAAAGAGAAGTGAAGATGGGCAAAGTTACATAAACACAACAAGGCAGCATGGCCTTCTGATCTAAGCCTGCTCATAGTCCCTGCTCTAGGTCTAGCCTAGTCTGCTCCTTTGCAACTCAGCCCTTCAGCCAACATGAAAATCATAGCTATACAACTTCTATCAATTTAAGTGCAAGTCACGCAAGGAAAAAATAAAGCAACAAAACCAAACAGCCACAAAAAAATTCCAAACAAAACAAAAACACACAAAAAACCCCAAAACCAAATTCAGAACACAATAAATACACACTTCATTTTTCTGCCCCACAGGTCAGTGTAACTATAAGATCTTTCCCATGTACACCAGCCAGGGAAACCATAGCCTCAGGAAGATATATTTTAGAGCAACTTAGCTCTTCAAGAAAGTATTAATTTGAAGACTAACCTTAAAAAAGGCCTCTTCTGCACCCAACTTGCTCCTAAAGCATGACCGAAACCTTCTCTTGTAAGAGCAGCCCCAAGGACACTTCTCCAGGAGGGAAGAAATCAGCTCCCCTCCAGCTGTACCTATTTAAGCTGTTAGCTGCTCCAGGTGTTGCCACTCAGCACTGACCAATCCCTTCTGAAACTTCACAGTGGCTCCTAATAACTTTTTTTTTTTTTCCTCTTTCTTTTTTCTTTTTTCTTTTTTTTTTTTATCAGTTTAGGGTTTAGTTCAGCTCAATGTGTCTCTTAAAGATGGTGAACCAAAACTTCACACAGAGAAAGGTTCATGTATATCTAAGTTAGGCCTGTGTCCAAAACTGGATTCCATTCAACTAACAGTCCTTTTCACCTCTGCTTCTCTGGTGACAAAAACTGGTAGATTTTTGTGCTGCCTATAGAAAACAGGTGTCAGCACGTCCAAAATTATCTCTGCAAGATGGTGGACTAAACTTTTTGATCACTACTTGAGCAGAGAGGCTTTAGTCTTCTGCAGTATACATTTCTCTCCCATACTATTTTAGGAAAACAGAAACCATTTGAGGGGAAATTAGCCATACAATCATGAGTATACAAATCTACAACCCTAAGTGAGAAAAAATTCATTTTCTTAAAAAATTATTTCAAAATTCTTTAAAATCGTTTTCTTAGAAAATCAGGTTCGTCTACCATAGAGGTAAAGGAAATAGCCCTGTCAGCAGTTAAGCAACTGATGGTAGAGATATAATGTTTTGGGTTTGGGTTTTGTTGTTGTTTTTGTTTGTTTGTCTTCTTTTTGTTGGGTTTTTTGTTTTGGTTTGGGGTTTTTTGTTTGTTTGGGCTTTTTGGTGTTTTGTTTAGTTGTTTTTGGTTGGGTATTTTTTTTCCAGTAGGAGACACAAGAATCCACTAGTAGCTAAATATGATAGTTTGCAAGATTGAAAGAAAGACATTAAGTGTTTGTGTGATCAGGAAGGGGGAAAACAACCTCCAAGCTGATGATAGCTCAGTCTATGAAATAGTAACGCTTGAAAAGGTCTGTAATCAGACAAAATTTCACACAAAAATTCATTAAATTTCTTTCTCTGCAGTTGTACAGTGGGTCTACAAGATGGATCAAAGGTTGATAGTGGTCTGCTCTCTGAAATATTTGCATTCCAGGGCTCCAAATAGTACAGCTTATTCTCTTCATCTACCAGCAGCTTGTGTTTCTAAACACACACACAAAAAAAGTCAGACTACAATCTTCTCAGAAGAATTCTTAAAGAGCTAAAGGAGAATTGGATACCAATGTTTTGCAGTTAAAAGTGCTGGCACTTTATAAAGAGAAGCCTTTTGTTAGAGACAGGAAGTTTAGTTTATTGCCCGGTGTATACAGTTCTCCCACCGCATTATTTTGGGCTATTTTCATTCCTTACACAGTAAAAAGGAAATTCTAAGAACATTTCATTGCTTTTGCTTTTCTTTGTTTGATAAACAGCAAAGGTTTGCAGTTAACTGACCACTGTATGGCTTTGTTACTTTTGACATACAATTTTACTTCACATAGATCCTCTGGAGGATAAAACATTTGTTCTTTATAAAAATCAATTGTTTCTGCCCCATTCATTTTACATCTCTCTCTCACTCTCATCTTTCATTATTTCACAGAAATAATTCCTAAATACCAAGCTACAAGAAAACCCAAATAAGTTGAAACCCTTTTTTTTCCATGACAAAACTTCAAGTTGACACTACCAAGAGGTACACTACGACATCTTCCCTCTTTGCAGTTTCCCCAGATCTTTTTTCAGTAGGATACAATCTTAAGCAGAGTAATAACACTACAGCCATTGTAGAGAAATATTATTTTAAAGTAAGATCACACTTCTGAGGCCATTCATTTCATCAAAACAGATACTGCATCTTATATACTGTCTTACAATTCTGTTGCACCATATGGTTCCTGCAGCTGAAATTAAAAAGCAAAGATCTAGAATATCTGTCTGCCCATTTACTCTTTGACTTTGCAAAAATTCACAAGGTTATCCCAAATGTTTTTAGACCATTCTTGCCTGACTGAAAAAAAGGATTCCTCATAAAAGGCTTGGTTTCTAAAAAATGCTAAGTATTTAAGCATTTATTAGAAACAGTTTTAGATCCTCATTAATCTGAAGATGAAGTATTATTGATTTACAATGAACAATTCATCCAATATCAATCACCAGCATATAAAAACAGTCTGAGAATTAAAAAATGGGTGATGCCTTTTTGGCAGCAGCTTGCTATGTCCTGCCAATGGCATAACCTGTCCAACTGGATGGGAAACAGGCCTGCTCTTTCTGTGTGTTCTGCATGCTTGACTGTATATGTCCCACAGTTCATACACTAACCTACATTTATTTTTATGTTACAGGATCAGCAAGTATATATTAAATCAAGGCTTTGGGGACTTTACATATTGCTTAACCTCAGTCACCAAGTCTCTTAGTCACTCCAGCTATGAGCATGGTAAAAATAGATAAATTACACAGATAGATTGACACAGAGACATAGTCACATCTGTGCACACAGACATATATATCCCTAGGGCCTGATGGAATAACTCCAGTTGAGTTCAGTCCACTTTGGAGCAGGCCCAATATTAGTATATGATAGAGAGTTACTGCCTCTGATCTTTGAAACCAGTTTTAAAAGGGCTAACGTACGGGGTGAGTCTCTATTCTGTGACCCTGGTTTTCCACCAGTGTAGCTCTATTGGCTTTAGTGGCACGTAAAAACAGTGTCATGAAGTGGAGAATTAAGCTCACATTATGTTTTTTAAGTAGCTTATTAGCCTGCATATTACACCCTTTTTAGTCAGTTGGCAGCTCTGCAAAGGACTCAGAGGAACTAATTCACCGAAGCTGATACAAGTCTTCCCACTGGCTTTGCAACAGGGTCCTAAATTATTCTGGAAATTCTGGGGAGAGGTTATTATAAAGTAGCACAATAAAGGAAAAAGGGTGTTAATGAAAGTCCCTTGAGGAGGTCTTTCGGAGGAACCTTCCACAAGTAAGAAAAGTTTTTTAAAGTATCTAAAATGTTCCTGAAAAAGACTGTTCCTTTCTTGCTTGTTACCATTGAAAGAAGAATCATCCCCAGTTTCAGGATGGAAAAAAAAAAAAAGAAGATATATTTTCAAGCCTAAATAGATTTGCTTACATCTTGTAACACACAGCAAGCATACAGGGTGGAGGTAGAAGGCAGGGGGCAGAGAGATAAAAAAAACATGTCTATGCCACCCCCATCTCCTTTGCTGCATGCTTGGCCCTCGGGGTGAATTGCCTGCCAATATTGCTAGATCTTAACTCTCCTCTCTCACTGCTTTCAAGGTTGCCTCCCTCTCAGGTGTGCCCCAGTCACATCTCTCAGCCTTTAGGGCTGCACCTGCTTTTCCCTTCTCTGCTGCCATTGGCCATGCGTGTCTCTTCTGGCAGCCTCCTGTCACACCCAGTGCTACTGCCCGCCCCAGCTTCCCACACACATGCACTTAATAAGCAGGTAGTGTAATTGCTTTCATAACACTTTTTCCCACAATGACATTTCTTAGTTTGCTCGGGCAGGATTTAAGGTTATAGTGCCAGTTCCTCGAGCTCTGTCTTAGCCCAGATTCCCTCAGTGCTATTAATAACAAAAATGGGTGCTGGACTTACAGCTGTAAAGAGACAGGGAATTACAGAGGCACTGGGTGTAAAACCCAGCCCTTCCACAATCTCCTGCCCCTTCTTTGCCCCTCAGTTTTCAAAGAATGGAAATTAACAACAGAGATGTACCCTGCAGAGTTCTGAGAGTAAATGCATTAAAGAGAGGGTGATGATCAATTCTCAGGTCTACAAAAGCACCTGAAACAAAGATAAAATGCAAAACTAGTAACTTTCTGAAATTATGCCAGTCCTTGACAGAACTTAGAATCAAACCCTTCAAAAAGAAGATAGAACAAGTTCCATTCATCTAATCTTGTGTGGAGGCCAAGGGGAAACCATGAATTTCAAACAGGATGTACCTAGAGCCTGTAAACCATAAAATACTATTGTTATTGTCCAGACTTCTTTGCAAGGGACTCTGAAGATTCAGTTCTGTTGATTTGACTCTTCCCTTTTGGCATCAGCTCAGGGCCCTAAGTTACCATGAGAAGCTGATGAAGGGCTTTCTGAAGTATGGAGGAAGTGCTGAAGTATGACAAAAGAGTAATAAGGTTTTATTGAAATGACAGTCATTCCTGGAAACCCCAAAAACATGTTGCAAAAGAGGAGGCATCCATAAAGTAGGCAGATGCAAGTAGTTCTTGATGAAACTTCAAGACAAAGAAGGCAGGTGGGCTGCATTTCATATAAAAGATGAGAGTGAGCAAGTTAAAAATAAACCCCAAGTCTCACATACTATAGTGCCACTGTTTATCATTGTCTTCACTGCTACTTCTTGTGACTATGTTGCTCTGATTTTTGTTCAGCAGCACCCAAATAACTTTTCCTTTGATTATGGGCATGCTGCACAAGTGGGGTGGCAGACAGCATTCAGTGGCATACCTTACCTGGACATTTCATGGTATAGCAGCTCATCAGCAGTGCAAGCAGTTCTTGGAAATACTTTGAATAATGTAACCTAAAACATTAGACAAACAGAATTCCATCTTGGGCCTCTGCCCTTCAGCGTTCTTCATACCTGAAATCAAAGCTAGCTCAAGCTAGCTACTTTTGACTATATTTGCTAAAGTTTTCCTCCTGGATGTTGACTAAGTTTTCACTGAAATACCTTTCCTCAAATACCTTTACTTTTCGATTTTTTCTTATTTATTTTTTCATATTGCTTATTTTTTATGATCTTAACTCCCGCATTTAAAAAATTACATGCCAACAGATGCACAATATTTTCTTACAAAGGATTATGAGTGTTAATCTACTAATCAGTTGTCATATCTCCATGACTCACAATAACTTGCAAATGTTTAAAATCTGAATCATATTATTTTGAATGGAAATGAATAGAAGGAATAACTATCCACATTTTTTTCCCCAGAATATCTTTCAGATTCACCAGAGGAAAATATTTTCAAAATTACAAGATGAAGTTCAGAAATGACTAAATAGTTAATTTAACCAAACTATATGAAAAAAAAAAAAAAATGTAATAAAATTTCAATGTATTTTCATTTAAAACACTAGTTTTTGTTTCAAAATCCCTTTGGAACAAAAAGAAAGCTCAGGGTAAAGCCATAATGTAATCCAAAATATCAATTTCATTTAATGCCAAAATATGAATGTAATTTGGGAGGTTTACATTTTCTTGAATGACACAGAAAGTGTCTTGTTCAGGTCCTGTTCAGTCAAATTATTTTCTAATGGTTTGGATTGGTTAGCAAAATGCAAAGAAGAGCCTCAATTCATCCACCTCTACAGAAAATATTTCTGGTGATGCGTCATGACTACAGGCAGTAATATCCCCAGAAAGTGATGCTGTGAGAGCAGCAACCTTATGATTTCAAGAGCTAAGGAATGACTTTGGTTCCACCCTGTATGAGGTAGCAAAGGGAAGAAAATTTACCCTAATTTTACAGAACTGGGTTAGGCAGCTTTGCTGAAGCAGAGATAGACAGGATTCTATCTCTTTTCATTATCCTAAATATATTTTCTTTGTGAGACTACAAATCACCTAATGCACAGACCTTTTTCTGTGCATATCTCCTTAGAAAAGAGACCCAGTCACAGAAGTAAGGTATACAAAATCACACATGACACAGTCTTCTCAGCCACTTCAGAAAAGTAGTAAGGAATGCAGTTTACCTATATCTATGGAACTTCTGTTCCAACTTCTACACAAGCTTTTATACTTCAACATTTGAGTCCTTCTCCTTCCAGATAAATGTCACTCTTTACACTATAAAAAGCAAGGAATAACCACGCTTAGCTGTACCCATAATGCACAAAGCTATTGCTGAATGACAGCAATATAGCTTCTGATTTGGTATTATTTTGAATCAAATGCAGCTCTTATTCACTCACCCAATAATAACATTGCATCAGAGGCTTAGTGAAGACAAGAGGAAGGAATTTACCATTGAAAAGATGAGTCTGAAACACTGCCAGTCCTCACAGAATTTTCTTGACTTAATGTTACACATACCATAACATGTCTCAACCATGCCACAGACAACTTTCCCTCTAACACAAACATCTACTCAGCATCACCGGATTCTGTGACTTACGTCAATGTGACTTCTCGTATGAATGCAGATTACTTACATGACTGAGGGATTGAGACTTCAGTCAGCACAGTATCTGGGGACCCTGTTGATACGAGGCACAATGTGGAAGTAAAGTCGTTAAGAAGTATTTTGAAATATGATTGAGATGGGGGGCAGGGGAAGAATTTTCCAGTTAGGGTAGGAAGGAAACACATTGTCTCTAAAATACATAGTGTTTCAACTATGAAAATGCCAGGGTTTCTTGAAAATGCTTCTGCAGCAGGGTGAAGTTAAATGCAACACAAAATCTTAAGTGGCCATGATAATTACAAAACAGGCCCAGAGATCAGTTAGGCTCTTTTCACACACACAAAAAAAAATCATGCATTTTAATACTGGATTCAAGATTTGGCATCATATTTTTACTATTAAAATTATGATTAAACTTGAACCTACAGTCTTAATGCAAGACACACTTTATTTATTTATACCTGTTGGAATTACTACCATTTCTACAGGAGTTTTCAAAAAAAATAAAAATGAAAAACATTGAAAGAAATCTGTTGCGGAGCAATATACTGCATCTTTCTGTTCAGAACTGATGGAATGTTTCATTTTTATCTATTGAACCAGCCCAGACTTTTGTTTCAAGAAGCATTTCCAAATGGTACTGCATTGAATCATAGAATCATAGAATTGGCTGGGTTGGAAGGGACCTCAGAGATCATCAAGTCCAACCCTTGATTGCTTCACAGGTATGATTTAAGGAGTCTAATACACTCATTGCTTTTAAATGATGCACTGTCCTTTCCTTACTCCTGCTAGGAACTCCTTTCCCAGGAAGCATGTACTGTAGGTAAAAGCCTGCTTCAATTGTAAGTAAAAACAGACTCTGTAGCAAGCATCCTAAGTCAAACAGAATTTAAACTCTAGTTATCATAAAATTAATTCCTTAAATCCTGCTTAATCTCTGACCACAGAAATATAAAAAGAAAAGAAAATGGAAATTATTTACATATTGACCAGTATTACAGAAAAATAACATCCTCTACTATTTCAATTTTATTTTGAAGAGAATAACCTGGAGACATGGTAGTACTTTTGCGATGGAATCAGAAGTGTAAAGTAAGAATATTCATCCCCTGCTGTTAGCCTTATCTAGCATCCACTTTGTTTCTGTTTCTTGCAGGGATCACTAAAGAAGTGGCACTTGACCAGCATTCAGTAGCTGTGGACTCTAGACTTAGGCACGTGCTCACATTCACAGCCAGTTACATTTTAAATTGAGATCCTGAGTTACCCAGTCTGCTTGCAATGCTCTCGGTGGGTCTGCCAGAATATTTCCACTCTCTCTTGTTCATCTGAAGTTCCCAAATGCTTTCAAAGTCTGACACCTTGGCAGCAGTCAATCCTTGTCTGTTTTCCATGAGAAACAAGACAAGGAGTAGCAGTGCACCTCTGCCCTGTGTGATGTTTTCTCCTCTGGTCACTGAGGCACTCCCAGTCAATGTTACATGCACACCAGTGGGACAGAAGATGAGCAGTTAAATGCTCTAGGTTATTTTTCATGAAGACCAAGGGTCTGCTTCCTCCAGCACATTTATAATTTTTTGCTGTCTTTAAAAATTAATAACTCTCTGAAAAACAGTTTTCTCACTATATTGTGTAATTCTCTCAACTTCTCTAACACAATCCATAAGGGCCACAACTTGTTAATTTTGCACTCAGTCAACCTTTTCTCCTTGTTTAGATTTATAATGCAAACATCATAAATTTTACATAACAGACAGTGGCAGGACTTTTGCTTTACTCAAAATATTCTGGATGAAAGCATAATTCTCAGCAAGGCAGTTTTCTCTTAATATTAAGAACTTGAGAATTTTTTTTTCCTTCTATAATTAGTGGTGACTATTCTTCCCATGATCTATAGTATTCTACACCATCTATGCTTCCTGCCTGTTGAAAATACCCTTTTACTTGGAATACTGTGCACATGCAGGCATCAATTGTAAGATTTGCTTTAATTGTGCTTTCTTACCTTCTTGCCCATTAGGCAGTTAGGGTAAAATGTAAATACTTGCAGGTTTGAACAAGCATCTGGGGAGTAGTCATTATAACTGTCTGAATCACCTCAAATTGATTGGCAATCAATTAACTTGAGGGAAAATTATCTAGCATAAAGTAGCTGAAGTGGAAGAGGTGAACTCCCTAATGGCCCAAAGTGGTATAGTAGTCAACAATCATAACCATTCAGGAAAACAACAGGAATTAGACCTGCTCAGTCTGTTGAAGACTGTTCAGCACTCAGTCTCTTACAGAACTGAACCTTTAACTTCTTTAAAATCCGTGTGAGGATTTCAGATATTCTGATGTAGACATTTTTTAAAAGATGAGTCAATTCTGCTTTTGAGAGAGTTACTAATAACATAAAGATCACAGGTTTCTGAGTCATACATATGCATATGTAATAATCATCCTTACCGGAAACGTAGCATAGATGTATGCAGATAAAGCTAGATATAGCTACAGAGAAATGATGCCATGCGTTGGTACAAAGGCTTCTCTGGCAAAGGTTTGAGAAAGCTGAATTGCTCGCAATTACTGAATTATGCAAAACTTCCTCAAGGAGTGACGATGCTGTATATTTCAGAAAAATTGTTTTACTCTTACTTCAGACCTCTAGTTTTTTCTTAACCTCTGCCTTTTAAGCCAAGTGCACACTTAAACTTGGCAGATGCAATGAAGTTCAGACTCTTCCTACCTCTTCTAACTACAATCTCAGAGCTTGTTTCTGAATAGTCTGAAAACCTCTCAAGTGACATCAGCAGATTTTCTTTTTAATTAAAAGTAAATTTTGGAAATATTGATTGGTATTGATACAGTTATCAATACTGATACAGTTTGGTGACCAAAATAAGAAGAGATAATAACATGAACAGCAAGTGCTCTTTTAATGAAAAGGAACTGAAGAGTGTAGAATTTTCCCCTGAAGTAAGTTGATGGAAAACCTAGTGTGCTCTGTGCTACTGAAAATCTGAAGAACTAATTTTCAACACTGAAAACATTTGCCAGTTTCTTTTTTTTTTTTTTTTTTTTAGACTTGCAGAGGATTAAGAATAATCACAGCTGTATTGTTAAGAAGGCTCCAATTAAATACAATCAATTTGATTAGTTTATGTCTCAACCTCACCATCATTTAGCCATCAATTTTTATATCCTGCAGATTCTAGATGCTGATAGGTCATCTCAGTTCCCCATTTTTTCCATTACCAAGGTTTCATTATGCACGTTAAGCATGTTTCCATTTGCCTGAGGTACACCAGGGCAGGGAAGCATTTTTCAAAGATAACTCATTTAATATTAAATGTCAAAATATTACTCACTTCTTTAGCAAGATCATGCAGCTGCAACCTGGAGAATTAATTTGGGATGGTGTCTCTGTGGAGTTCAGGGCGTTGGTCTAAGCATACCTTTTGCTAAACAAAAAATCATTGACTTATCCAGAATTTAAAACATTGTATGGAACTAACAAAAGAGTAATAACAAACAGCTAGCCATATAAAGGAAATGATTTTTTAAGCCAGAAACACTGTGATTAATTATGGATAACACAACCAGAGGAACTTCTCATTACATTAAGTAATGAAATAAGGATATTAACATGATAACAAAAAAGTGGAAATGATTGTAGGCTTTGTTTTGAGGATTATCACCATAGTATTCCCCTTCTGCATAAGCAATCAAGAACCCATTGTAAAAAGAACCATTAATACCTCCCTCTTTACAGACAGAAAATTGATGTAGGAGAAAAAAAAACAGGCTGACTATGTAACACTTGCTTCCTGTGTTTATTTGCAGTCAATTTACATGAATGTAAATCAGGATACAGTCAGCCTTTAAATGACATGGCCAAGGATCTGTGTCAACAGAGCGAACCACCACCTGATCCTCTCCATCTCAGCCCTGAGAACCTGTAACAAACCCTTCCTCTTCATGGGGAGAGTGAAATTATACTCTAGTTTCCAAGAAGAGGTGTTTCCCACTGTCTGCACAGTAATTGCTTCAGAAGCAACAGATGTTTTCTATCACTGATCTTTTGCATTTGTCTGAAGAGTACAAGACAAGATGGTAACTGATCAGTCCTTGTCTGGACTTCATTGCTTATGTTGTTATTTGGGCAATAAGGCTTGAGTGTTGTGGGTTATATTTCTCAGTATTCCATTATGTATTTAGACAATTCATTTCTTCTATAAGTATCAAACCAGAAATAAATGTTTTTCCAGGTTTTTTGTTTGTTTGTTTTTTAACTCACACCCTTTGAGAGACCTTCTACACATAAAAGCTACTTCAGAGAAAAGTCAGAGAGTGAATTTAAAATAGAATATCTGTGTTTGTGAACAAAACTTTGGTTTTGTATTAAGAATATCCAAATTGTTTGTCAGTCAGAGACAGTATTTCTGCTTCCCACTTACATCCTTGCTTGCCTTGAAAATTTTCAAGTCTTTAGACCCA
Organism: Heliangelus exortis; assembly: GCF_036169615.1. Lineage (NCBI taxonomy): Eukaryota > Metazoa > Chordata > Aves > Apodiformes > Trochilidae > Heliangelus > Heliangelus exortis. The sequence continues at coordinate 39,837,302 of NC_092424.1, forward strand.
AACTGCTCTCCAAAATGCAGTGTGTTAATACAAATTTTGCACTAGGCAAAACACAGTCACCTTTACTGATTCACTTGAGCTCATTCAATAGAGAAGCCATATGGAACTTCTTTTACTAAAAATGTAAATCAAGAGGAAAGAAATTTAGTTATCCCATGTTTCTTAAACATGGCATGTGAGCATGATAACAGCCATCCTTTTGCTTATAAAGCAACACATGGCCAAAGTATTTTTAAAAATTATATGCCACTCTATAAGCCTGAGAACCATTTTAGTCCCTCTATTTAGTTCTGTTGTTTAGCTAACAGTTGAAATTAGCTAGGCTTATTCACAGGACCTGAAGTCCTGAAATCCAAGAACTGGAGTATGGCCTTTGTAAATGCTCCTCTCTTAAGTTTTCCCTCTCTGTTCCCTTCAAGTGTCTTCTACCAGATCATCTTTCTACTTGGCTTAGAAAGCCCTTTCTTTAACCCATGATTTCCTCTCAGAACCTTTATTTTGAAAATTTCTGCCCTTGATCCATCAGGGAATTTTTGGTTCCTCAAGCCAGCCTTCAACATGTTCTTTTGGGTCCCCTTGTATTTCTCTTTTTCTTTGACCCTCTGCCTGAAAAGGAAAACAAACACCTCAAGAATGTTCCTGAGGTTTGCTCTACAGCTCCCCTCTAGCGATGGCAACAAGCCAGACTTATAGGCGGGGCCTTATAACCCCAGGATGAACTAAGATAAATCCGTAGCACTAGCAAGGAGAAGTTGGGAATCTAAGAGTGGCTTCTATTTCAGAAAATGGCAAGCAAAACCAAAAAAAAGCTTTCTTATGGCTACATGCAAATCTGGTATCTGAAGCTATACCTAATAACTGCCTAATACCAGTTACTGTAACTGGCATAGTCCTACATGTTAAGGTAGACAGCACAGTGATGGATACAATATAAATACATCACCTTTCCTATAATAATTATAACCTTCAGAGTTCACTTCATGGATATCATCCATGTTGGCACAAGCACTAGCATACAAGAAATAGGTTTCCTGCTTTTGACAGATCTTTCTTTTGTCCTCTACCATGATTTGTCTCTCACAAATATTGCCATTAGATAGAACAGAATCATTTATGTTGGAAAAGGCCTCTAAGATTATCAAGTCCAACCATCAAGATGCTCCAAGCTATAAAAGGTTTTTAGCAAAAAACATTCTATTACCAGCAGATCCTTTTCCCTAGCACACAGTAATGATGAAATACATAAACTCTTGCACTTCCTATGTAAAGACTAGGAAGGTGAGCAGGGAAGAACTTGTCTTAACAAAATAGAAATATTTCCACACTTTCTTTTCCTCTGTGCAACTGACAATATTTTTATCCATGTCCAGTCCACATGGATGCTGATGGCAAACTCTCTTGAGACATACCTGTTTACCCATTTGTAATAAAACTAACATAATTTGGGAGTTCTTAAAGACAGACACATGGAGACAATGTTTGATCTGAAAGGCTAGCTACAAAGCCATGGGTGTGCAGCCAGCCCAGGTTTCCAGAATAAAAGCTACATTTCCCAAAAGGCAACAGAATCAGAAGAGATTCTTACATTGAACTGGTTCAGTACTTCTCTATACTGATCTTTCACACAGTTTTTCAGGTCATACAAGGAGTTGGGAAAATGCAGCTCTTTGCCAGTTCTAACACTGTTAGGAGACTGCTCATGCTGGCACCGCTCTTCTAGCTGACAAGGAGTATCACCACACCCTATAAAATGCATTACACAGTGCAATGATTATGCATGTTAAAGAAAGAATCATTGCTGCAGGAAAAAATATGCCTTAATTATAGGTGAGCAAATAAATTCATAATTGAGTGTCTCCATTAAAGATTTCCAGTTTTATTTATTTCAAACTTTTATTCAGTTTTCACATTAGGATTTTGAAATTTCTAAGTTTCTCTGAAAAACATTTTTTTTACAGTACTTCACTCTCAACATTCAGTAGCTGGTAATGACCAGAATTATCTTGGATAGTGTTTGTTTCCAGACAAATTCAGTTGCCTCACAGAATTTGGTTCAACCTGCTTAGCATCACATGCTATCTCTCAGAGTGGTCAACATCAGATCTTCCTTAGTAACAGATGAGGTCTCAGTTGCTGCAACATGCAGTAATTTAATTCCCACAAAAGTCTCATCTTTGTCTTTACAGTCAGGCACTACACTAAATCTGGAAGCTCAGTATTTCTCTACTATTGTCATGATCAATTATAATTCTAGACATGCTTTTTGTCTATATAAGTAAACGATCTGCATTTAAGCTTAAAACTCTAACTGTGTAATTTTAAAATCAAATAGGCACATTGGTTTGGTTTCTGTTCTAATATTTGCTCTTGATAAATATTTTTCCTGGTAAATCCTAGGCACTAAGTATTGTCATAAACCAAATATAAATGAATTGTGAATACCACTCAACCAAAATTCAGTTTTGCACATGTAAACTAGTTTTTAAAGAATTTGTTTCTTTTTTTTTTTTTTTTTTTCCAGGTGATTGTCTGGTTTTATTGTATTTACTTGGCTTGTGATTGATATGCTTTACTGTTTGATACTTTGTGGCAAATCAGAGCATTATATTTTGACAGCGTTGCTCCACTGAGAATTTAGACTTAATAGGATTTTAATCCAGCCACCATTTTATTAAATCAAGAATTAACATGACTCTTCAGCTTTCACCAATTCCTTGCTGTACACACCTTCATAAAGACTTTTGCTTGATTAATGAATATGTGGTTTGGCCTGAAGTACAATGATACTCTGATTGTGTTTTTTTACGTGCCTTTATTTTTCTGTCATGTGTTACACAAGACTCTACTAATATAATGGCTGTTGCAGTCATGAAGATTGGTAACTGCAGATGATAAAAAATTTACTGTGATAAAAGTAACAACTTTACTTCTTGTGTTCCCTGAGAAAACTTCAGAATTCAAAGCACAAGATTACACTGCAAAAGCTAATCTCTTCTTGAAATGCCATTTTACAAATGACAGTTGTTTATTGCCCCACAAAAGTGTAGTGGATGGGTAAGGTTTTTTTGGAATAGATTTAAGAAAATTATGACACTTCCAATCCTTTTAATTAAAACACTACTCTCATGACTCATTTATGTCACTTTAAAATGTAGACATACATCAAGCTAGATTGTGGGTGTGTGCTGATACAATGATTTACTCTGGATTGCTGGCCAGACTTATCAGTTAAAATAATGTAAAGCACATGGGATATTTTTTTTTCTCAACCGCAGACTAACAGGCAGAAGCAAAATGGCTTTAACCCCTCCAGTTTGAGAGCTGTGTGGGATTTAGCCACACAGCTCTCAAAGTCAACAGAAGTTCAAATCCACAGGTGTGGAATGGCATCCTTCCACACAACCCTCATAAAGTTGATGGCTTTGCATATCTGTGGGATAAGACAGTGGGCAAACATACCTTATCTAGTGGTAGTTACTGCCATTATTCTGATTTTAGTGGAAAATCTGACCAGATAACTCAGCTAGCTACAGCCCTGCAGGTAGAAAGTTTGGTGGATCAAAATCCAAAAGATTATTTTCCCCCTGAAAATACGGAGCAAGTGGAGCTTATACCACTTTGGAGTAATCCACTTCTTGCAGTTATTCTCAAAAACAACCCCCCTGTGACACACTGTGCCAAGTATAACTTGTGGGTGATCTTACAAGGCTGTCTCACATTTGGCTTATTGTTGTAATCAATCTGCACAGCACTGTAAGCCAAGCAGTCAATGCCACTCCTTGACAGCAGCAGCAATTAAAGATTCAGAACCTCTCAACTCTTAAGGCCATTAACACAATGCAAGCAAACCTCATTAATTGTTTATGATCTATAAAATAACTGCTCATCCTTTACATTTGAAGGAAACTCAAGGTGTTGATTTTTGGTCTTTTAAAGCCACAGATGGATTCCTGGGCCCATGGAAGAACATGGGAACATTGCCATGAAAGGCTTCACCCCACATGTGGTTCTGGAGCTAAATACCTTCCTAAAACAAGCTTTCTTAGAGGGCAAGGACATTTTGAACTTTTTTAAATGGCTTGCAGCAATGTTTCAACTTGTCCCAAGCTCTATTGCCTTTTGCATATTTTCCCAGTTTGGAAGAGAGCTTGGAAAAGACTTCCAGGAACTGATACGTAAAAACAGGCTCTGACTCCTGCATTTCAGCATCTCCAGCAGCTCCTGCTGAGTTATCTGTGCACAGTTTGGGCTCTGCCTCAAATCCGTTCCGTGACCTGGGGTAAAGCTGCTTACTCTCTCTCTCCCTCAGCTTTCCAGTTGTAAACCACTGCTGATAATGCTTTCTTTTTTCTGTGTCATGTCTTGTCTACAGAGACCATCAGATTCAAGAGAGGGTCTCTGCTACAATGCAGTGTTTGTTCTGTGCCTACGACAAAGGGCTGAGATCCCACTAAAGGCTCCAGAGGAACTGGGCTCTAGGCCAAGACTCGAATAGGCTTGGCTTTTGGTTCAAACAAGGGTTCTCTCTCCTCACTGGCCATCATATTCATTTATTTTGCCCTGTGGTGAAGTTAATGCTACATCTGTGATGTCACAGTAGTTTCCATGACAACAGGTTTATGACTTCAATGTAAAGTCAAATGGAAGGAGAAACTCAGGGACATGAAGAAAAGCTATTATTCAAATGAGAAACATCTGACACAATAACAGAGAAATGGCCAAGATGGTACTTTTATTGTTATACATGTTTGTGGTTTCTACTTAAGTTTTCAACAAGGTGTACTTCTTCCATCATGTTTTAATAGCTACTTTCCCACTTACATTTTGTTAGTTAAAGCTGTTTTTTTTTTTCTTCTGTTAAATAAAAAAATAAATTTAATAATGTTTGTTTAACTAGTTAATGAATGCTTTTGCCTTTTTTCAATTAGGTTTAATTTAATAGGAGTAAATTTGGACTGCAGTATAATCTTCCTTCTGAAGCCAAATATGAATGATACTATTTCTGAACAAACAGGGGAACTGTTAAAACTGTGGCTTTCCATACTTAGCAGAATAAGCTTTCAAAGAAGAACGTATTAAAAAAACCCACATCAAAGTTTTTGAAACACTGATTTAAAAAAAAATATATACGCAAGCAGGCAAAGCTATTATGGAGTAGAAATAAATTTGGGGCAGGGTAAGGCAAAGACTCAGAAGCTTTTCATTACATGTTTTTTCTTTCTTTGCTGTTTGTTTTTCCCTTGAACAACAACCTTGTCAAACACAGTTGTCTCTTTGTGGAGTAAGGTGCCACCAAAGTAGAGACTGCAAAGTGGCACTAATATGGCTCAGTGTTTGTCCAGCGTGGGAACCATCAGAAGAGCTTTCCCTTCTGTAGTCTCAATGAGGAGTTCCCATGAGCATCTAAAAGTGGAGCTGATGCCTAAAGGAAGCCTGTGAAGTTACCATCTATCCTTTTTAGCAAGTCTAAACATATAAATTAGTCAACACAAAGACCCTGAGAGCCACACTAAAAATTAGAATGGTTTGTAAGGCTTAAGTAACAGGTTAGAGTTTGATTCACTGGAAATACGCAGTGGTAGTTGTCAGTAACAAAGCAATTCAAGTTTCTCTAGAAAAGTTTTCAGGTACTTACTGTGCAGCCAAAACTGACTGGGTTTAGCATGTTACATCTCTATTACACTGCTTGATTCATGATAGTTGATTGAATTAATTAATTAAGATAAACAGTTAATTAAGGCTGTAATTTTCAAAGAGGCCAAAGGAATTAAGTAACCAAATTCAATGAGACCTGGGTACCTAACTCACTTAGACTCATTTGAAAGGGCCAGCTCTAAATGCTCACCTCTGTTACCATTATTTGCATTCACAGGATTATGAGTGCAGATTTTTATAAATGCAGAAGTATGGCTGCAAAAGCAGACATGGCATGAGAACAGACATCTATCCATGCATAGTATGTAAGCATAGTATGATAGCTAGTGTACATAAATGTATACGAGCAGTGGCCATACATTTAAACTGTCTTTAAAGTAAAAAAACCAGTATAGTTAGTAATACACCCGAAGCCTGTAAAACCTTCTTAAGCTTACCTAATTAAAATAAATTAGATATATGTACTAAAATATACATGTGAACAAACTCATAATATATTAAAAATATATGCACCCATATGCATATATAAAGTATATGCATGTGTATAAAGAGCCAGATGTGAACATGGGTGCAGACACTTGTTTGGGTTTGTAGGCATTTTGCATTTTTTCTTCTCAAAACAGTGAATTGCAATCGTATTTGCTACTGGGAAAAGGAGCAGCTAAGCTGCCATGGTAATGACCATGATCTTATCAAAGTATATGAGGAAATGACCTTCTGAACAGACGTATAATACAGGCATTATGGAGGTAGCTCTTACTTAAGTAATATAGAAGGAAGGACTGTACCAGAAATATCATGAGGAACAACAGTCATAAAATAGATTAAGAAGGAAAAAAACCAACCTACAACTACTATAAAAAACCAAACAAACTATAAAAAACCAATCAACAAAACCTGACACCTTGTCTTTAAAGCTCACTGTAAAGCAAAAGGACAACATCCTGTCTGTCTGAGAAAGGCTATGAGTGTTAGTAATAAAAATATGGCACAACCATCTAATTCATCCTTGCTACTGGCTCCCACTAAAACCATCGGCATGACCCAGGGGGACTCTGACACGAGCAGCTAAACTGGCTCTACTGAAGAGAACAACAAAATGCAGGACCTGTGATTGCCTTTCCTGAACATGGAGCAGAGCTTTCATTGGCATGACTGCAGCTTCCCTCCAAGTCACTGTCTTTACAACTACTGCAAATGGTGAAGTCCATCTTGCCTAAATGAGGCAAGCATTAGCTTCTCATCCAGCAAAACAAGTTCAGGCGTGAGTAACCTTAGGCCTACAAAGGCCTTTGGGACTACTTATGTGCTTAAAGACACACAAGGGCTTAGGCTCTTTGTTATGAAGGGAATCTCAAAAAGGAGGATAAATCCCTAGTACAAAGAAGTGGGAATAAAAAACAGCCAGCCAGATCCTGTTCATTAGCGGGCAACTTTTTTTTTTCTATTAAAAATTGATAGACCTCTAAGTACATGCTAGAATGCTGGCCTGCAAAGACATCCAAAATATAAAGAAGATCAATTTCTTCTAACAAGGAGGGTCAGTGCTTTCCATTAGTGAGCCACTGCATTCTCCAAACCCTTAAGGTGTAGCAGAACAAATGAAAATAAGGATAGCTGAGGAATACAAACAGATACGTGGCACATACAGACCTTTATCTTCACTCCAACATTCATATGTAGCCATAAAATACAGCTTCTTAAATGTAAAATGTATGGATTTCCCTCTGCAACAAAGACTTAAAATATGTCACTCCCAAGCAAGTATTTGAGCATATGAACATGATCTTTCACTTCATCTAGGACTACCCACCCAGTAAACCAAGTTGTATTCTTTCTGGGTGGCTCAGAGAATAGCATATTACTGTGGAAACACCCATTTATTTCATTTACTGCCATTTATAATATTTTCCACTATTTGCAGATAATGAATTCATCCAGTCTTTGCCAAGATTATGCAGCCTGTTTTATAGCCAAAATTATCCAGAATCCTTCTAAAAATGTGTTACCCTTCATTTTCCATGATTGCTTAGTGGTTCTCTTGGACCATGACCAAGATCAACCATATTAACAATGCACAGCAATAACTGAACTGTCATGCTTATACTCTCCTAGCAGCAGGAAGAGTGTCTTCGAGTTGGTCCCTTAAGTATACACAATTCAAGAGCATAACTGTTCAGGTTAATTAAAGCCATTAGAGTAGAAATGAGGAGTTGCTTTTGAAGTTCTTTCCACATTCTACAGTGCTGTTCTCATAAAGGTAGATATATTTCAGATTATCTGATAAATTATATACATATTGTATTTGTAGGATATAACATAATGGAGACCTATAATGTATAACATGCCTGAACAGACCTAGCTCCTGACCCTGTGAAGACTGACACACACCTTCAACATTACACATCATGAGTAGCCCTTTCAGCTCTTTTCAGATGCAACAGAGCCACAGGCAGTAGGTAACACAGGCACCCTGTGACCAAGCCCATGCACAGGTCACTGGGTAGCTTTACCAAGCCACAAGCAAGGCAAGCAGGAAAACAATGGAATGGGACAGGTCCTTTGTGAGATGATGTGTATGGGATTAGTGCAGATTTCTTAGACAACTTCCTTCATTGGCTCGACTGTGCTGGCATGGTATGGAGGGTGGAGCTGCAGCACCATTCACTCCCTACTCCACACGAGGAAAGAGGAGAAACAGGCCAGTCACATCTGCTCTTTCCTTGCGCAGGGTCTGGCAGTCTGAAAATCCCATGCTGGGGAGAAAGAGGGCTCCTTGCCATCACCAGGCTCAACAGCTGGGCCCAGCATGTAAAATGAAGTACATGCAAATCTTTGCAGGAATTCCTTAGTGTTCAGCCTGTGGCTTTCACCTTGGATTCAAGGATATCTAGCTTGGGACCCTAAATGCAAGAAGCAATCCCTGCCCAAACGTTCCAGTGGTCAGTGCTAGCAGTGATAACAGAAGTAATCACACCAATAGTTATAAACAAAGGCTAAACAGAACAGATTCACTTTCATTAAAAAAAAAAATTATACAAAAACAAATCACTGCAATAAATATCCTAACAGCCAAGTCTTTTTTCTTAACATCACTGTTTTCTTTGGCACTACTGGGAATCTCTTAGCAGCAGCTAAGAGGAAGGAGAAACTTCAGCTCAGCAAGAGGCCCTCTTCACCCAAATCACCATTGATCTGCAAGACTGAAACTGAACAGCTGGTACTGAACAAGTTAATCAGCCACCAAGTATGACTTCAGAACAGAGGGAAGCTGGGAACCACACAGCAGATTGAGTTATGGTCACTGGAACTGAAATAGGTTGTCATGATATAACAGAAGATTTGTTAGGACTGAAAACTGACAGTACTGCAATAAATATTAATACTCCGAACTCCTCCTCAGATTCCCATAAATACTTCAGGCTTCACCAGGAACTCCTTTCCCTTTGGCTACTCCATTATCCAATTTTACCATACATGTTACCCTAATTTCTCCTTCCCTCTACAAGCAACACCCTGGCACCACCACAACTTCCTATACAGCAGGCTCCACTGATATCACCCTATCTAGCCTGTCTTAGAATACTCCAGCCAACTCTGGCATAGACTTCTCCAGCCTGTTTCTCTGGCTTCCTCCCAGTAACATCTTGAGGCCCTAATACTCATCCACTTGATCTCAACATAGCAGGATCTCAGCTGATTAGCTTTATTCAGGGGGGTTGGTTTAATCTTAATCTCCCTCTTTCTCTTGCCTTTTTTTGTTTGTTTGTTTTGTTTTTGTCAGAGTCTTTGATTCCCATTCTCGTTGTTCTCAGGGCCTCTGAGTTTCAGGCACTTCTCTAAACACCCTCTAATGTTTCATCTTCTGATGGATAAATTTAAACAAAACTTAAAAGCTTTTCCAACTATTTTTACTCATTCTCAGAGTCATTTATCAATCCCACAGAGAGCCCCGATGCCCCACATGATCACTCTGATCATGTGTAGTTAATGTGTTATCTCCTTAATCCCACAAAGACAAGACGCTGGCAACAATCTCAGTAAAGCAACTAGAATCCATGGAGCCTTTTCTGCTCAAAACAACCATTTCTAGGGTGTGTCCTGTCAGACCACCACTAAGGTCATGAACAGTACTTTGAGCAGATACGGTGCTCTCATGATGCTGCAATATATTTTGGCTGTAAAAGTAATAATCTTATTTGCCCTGGCTCAATAGGCCCTGTGTGGTTGATACTCTAGTCTGGACAGCTTTGTGCCAACTCTTCCAATGTCAAAGGTGTATTTTCTTTCAAAGCCTAGCTGCAGGCTATGTGAGCTATATGCTGCTTCTCTTGTCTGTCCAGTTTCCCTGGCAAAAATTCTGACTTAAACTTCTTGCACTTACTGGAATCGCAGAGAGCCATATGAGAAGGAAATGTGTGGCCTCTCAAATCCTCTAAACGTTGTCCAGCTGCCACTAAAAAGGTGCCCTGACTTGAATTCTTTTTTTTTTTTTTTTTTTTTTTTTTTAATTTATTTTTTAACAGACAACTCCACTGTGCTTTTGTACAAAGCCATAGGAATTTTATTCTTGGACCAGTAGATAACCACAGCACATCTCTCCCAAGTTTCCAACCCCACAACCATTTTTCTTAATTTTGAAACTTTAAAGGAAGAATGCTGTTTTGGCTTCACAATTTTACACAGCTTGTTAGAACCAAGGGAGAATGTTACAATACCAAGCCACATGAAATGGAAACATCTGAACAGACCTTTGGGCTGGATCCCCTCCTTCCACCGAACTGCCCATGACTGAAGAGTGTCTGCCTTGAGTAAAAGACAGATTTTGTGACCTCAGGTCCTCATGGCTAGAAAGAGTGGTTTGACCTCTCAGTGCAATTAAGAGCTGCCTCAAATCTACTCAGAATTTTGTCCCTGACTCAGGATATATTGAGGACCTTCTGACAGCTAGTGTTAACTGAAGCCCTGCATGCTGGGCTGTACTCAGGAACCTGGGAGTTACCCCAGCTCGCTGACATGAACAGCTCTTTCCTAACACCTTTGGCAGGAGGCTCCTGAAGCTGGCTCTGTGGGTTTTGCTGCCAATATAGCTGTGTGAGGAGACCAAAACAGTTCCAAGGAACTGTTTCCCCTTAGAGGAAATTAAAAGAGAAACTTAAGCCATTGGCAAGCCATACATTAGACATTCTGGTTAAATGTAGCTAGACTGTCCTTTGGAATGACTGATTTTTGGAGAATGCTTTGTTCTTCTGCATGCATTGTACCCCACAATTGATTACTCAATCTATAGAAGATGCCTTAGTTTAGACCAAAATTGTACTTTTCTATCACAAATTTCCACAGCACAGCAGGACCTAAAATAAAATAGAGGTATGTAAGTGATCTTCTGCTCTTGCTGGCTCAGTCACTGCATTTCAGAAGGACATAGTCCAGTTATATGAACCATAAAGGAATGTGCACAGAGAAAAGCGGGGTTAGCAGAAGTCAAAAAGAGCGATTCAGGTGAGATGGACTTTCATATGACAGGCCTGTACTGAAGTCTACAGAGCTCAGATACTCTTAAAGTAGAGTTGCTTTTATAAGCATGGTATGTATCCCATCTGAAGGTGATCCTAGCTCCTTAATCTGGGGTGTTCTGCTTCCCAGAGGAAGGCTGCCTATTCCCTGATCCCTCTTGCCTTCAGAGGAGTAGACAGCCACCACCTAGTATTAGTTAGGTCAGGAGCCCATGCCACTGGGCTGGGCACTAGTAGAACACATATAACACAGTATCTGCCCCAAAAATAATAAAAAACCTCTACACATTTAATGTAGGCAATGTTTTAGTAGATAATATTACTGTTACGTCTCTTGTACACAGACAAGAGAAGCACACAGCAATTTTGTGGCCTGCCTAGGGTTAAGGAACATGTCAAAGTGGGGTGTAACGCCCAGACCTACAACACCATGTAGCCCACTACCCTCTACAGAAGATCATTCTGTCTGCTGTTCAGAACATGGTTTAATGCAAGTTGAGATTGTCCTAGCTCAAAACAAAACAGAATCCTCCAATCCCAGATTCGACAATGCTTTACAGCATAAGTGCTATTAATGCTGAGGGAAGCCAAGAGTAGGAGCAGAATGAACTTATATGAAACAGAGGCACAGAAAGAGAGATATATTTCAACTGAGTTGGAAAGCTGATGAGGAGATAAAGTCTTTCCAGATGGCTGGAGCTGTAAGAAACCTCTTGCTCTGAAGCTGGCCATATCAGATAATGAAGAGAATTTTGGGGATGATAACTGGGCTTCACTAAGGCCCCAGAAAAAGCTCTTTGCAGTGGGTCACAGGTTCCTACCAGAGAGGCAAACAACTGATGAGCCTTCACATGAAACTGAGAGTGAGAAAGACCTTGCCTGTAAATTCAGGCTGAACAGCAAAAGCCAATGCAACCTGGCAGAATAGCTGCAACTGTTCTGGGAGTAGCCCAATAAAGTATTGACAGCCATGTACAGGCAGTAGCAGCAGCAACTTCACCTCGGGATAGATGCCTGAGGACTCAGCCATCCCAGGTGTGTTTTGCAGCCTTGACTGAATCTGTGTGGCCTCTGCTTTCTTGTGATCAGTATCCCACTCTGACCAGTCAGAAGTGACCTCAGAAGTGTCCCTGTGGTCGCACCACAGACGTATCTAGTGAATTTGCAAAATCCAACTCCTTCGTCCTCCCAACAAGTTATTTTGTCTTCCTTAGCTTTGCATGCGTGGAAATGGCTGAGAAAATCCCGCAGACTAAAATCTTTTGAAATTGCTTCTAAGGACTCTTTTTTTGTCAGATTCCTCACCTGCTCTGTCAGGATGTTCTTTTAATGCCTTTTATGTTTCCCATGAAAGACCATAAGCTCCCAAAGCCCCTGCATATCTGCCATCTCAGCGCTATCAGGAAAAAGCTAATGAGAATATGATTGTCAGTAATGATTACAAGTACTTTACAAACACAGGAAAGCATGTTCTGCATTAATTGCTAATCTATTTCAGCCAATTTGGCACCATGACAAATGCAACTGGTTGTATCTAACAATCCAGGGAATCGGCAATGATTGTGTTTCAGTACAGTATGTCCAGGGAGAAGAATCAACTGTTAATCCCAGGTGACTACTTTCTTTATAAATATATTAGCAACATAATGGAGGGGTTTTTAATGGGATTATAACCACACAAGCAGACCCCAAGCAGCTGCTCTGCTAGTCATAGGGAACTTGGCTGACAATAAGACCTAAGAAACTGAAAAAGGGGAAAATGGCAAACCTCTGGTATGACACACATAAATGACCTTACTGCTTAAAAAGAATTGGATTGTGTTGCACACATGAAGAGAAAATCAAATATGCTTAATGCATATACTTTGGGCATGCCCATCTTTATTTTCTCCCATTGATCTTCTGTCAAAAGGGGAGAAAATTACAAAACCAAGGAGAACTCATATTTTCATATACTGGGGATAGATTTTAAAGCCAAAAAGATTTCACTCATACACTGAAAAATTAACAGGTTATTGTCAATATATGGCAAAGCCCATATATTGCCACACAATCCTCTGCATCACTGAAAGAATTCTTCATATCATCAATGTTATAAGTATATGTGTGCAAGCATGTCTTCGAGTGTGTGTGTGTGTGTGTGTGTGTATTGGATCAGATAATCTTTAAAGGTCCCTGAAAGCTCAACTCATTCTATGATTCTATATATAAGTATATATAAATGTACACATAGAAAAGGAGAATGAGCTGTGAGGCAGCCTCTGGGAAAGATGCTGCAATGGCATTAGCAAGAGAAGAGAGGTCTCTTTCAGCAATACCTCTTGATACATTTCACAGGCCAGTTAAAATAACAGGCCCAGATTATGTTCACAGTAATATTTGAGTTTCTTTTCTTACCATTACTTTAACAGAGACATATAAAGATGGTCTTGTAACATACTAAAGAAATTATTTTTTAAAAAGTTGATGGAAGCAATGAAAGACAAATATACATGAATAAATGGCAGTACCCCTCAAAATATACTCTTTTTTTTTGTTTTAAGTCTTCTTGGTTTTTGTTTTGTGGCTTAATGATGAGGCTAGGATTTGTTTCTGTGGCTTTGAAAGGAATACAGTATGGTATAATTCACATAACTGTTATGGAATGCAAGCACTGTACTATGTAGCTGGTCTAGCAAGGACTATTTAGGAAGTTTAACCTTCACTTCAAGAAAATAATTTTTGAAGTCCAGATCTAATTTGCACAGTTCTAGAATTCCATTACCAGAGGTAATTCGTTCAGGGTGGCAGTATGACTCACAAGAGTTTTTAAGCACTCATTTAACACTAAACTACACCTTACATCACTCTGAAGTACCTTTGCTAGAATCAGCTGAAATGAAGGACACTGATTCACCTAGTCTGACCAAGCCACACTGCCTGTCTGCCATTCACTGATACTAACACAATATCCTTAATGATTTCAAAGGCTGGGGATCAGACCCTCATCTTGAACATCTCTTAAACTTTGAGGGCCTGAACTCAGGACACCCTGAAACCAGTTCTGGTGACACTGTGATTCCTTTCAGACAGATGCGTGGAGCACTGAGCTTGGATCTCTTGTTCCCAAACACTGCTGAGTCCATCATGGTGTCACAAAAAGTATTTAAGATACTTATTCAAATACAGATGCATGCACTAGCAGGGATACGAAGGTGTGTAAAAGTTTCACTGGCCTCAGTTTTCACAGTTGTGGTGGCAAGCTAACAAGGCTCAATATAGCCTTTCTATCACCCCATCATGGATTCTACACGCACCACCAAAAGCTGCCAAGTACCTAACAGTGTCCTCCAAAACAAATTCCAGATGTATAATTGCATCACCCTCCAGCCAAGTAATGTGAGTGTCTTCCTGCCTTTTCTGTATGACATTAATCACTGTTATTAAAGCTTCCCATTTTGAATCTAGTTGGTGACAATACTTCTGTAGTGCACATAATAGTGGACGTTGTATGATTCCCTGGCAGATTTACATTTTACTAGTGATAAGCACTGGCTGTGATGCACTAAAAATACTGTGACTGTGGGGAGAATTAAGAGTATCTCTGGTGCCTGATTCAGGAGAGCAGTTAATGATGGGATTAAGTCCATGGCTAGTCAGGACAAGACAGCTTACATTTAAAGAGAGCTAAGTATGTCCGGTACTACCTTCCTGAATAACACCAGCCTCCAGAATTGGGTCTATACCAAGACTGTGGAACAATATCCTTGCAGAGGTAAAAGCCACTACAACCGTAGTTGTCTGGTACTCAGAGGATCAGATGTGCTTTTTTAAACTGGCTTTATCACAAAATATAGCAACTTGTTTACTTTTAAGCCTACAAAATTTATAAAAATCTAAAATAGAAGGCTACACTGCACTCACTTCTCCTCCCAAATGAAAAAATGGAAGTTTGCATGAGACACCTATCAGGCACACTGAATAACACACTGCTGGCAGGGCACTCAGATAGTAGTTATAGGTGCCTATCAGAATCCATACAAAACTGACTAACAAACACTGGAATTAAAAATGAAGACTTGCAGGGAGACAGGGGCTTTGAGCAGCACAGTATTTCAGATCAGCTTACTGAAAGCTTCAAAATATCACCAGCTTCCAGTCTGAAATGCGTCAGCAATCGTTTCATTTTTATCAAAACATAATTAGGCTGTGGTGAATGACAGCATAAATCTTAAATAGGAAAGATACAGGATGAAAGACCACCAGGGTAGAACATAACTGTAAACTTCTCCATAAAACTACATTTGAGTTCTGATCAAATACACAGGAACTCCTTTAAATGATCCAGCAAGAATCTTAACTCACTGACTTCCAAAGAAAGTGTTACCAATTAAGTGGGAGAAACTTTTAACAGTCAATTTTAATTATGCTAAGAGATTCACCAATCAACTCTCGGCTCAAGCTGAAGCTTTTACTAGAGACAACTGGAACCAATTTAGATGCTTTTATGTTGCGTCTAGACTTTAATAAATGGTCTAAGCACGGAGCAATTCTATGCCAGTATCAAACTAGTTTTCATGCACACTGAGAAATGCACCAGCTTCTCCAAAATTCTCCAGTCTTTGTGTCTTGAAATATCCCCCTGGGAAATGATTGCAAAGTTTACTGAGTATATTACATAAGCACCACTGTGGGGATTGCTTTCAATACTTACCAAGATAGTGATGCCACAGATTGCCCTCCAGCTCAGTGCTTTAATCTGAGAGACGCAAAGCCTACAGAGCAAGCTTTTCACTTTAGCATTAAATGGAATCACGTTTCTGACTACAAGACATCATTCCTACTGAGTATTCATCAAAGTCCAGTAGAGCAAATATAGCTAAAACATGAAACCACCCAGGACAGCTACAAATATTTAACTGATGGTTCAAAAAGGTAAACCTATGCAGTCTTTCAAACACCTAAAAAACATCTTTCTGTTGTGTCATCCCTTCTCTGCACATCTCATGGTCATAATTAAGCTGTGGGCTACTGTGCTAAAGGATCTGAGCATCCAGTCAGTCCATCAGAACAGATACAGAGGGATATAAAGTACCTGGCTGCTAGATTGTTTAAATATTGAAGTCCCTACCACAGCACACTCAGTAATACTCTAGCTATATGAGCCTTACCACTACAACACCACTTTGATCATTGCTGTAGGTCATGGAATCACTCTGAAACCAAAACAGTCTTGTTAAAATATTAAGCGGAATTACCATTTAGGGAGCTCTGTTGGTTTTTTTTTATTTTATTTCTCTCCCTTTCTTCTTTTTAAACATGCCTGTCAGGAGTGTGAAATTTTATGCATTTATCACCACCCTGATGAGCAAAGCTTGTTAAATTAAGAAAGGCATGTTTAATTAAATTAATTTATAAGCATTCATATACTTGTATTCAGAGGGCACTGTACGTAATTTTAATTTTTTTTAAACTAAGAGGTTGCTTTGGTGATTCAGTCTCTTAAAATGTGTCCCACAGGGTGATATCAGACTAATAAACCTTCAGGGAGTTCTGGATGCCAGAGGTCTGACAAAGTTGGGCCTCCTTATGTTCTTTCGAGAACACAATGATCTACCTGCTGCTGTATTTTAGAAAAAAGCAGCAAACAACTTCGGAATCACTGCACCAGCTTGGCTGCCACCTGAGGTAACAGCCATGAAACTCAGAAAGAGTAATTTTCCATTTTGCAGCAGCTCATAGTGCTTTTGTGAAGCAACAGGCAGAAGAAGCTCAGCAGAACTCCAGGCTGTGGGGTCATATGTTAATCTACGTGCACCTGCATACAGGGTCATGCATGGTTTGGGCAAGCTACTGGTTTGGGCAGTGCATTTTGAGGATTGTCTTTGGAGCTATTGTAAACCTGCAACACAGAAGAGAATTCTTCTGTTAACTCGAGTACAAACATACAGAAAATAAGCCTGCTTCAGGGACAGGACAGTGTGGACAAACAGGATGGATGGAAGGAAGGAAGGAAGGAAGGAAGGAAGGAAGGAAGGAAGGAAGGAAGGAAGGAAGGAAGGAAGGAAGGAAGGAAGGAAGGAAGGAAGGAAGGAAGGAAGGAAGGAAGGAAGGAAGGAAGGAAGGAAGGGACTAAAAATGAGATTACGTGTCAGCATGCCAGTAAGAGAGCTTGGACCAGCACCTGCCAGCCAGGTTCTTTGACCCATTCATGAGAGTGGTTAATCCAAGGTGTTACTCTCAGTTGCTACCAGAATGAGAAAAACAGACTCGTACTTAAGCATCCAGCATCTTGACTTGACAGTGTCCCTCGCTTTCAAGGATTATTTTTGCTGAATTGCAATAATAGCTTTTAAAAATCAAACAAAAATCAAATGCAACACATGTTGCAGGGTGCTGGGGTTGTATGAGGTACTGTAAGCAATGCTTTTTGCAAAGACAGGGAATGTTATTCATCATAGTCATCTGTGATGGACAATTTGGTTGCCTTTCAGGAGAATAACTGAAGATCCCTGCCAAGACAAAGAACTGGTCAAAGCATTGTGTTTTTCAAGGCTGAGGTTTTTTTCTTTTACTTTCTGTCTCCTTCAGAAAATTTATCAAACTTTGGGAAATCACAATGATCTCCGTTGCTGAAAATAAGTTATTAGCAATTTAAAATCTTCCATTTCTTGCATATTGTCATTATACAGAATAATATACAATGTAAAGATTCACTGCTCTTTGAGAAAGCATCATGATCTTCAGACCTGACCTTCTGAATAATATAGGCCAAAGCACTTATCTCAGTTTTCACTGCCTCAAGCCCAGATCTTGTGGCTAAACTGTAGCATGTCATTCAGAAAGATATTAATCTTGATTTATGGGTACCAGTTTTGATGTCAGAATGCCACACAAAGCAGTTCCTGTCTTGAGCTTCATGCAATGAATTGCAAAGTTAAACTGGTTCATGGGCTTCAAATGCCTGTAATCAAGAAAAATTTTCTGTCCAGTTCTAGGCAGAAATACTGTATACATGGTTTATAAAACTTCCTTTCCACAGTGACCTCAAATATAAGCAAAAGGTCAAAATCACTTGTGTTGCTTCAAAGGCTCAGTTGTTACTCAGGCCAACAAATTAGCCATTAAAAAGACTATATTAAATTTTTCAATCTATGACATAGCTAAAAAAATCAGAGTGAAAGGTTATTATAGTTTACTTAAATTCTTTTTCTACTAAAATTGCAGTAATTGCTTATTGGTTTTATGCCATGGATTTTAAATCTTAGGGTGCAAATAACTAAATTTTTCTCCCTGATGCCTACACAGCCAATAGCCTTTATAAAAATTCCAAAATCAGGGGATGAAATACTTGTCCCAGGAAAGTTAGAGTTTTGCAGAGTCTGTAACCAGCAGATCTATCAAGCCCCTTTGGGAACATTACTAGTTCCAGTACCAATTGAGGTAACAACTCCAGCACCAAGGTGAGGAAATTAATCCTTACACGACCATTTATCCCTGACAAATACAATCTAGGACATGTTCTAGTTTTATGCAGGGAGGACTACATAAATCTGAATCTCAGTACAGTCCAAAGACCTGCCTGTTGCTATGCATGCGCCTGTGTCCACCAATACAGCCAACTGCTGGTACCACCATTTGCCATTGTCACAACTTAATGCAAGATATAAAAATATGTAATTCACACTGCATAAAACAGACTAACACTACAATCACATAAGCTACTTACATTTTAGTGTCAGCAACTGAAACGAGAATCTCATACAAGTATCTCAATACAAGTATTTCACTGGCAAATGCATCATGGGGAGTAACCTGTAAGACTTAAAACCAAACTAGACAAAGCAGTAAAACAAATAGTAGAAGACTCAGAAAGCAGAATTGATTTACTGATGGCCACACAGCAGATAGATGCAAAAATCAAGAACTGGACAAGACAAAACAGAGAATTAACTTAACCATCTAATATATCCCAAGAAATATTAATCATTCAAATTTCAGAAAGTATTTTATTGTTACAAGGCCCTTCAACTTCATTCAATAGCCATTCCATTTCAACCTGGAGTGTACCTACCAAACAAACACTCATAAGTCTCACGGAAGCACTCTTTAAAATGCCAAGCATTGGCTGAAACTTCATGTTTACCCTTTCAAGACATGTAAACCTAGGCATAAATCCACCTGTTACCCTATCTTCACTGAGATCACTAAAGAAAATCCTTCCTTCTATTTGCAAACAGCTTAGTGGCTACCAAAGAACAGTCACCAATAGACTTACTCCAAACAAAGATTAAGTCCTGATTTATCACTGAGATGGATTAAATCAGCATTCAGGAGCTGAGGCTAACTAGGATTGGGTAATAGAAGATTACAAAAACTGTGAAAAGTGAAAGGCCATAAAAACTGGGAAACTAAATAATACAGAACAAAACAGTGACTCAGGAAAGAACAATCACAACATGACCATACAAAGTGTACACTTAGGTAAAAACCTGTCGAAGGAAAGAAATTAATAAAATTCAGCTCTTTGAAAACTCAGCTCTGAATAAATGATTTGAAAAGAGCTAAATACTATCCTGTTTTTCTACTTAGCGGTATATCAGACTTAAAGTAAAACAGGTCTATTATCAATGATAATATGACCTTTAACAAATCATTTATTTTCCCTCAAAATATTCTACAAAATTTCACTATGATTTTCTAATCCGTACACTCAAAGAGTTGTGTGGAGTTCCTCCCTGTATGTTTTGTCACCTCTCAGAACAGAGGTGGCAGCATTCTTCTAGCTGCGTAGCACACTGTCTTCACTGAAGGCTTTTCTGATGTGTCTCTGAAAGATACTCAAGATGAGCAATATATAATGAATCCTCTGCCATGTACACTACAATAAATAACCAGCACTTTAGAATGAGGCTGGTAGAAGGCCAAAGCCTCTGTCCTGTATCTGAAGAGAAAGGGATGAAAGAAAGATGAAGAAAGGATGAAAGAAAGATGAGCTCTCCAACAGATCTTTCTCTGCAGACAGAAGGAGCAGCACAGGCTGACCCACAGTGCCACGAGAGGCAAATGAGCAAGAAGAATCCTCAGCAGATAACTGAGTTGCTGTGTTATGGAGAATGGAGGATGGAATCCAGCTGGGAGTAAGAAAGCACACACCTTTTTCCAGGCTAAAAATTTTCTGATTTGAGGGAGTGAAAATGTCTCCAAGGAAATGGAGGCCTCTTTCCCAAATTCTCATGGGAAAGCCCAACATTTCATTGCATATGGGATGCAAACTTTTTGACCTGGCCTAGCCATACCCAGAGCTGGTTATGAAGTTCTTTCTTACTCACACACCCAAACTTCAGAAATGCCACCTTTAATAAGCCATAAGAAATATAAAACAGAACAGATTTTAATGAAAACCAAGAACAACTGCTGCCCTAGTCCAACAGCCTCAAGCTAAATGTTTTGCTGCAGTAACTCAAGTGAACTATGCTTCTTGATCTTTTTACTTAAGCAGAATCAAATTTTAAAGTTAAAAACAAACTGAAAAAAAATCAGAACAAGTATAAACTATATAAAAAGGGAAATACCAATTCAAAGCATTGTGGGAGATGATGCAACACATCCCCATGTTGATCAAGCACCATGAGCTGAGCTCTGAGCCCTTTCTTTAAAATCGTCTCCATGAGCAACCATTAGATCTCTCCTGTTTTGCTGCTGCACTGTAAACTGGATTGCTGGCTAACTACAAATTTTAATGTGGTGTTCACAAAACCACTGAGACCTGGCTTTACTCCACTCCTGTTTACATCAGTAAGAGTGTGACAATCAAATTCAATAGCAGGAACGGCAAACTACAGAATCCAGGGTTGGTTTTTTTCCACAAAAAAGTCTCCCAAATAAGACTTGCTGACACTGTATAGACATATATGGGATGTTGTTTGCTGGAGGGGACATGCTTGTACTCTTTGTTATGAATTGACAATAATGATAAACACATCTGTTTTAGACAAGGAATGTTATTTAAAGATTGGAGAAAGGTGTCTTTTGCTTGAAGCATTTGCTCAAATGATGTGTTTTTCCCTGACTTTTTCATTCAGTTTTTAATAATACCAGGAACAGGAGGGAAGGACAGAGATTAAAAGAGAGAAGAAGAGGGAGAGGAAGAAAGAGAGGAAGAAAGAGAAAGAAAGAAGTGCTGAAGAGAAAAAGAAAGACAACAGAAAGAAAAAGAAAGAGAAAGCAAAAGGGGAGAAGACAAGTAAAGCAAGCAGCTGGCACTGAAAGTGAGCAAGACTCTCTCATTTTCCTCTGTCTTTTAATAAATCATTGTAGCAGCTTTGTGACAGGTCTCTGTTATCCATAATGCCCAAGCAAACAGCTTTTCTTTCAGTGTCTATTCAGCTGGCTGCCAGGGAAGCAGGACTGCAGGCAGGAAACTTCAGTGGCTCAGCCTGCTCCCCTGTAATTCAATTAGAAAAGCAAGCATGAAGTCAATATTCATTGCGCCAGGCCAGAACTGCACAGCACAATGAAATGATAATGAGAAAGTTCACAAAGAAGACGGGCCTAATGATAAGTTTTTAAAGAGGTGCTGCAGCGGGTGACCCGCTGTACAACTGGCAAACACACACAGGCATATGGGTCTTTACCCTCAGGGATTTATTCTCATCCCTTACCATCTGTATCTAGGGCAGACTGCCGATTGTGAATCCAAGGGAATCTCGTGATATACTGTCATAGGTCACTCTATTCAGCTATTTTGCATCTCTGAAGGGAAAGAAAGCATGTTTCTTAAACACCCAGGCCCCCGGGGAACATATACAACTTGCTGGATCACAGGCAAAGCAGTTTCAAGTCGTACAGAGCTGCAGCTCCCAAGCCCAGCAGGGAGGCTGGGCCTGTGGGGCACAAACCAAGGAAATAACGACAGAGAACCTCCAACACTCATGGAAGTGCAGAAGAAGAAGAACTGCACCCTCATGCTTTAAAAAAAGGCAGCACTCATTCCCTGCAACTACGAGAACTTAGAACATTTGTGCTTCAAACTGATCGGTACTGGGGTAAAAGCTTGACGCAGTTCTGCAGTTCCCTCTCAGAGAGATCTCCCACTGGAGATGGGCTCTACATAATTTCCTTTATTCTCCTTTTAGCACTTTGCTGGTGACAAGAAAATATGTAGTTCTTTATTTTGTAAACATCATTGTATTTAGTTTTAAAAATAATGAATGATTGAAGTAGTAATTAAAAAAACAGCATTGTGTGTACAAACAGAGAGCTGCCTTGTTCTAATTTTGCTTTGGGATTCAACATTCCAGATATGACAGAATTTGTTCTTTTAAAAATTACTTCTGTGGTAAAGCCCTGGGCCCCTCACAGAGAGGCTTGGGCCTCATTATTTCAGTGCAGTACAGAAAGAGCAAGGGACTCTGACTCTAAGCAGACAAACATGAGAAACAGAAAGTTTTTCCCTTTTTTTTCTCCTTTAACAAAAGCAAAACAGGGCACACAGAGCTTATGTAAGTTCCCTGAGGTCACACAGGGTGCCAGTGACAAAGTCAAAAATTGAATTCACATTCTTAGGCTCTCAGTCCAAGTTCGTGCCATATTACAGTGCAGGACAGTCCAAAGCTTTAACATAAGTTACAGAAATATGTGGTTATTTCCCTAAACTAATCTGTTAGACCAACATACATTAACATTCCATGTATCGCCATCATCAATAATGGCAGCTTGAATATTTTCTCAAAATCAGGAGATATTTTTCAACATTGTTCATGACAACAGCCCATTTTTTACTTAACAGTCCAACAAAAAGGAAGTCAATTTTGCTATTCTTCCTGATTCTTCAACTGCTAATAATAGAAGTGGGTGGTGAATTGCTACATCTGCAGTAGGAAGCTCTTCATGTCCTATTGGGCCAGTTCTTCAGCTGCTATAAACCCACACAGCTTCACTGAAGACAGTGCAGCTTTGTCAAGTCAATCAAGCCAAGGGCAGATGTATTTGTGTTCACTGCCCACTGAGCTTCTTCAGACTGACCTAACCTCTGCATCTCAAAGGGAGAATGAAGCACTGCCCACAGCTGGAGCTATAGCCAGGGCTGTAACAGGTAGAACAGGCTGGCTGGTTGTCTCTTAGGGCCACCACACTTCTCCAGAAATCCTCCCTGAGGAAAAGAAAAGTTAAACACCAGAAAGAGTAAGCCTGTTCCAACCAGCCATGACAATTTCCTGGACTAAATACCCACCCATCTGGAACATAGAACGAGCTGCATTCTTCTGTTGCTGATCAAGAGATGCTATGTGAATAAGAGAATAGGGTTTTTTCTCTAAAGTTACACACACACTTGTGGCTGCTTCAACAGTTCACAAATTTTCAACAGTTTTGTTGCCCTAACTGTAATTTGTTGGCTTTGCCAGAATTTTGAAAGTTTACCAGCCCTTGGTAGACAGAAAACCCTTCTTCTCCTGGCAGAATAGATCAGATGCTGAACAGATGTTCATTTGTATCATTACACCAGCAAAGGGCAAGATCCCAGAACTTCTTCTTTTGGTTCATTAATTTCCAGTGTAACTCTCTAAGAGAACAGAGAAAAAAGGGTAGGATGGCCACACATTCCATATGTATTCATGCTCATTCTCACTATTATATAAAAGGACAGATAAGAAGTACTAGTCGCTTTAGAAGTCAATACAGAACACAATTATATTTATCAGTGGTATATAAACCCCAATTTTCACAACTAAATGCAAGGTTTGGATACTCTCCAAAGCCTAAATATGAAAAACAGAGTCCACACTGCTCAAAACAACTAAAGGTCAAATGTCCCTATGTAAGTCCTGTATGTAGCTGGCAGAAGGGATCACAATAACTTCCCCGTTCTTATTTTAGAGGCAGCACTCTCACTCTTATGTAACGAAGGCAAAATGTGTTGAGGTCAGGGTTTCAGAAACACCAGCTTCATCCTCTAAATAGCCTTTGTCTCTCAGTAAAAGCCCCTGGGAAGTTCACAAGACACTGCAGGTATCTATCTACCTTCAGTCATCACTCATTCATGTCAGACCTTGCTGTGCTGTTTTATGCCCTGTGCTCCGATGGGAAATGTCATCTGCACAATATCCTCAGATGAGAAATGTTTTTTCCTGGACACATTAATGCATGTAATTGGTGCATGCTTTTCTGGAGTATTTCTCTCACCTTTCAAAGATAGAGACGACCAAATCTTTCTGCCACTCATCAAGGAAATGCTTAAGGCATCAAGTGGGGAATTCCAGGCCAGCTTATGGCTGGTACTAACTTTACATTTTCTCAAGCAGCAAGGTAACACGGCACAAAGACTGTCACAGTGTTTATTTTGAGTTCCTTGGTGAGAAAAACATTTGACACTTATCCTGGATGGTTGAAACCTTTCTTCCCTCCTGGGGAAGTCAGGCTATCTCTGGCATTCATATATAGCTGCTGAACACATATATAGCCCTCCGAACACACACCACTGAAGTCAGTTATTCTACATCAGGCTATAACCTTCAAAAGGATAAGGTAAAAGTAATCTCTCTTTTCTAGATAGGTCATAGTACTCATGGGAGATGAGATCAAAACTCAAAAGCTTACCTTGCAGAAAAGCAAAGCACTAGGAAAAAACCCACAATCCTTCCCAAAGTTCTGCATCTCTCTAATTCATGCTGTGCTGTTTTCAGTCCTGAAAACTGGAAGAATCAAGAAAAAAACAGGCAAAAGGGAAAAGATGGTCCTGCAACTAAGTGATTAGCCTGATCAGGGTTTAATTTCAAGCACTGACATAAGACTGCCTTGCATCAACGGCAGATGAAGCTATGGGTTGTCTTCAACATACCTTTTTAAGAATAAATGAGATAGGAGAAGGGAGAAGGTTTTTATCCCATTCTTTGTTTTGATTGTCAGGGTTTAGAGGTAAATATTTTTTATTGGATCAGAAAGTCAACTGCACAACAGCTCTCTCATCTTCTGGGGGATCACTGTATTGTGATACACCTTTTACTTCTGTACTACAGAACAAACCCATATGACAAGGAAAGCAATGCACCACCGTACCCCATGTAGCCTTATAGCAAAAAGGAGTAAATTTGGAGGTGGACACACAGATGATCTAGCTACAGGTTATAGCCAAAGACCTACACAATTGCATACCAAATTCAGTCCAGCAGAAAAATTACAGATGCACAGAATGGAGAGTCTCTTTGTTATTAATAATAAAGGTACTGCAACCAGTGAGTGCAGAGCTATGCAATTACAAGCAGACATGCAGTGTACACAATCAGGAATCCTTATCAGATTGTTTGGTCTATCTTTTCCATTTAAAAGTGATGTTTAAAATGTGTTTATAGACAAAAGAATTGATCAATGAACCTGTCATTTGGTCATGAGTAACATGGAAAAAATTAATCAGGTGATGAAAATATTACTGTTTCTCCATTTGAGAAATAAATTGAAGATTGTTCAAAAAGATTTTGTCAACACTCTGGGGACGTACGCATCATCAAAGTCAATTATTACATCTTTGAAAATTTCCCACAAGCAAATGTCTCTAAAGATATTTGAAAATGAGATTTTCCAAAGGTAAAATAGCTGGGGGGAAAAAAAAATCCCAAACGAACAAAAGCAGAGATTTACTATTATTTAAGCTTTTCATCTGCTCCCTAAGAAAATAAATTTGGAGTTAAACAAAATCTTCACTGTTTTTCCACAAAATAAATAACAGTAATATTATACCCACTAAACAGGAATCAGCTGTATAAACAGTTTACCTGTGTCTGACAGGATCAACTCTAGAATGAATTTCTCAGCAACTATATTCAAAGAAGGAATAACTGAAGTTATGGTAACCGTTATAACTCAGTGCATAATAAATATGAAGTAGCAAGTGGGAGGGGAATATATTTAAAAACCTCAACATCTTGACTAAGCATCTTGAAATTTTATAATTGAAAAAGGTGACAGTCAATACACTCTGTTACTTTCCACCTAAACCTTGTCCAATATTTGCCATCCTAAATCCTTAAATCAAGATTTAACTGTCTTTAACCATTAATCTCAGTTCAACCATTTCTAAAACTTGTGTGTCTGGTTTTCCGCATTCATTCTCTTCACCAAATGGACCGACATATGTTGTGTGCAATTTGAAAGTATTTTGCAGATTGGAAACAAACCCCTATTTTCCTGTCATCTAGTCCCCCCAGATACTTTGATGAATTTCAATGAACTAAAACTGAAGAGTTCACAGGCCTCACATGGTCCAAGTAAAGGAAGGCGAGAAAAAAAAATCTTTTTTACTATATCATTCTCTGCAAACTTGAACTCAGTGATCAAACAATTTGAAGTCGTGAACAATAAAAACTGTGTGAGCCTGTGAAACATGTCAGCATGGCAGAAACATATCTCCCCCTACTCTAATTCTTCCCACCAGCTCAGCATATGTAAACTTTTACGTACTGTATGCTCAAGTTGTTCCCACAATATATAACAAAAATGTATGCTGTTACAGAGCAGCAGCATGTGTAATAAATGCTTTCAGTGCTCAAGAGCCTAGAAATAGTTTGTAGGATGCATGTGTACTACAGACTTGTGTCAACATAGCTAGATCCATCAGGTGCATAAAGAGAAATGATCCTGATGGACACAGCTGGGTTTCAGAAGCTGCCTCTACGGCTTTATTTATAGCAGCTAAACTGTCCGTTTAGCTCTTGACAAAAGGATATATAGCAGAGCTTTGATAATGGGACTGCATCTGCAGTAGAAACACATCAGCTGTAGAGCATATGATACTTGCAACTGATACAAATCATCCAGTACAAAACTGGCATGAGATCTAGGGACAGAAGTCGGATGCGGAGGGATTACATCCAGCACTTTCTAAGACAAGTGCTCTCTGAAGAATGAAAAGGGCTCGATTCTACCTTGCCCTAAATTTTGTGCTGTCAACCTCATCAAAGCAACCAAGATGAAAAACTTTCTCTCTTCAATCTTGGATACTGGTACGTTTCAAAGTACTTTGTGAACAGCTTTGTTTAGCAATGAAGCGCCTTGACATAACAGACCTGAAACCTCTCATAGAATTTCAGCTTTATCATGCCTGTAGGCACTTTTCATTTAGAGGATTTGCAATAGTCACCGAATGCTAAATTTCTCTTTGTGCTTCTTTAGACAAGATCTTCAGCATACTACCATACAAACTAATTTAATACCCACAGATGTCACAAAATCTTTCCATATTTATACCAGCTGAAGATCCACCCTTTGTTTGCCAATGAGGGTGTAGCTCTACAGTAATACTGTTTCTGGTCCAAGTAATTCCTAACGTTATTGTAATTTACAACCCTACCAGGCACAAAAGCAAAAGAGTAACCACCAGGAACAAATCTTTTCTGATTCTTCAGAGTATGTGCAAGTAGCTAATATATGGTCAACAGAAAAAATATAGAGGAGTGACCATAAAATACTGTATAATTATCTTAACCTGCTGCTTTCAGACAGACTTCATCGTTCACTGTTCACTTCCCTT
Organism: Heliangelus exortis; assembly: GCF_036169615.1. Classification (NCBI taxonomy): domain Eukaryota; kingdom Metazoa; phylum Chordata; class Aves; order Apodiformes; family Trochilidae; genus Heliangelus; species Heliangelus exortis. Next base: position 39,864,977 of record NC_092424.1, read on the forward strand.
AAGATGTTCTCCTGCCTCCTTCCTCACATGCTGAGCATTGTCAGTTTGCTGTCATCTTTACAGTATCAAGAGTGTGATCTCTCCATTGGTACCCTGTTCAGTGTCATTTAAGCTGGGCAGTCTGCAAGGCCACCAAGGTCAAGGAACTATCAGGAGTAAGGTTTCTTAAGTGCAACGTGTGAGACACCATCTGACACTGTTTATAGACAGAGTTAGCCTCTTATTGACCACAGGATAGAAGTTAAAAGCATTGCTTTGGGAGTTCAAATGTGTTAACCTCTGAAGTGATGTTTGAATTAGGGTCATAAAGGGCCTAAAGTTTTGATCAGAGGCTTGGAGAATAAAAAGGATTTGGAAAAATTTTAGTGTGGGATCAGTGTAGATACACTGAGTGTGCCAACTGCTATATTATTGTTGATTTAATAGAGTCCATCTATCAGGTCTGTGCATTATGTGATCCAGTTCCAAAGATGTTTCCCTGCTGCAGCTGACAAAATACAGACTATACACTTCAAATGCAGTTGTCGGTCTTTAAAACATGCAGTTACAAAACACGTTGGCTGCTCTAGCAATCAATAATGGGAAGGGCAGTGTACGTTGGATTAACTCCCAAACAATTAAATACTTGCCAGCAGGAAGAAAAAAATAATGTGAAACAATGCTGAAAGCTTGTTCACTGTTTGGCAACCCCCAATACTACAAACACTGATGGTTTAATAATCAGGCAAAATTAACAGAGCTGGAACAGCAGGAACAAATCCTGAGGTTTTTGATGAATATACTGAAGTGGTAAGGTTTCTAGTAATTTCTAGTAATTTCTACACCTTCCCTTGAATTGCATCCACATGCCACCTGGAATTCCTGCTGCACAGTTTTCCTGGAAGTTGACTCACAGAGGAGGAGGATAGATACCTGTCATGAAGTGTATACACAACCTCTGAAGACATCACACCACCTTCAGCAAAAAAAGCAATGCCTCTTTCACAGAAAGGAGGCACCTAACAGCTTAAATATTTTGGAACACTGAACCTGCACTCTGCAGATGGAGAATGAAAAATTCATCCCAGCCCTGAGAACAAGAGAAGCAAAGTGCAATGTCAGGGTGCAGCAAGGGCCAGTCACTCCCTAAAGGACCAGGAGCTGAGCGTGATGACACAGCCAAGGGACAGGCCAGTGAGGTGAGCAGGGCAGATCTATGGTGTCCACCCAGGGGCAGCGCAGAGAGCAGAGCAGCTGAGGCCAGGCCAGGCCATCAGACTGGTGCAGCAGGGACAACGGCCAAGCAGGGCAGGGCTGTGGCAGAGCTGGAGAGCAGCATCCTGCAGTGTCACTGGGGCAGCAAGTGATGGTCCTAGCTGGGATGAACCAGAATGCAAAGTCATTCATAAGAATGTGAATGAAGTTCCAGTGAAATCAGGCAGGGCCAATAAGGTCCACTAGTGCCATTTTATCCTGAAGAATTTTGCTGCTTTTCACCATTGAACTCTCCCTCTTCTCATGCCTTGGTTCCACCACAACAAAGCATTAATTATGTTGATGTTTTGTGCTCTGTAATAAAATTTTCCACTTTTGCTATCAGTCTTATCAACGTAGAAAAGAGACAGAAAGAGGCCAAAAAATGCAGAGATAGGATGGTAGAAAAGTCTGTGCTATATGCTATTCCAAAAGTATGGAGTTCCTTTTACTACTCCACAGTCTTGCCATATGTTACTCTTCATCAAAACAATAAGGATCGGTCATCCATATTTTGATTGATGGGCGGAAGGAGGGAGTCACTGAAAGGTGTACAACCAATCTCACCCCTGCTCTTAATGCCAGCTAATGTGTACTTGTCATCATGTAGTATGCAGGTACATGGCTGTTGCCTCTCCGCTCACACAAGGGTTGGGCATGGCCCTGCTGTATTTCAGGAACCACTGCAGCCAAACCAGCTAGATGATGCTTCAGAGATGTCATAGTGTCAGTCAATGGTTATTGCTCATGTGGCCAGAAACAGAGATCCTTACTGGCATAACAGAATAGTTATGAATAGAAAAAGGCTCTGCAGGCTATTCTTTTTTTGGACTTGTACCAACAGTTACAGTCTTGTTGCAAATCTTTCAAAGTGTGGAAAACACGGTTGATTTTGGTATTATTTCTCTGAAACATAACAGGAAATGGTATCTACTCAGCTGTTCCTGCTGCTTGCTGCTGCTATGTAGCCTTCCTATAGGGATGTTGTAGGATATAACATCCATACTCACCTTTTCTATCTTCATCAGTTATCTGGTATAATAATCTATTCATACATTTTAATCCCTCTACTGCATAGCTGAGGAAATGACAAAGAATAGGTAGCTATTACCCTTGCATTAATGATCATTTAGAATGTTCACATTAAAACACACACAAATCTCTAAGCTGGACTCAACTTCAAAGGCATTTCTCTTGCAAATGATGGTGCATTTATGTGGGAAAATTAATATGAATAGAAATCAAGTACTCTGATGCCCAAATTAACAAAAAACAGGGTGTTTTCTCTACTCTCTCCTCCTCTCCTACCTCATCCTTTACTTCCTTTTAGCCTTTCTCTCTGACTTCCTTTCTTGATTTCTTAATAGTAGTAAGGGAGACTAACATGCATATGGATATAGGCATAGGTATCTATTAATCTTAATGGCTGGACTGGATGATCTTAAGGTCTCTTCCAATCAAAGACACCCTGTGATTCTGTGATCTTAATGTTTCTGGCACGGTGTGACTTTCAGACATGTACATAGAGAGATGAAACAACGAAAGACAAAAAGTTACCTAGCAAGTGTCAGTCTTAATACTCCAAACTATCATTTCAGAGTATTATACAATATCATTCCCTTTCTGTAACCCTGAAATAAAATGTGTGTCAAATCTCTGCAGACTAGACTGCAAATAGTCCAAGTCCAAGGCTGTGGAACCTTTCCATTTGTCACTCAGCTATCAGTAAAAGAACTGTCCCATATCAGATGTGTAGACAAATTGTCAAAATACAGTAATCTGTAGCAAGTCTCAATGTAGACAACCATCTCTGATTAGCAAAAGAAAAAATTGATGTCAGCCAAATCAGTGCTGTTAGAAAATGAATTCTGTTAGTGCACACTAGTTTGTAGCAAACGATAGAAGATTTTATTCAGTGCTTTATAAGGAAATGCACTGATTTGAGATGCAGTTGAACTCTAATTGCCTGTTGGCAAACAGTTTCACTGAAACCCTGGGAAAACCAGACCAATACTATGTGCCTGTAATAGAAAACCAAAATATAATTCTAGAGGCTAATTTTGACCCCAAAAGGGCTTTTTTGGTGTTTTTCTTTTGAGCTCTCTTATGAAGATAATACCTTTTTTTCTGATTAAGGATCATTTTAGATAAAGGTACAAATCTGAACTGAAATTTGCAGTTATTTGGAGGGCTAGCAAGAATTCACTAATGTTAAAATTGATACCTTGGCTAAGTATACTCTTCTAGCAGGAGTCAGTAATCATTTAGAAGAGAAACCTGAGATTCTAATCACTACCTATTTGAAGAAATTATGTAAAAAGATCAGAAAGAACAGCTTGATCTTGAAAATTCATAAAAATCCAGGCTTGACTCTACATATTTCAAGAGCAGACTAAAACATTGGTTGGTTGACTTAAGATAATATTTTAACCAGAAAGCATAAGAAAAGAAACATCCTAATTGACTGGAAATCCAGCTGTGGACTTAAAATAGATTTTTTTTAAGTTGCATTTTTCATGTTACTAAGTTCAGCACTGTCTAGTCTTTGAAGAAATGGATTGGCTTGACAGAACTAGCTGGAGCACTCAGCGTTCACACGGGAACTCTCTTCCCCTGTCAGTCCAAAATCATGGCTGTGAGACTTGCCATACCCTGACTGCTAGCTATTAAACATATCTACTTCATGCTTGAAGGAGAGACTTAAAGATGGAAATTTTAAAGCAAAGATGAAAATTGTAAAGCTTTTTGTGGATTCTTTGTTCTGTTTAAAAACATCTTTGCCTTTACTGGAGAGATTTTTCAAAGCTGAGGAAAGAATCTGTAGGCTGAATCTATTCCATTTTAGTAGTAATTAAACTCTCCGTTCATAAAGGCCTTGTCTAACTCCTAATGAAATAAACAGCATTGCTCCCATTGCTTTCTAGAGATGCAGGATCCAGTTCCATCTATTTAGGGTTCTTCACATGAATGCTTCTTAACTGTGACTAAGACAGCAGCAGATAGATATCAAAGTAGAGCAAAGTGTTCGAAATTAGAACATCTAGCACAATGACTAATCTGTGCCACACTTTCCACTATCAGTCCCTTCATGGAAACTCCAGAAACCATACCCACTGCCTGTTATATTAGCATTCTGTACTTAAACCAACCACTTTATTTGCTCGTTTCCATATAACACCAAACTCATAACCATGGACAATAAATCCTGCAGTGCCAAGTATTTTAGGGATACTGAAATGAGTCCCTGCTAGTACTTGCTTTTTCATCTTCCAGGCCTTTACCCTGCCCCCTGAACTCTCCCCCTGTTTTCTTGCTGCCTTGTGACTCACTACTGAACCATGCCATCTGTGCAATGCAACCAAGTGATCTCTAGACACCCAGAGCCAGAACACTCCTTGCTCAGAGGCAGTACAGTAGCAGTGTTCTAACATTCAGCTGAACTTGTGGGGCTTCTGACCTCTTAGAACTGATACAGATTGGGAAAAAAATGCTGATTTGGTGAAATCAAGGCATTCCACAGAATCACTTTTCCTTTTTTTTTTTCCTTTTTATAAAGTAAAAACATCAAGGAACATTTCAACCTGAAACCTCTTTTGTTTCCTGACAGCTTATCTATCCATCATTTTGACAGCTCATCAGGCGGAGAGGCATCCAGCATCTGCAGTTTAATACCCAGATGGAGTCTAGAGATCACAAGCTTCTGGATGATCACTGGAAAGATCTATAGTAAAACCTTGTGTTTATCTCAGTTCATCAGCTTCAGAGACAAGGTTCTTCAGAGAGTAAAAAATCAATGTGGCTGAACGGAAATTCGCAAATGCCAGGGCATTTGCAGTAGCTGGGGATCTGGCCCTTGTTTTGTAATATTTGATTAAAACTGACTTGTACATCCCAAATGCCACACTGCCAAAGTTGAACATCAACTGCATGAGAAGCCATGTGGCAGGATGTGGAAAACTATTTTGTGTTAATGATTCTGTGCTCTGATCAATATTCTACAGTCTCCCTACGACCAAGTTAGTGTTTCACAGAAAATAACACAGTGGAAGAAGCAAGTGTCAAATCACTAGGGCACTACCAGATTTCATACTGCTACAATCCCATACTGCAAGCTTTTGAAAGGCTGCCTGGGGCAAAATAGTAGTAATTGTATTAAAAAGTATGGGAAAGAATCTCATTTCTCCATGATATGTAGCATTAACCACATGGATTATTGCTGTCTGAATGATAAGAGAGGCAAAGAACTCTGATTAATATTCTTCAATAAGAAGTCAATAACCTTATGGTTGTTTGTATCACATAAGGACTTGATCATATGTCTGACTCTCATTTAGTATTTTAAAAGAATTAATGGTGTATAAATCACATGATTAAAGCCATTGCAGGGTGTTTTATAACTGTAGGTTCTCTTTATAAACCATAAGCTTACTATGTGACCTAAACCTGGCTCTGTTTATGATTTTTTTATTCAGTCGCCAAGAAAATCAACAGGCAGTGCTTCCATAATTGTCTGCATAGGCTTTCAATTTTCTTATTAAAATCTTTCTAGTTGCTTTCATTAAAATTCTGTGAAGCTCTGCTGGTTATCCAGAAAGACCTTCACCTCGAACAAACTGTCCCATCTGTGACTACCTATCTGTGTCATTCTGTCCATCAGGACTTCACCAAGGCACTCATTCAAGAGGTGAAAGTCCCAAATGTGAGCCCACAGCGGCCACAGCTCTATACAAACATCCTCCACTTGCCCACCAATCACACTTGATTTTTCCCATTCATGATTTTTTCCAAATCCCAGAAGCCCGTTCTAGGTGTCTGATCATTTAGTCTTTCCCTTCTTATTTTAAGAGGCTTGGAAGAGAATGAGCAATGTTGTAACATGAGACATAATTCACCAACATGAATGTGAAAAAAACACCTGTTAAGATGAATACATTTAACAAATCTGTATCTCTTGATGGCATGAAAAGCTAGGCATTTTATCCCAAAGGCTTTTTGGGCTCTCATTATTTTTTTCCAGATCAATTTCCAAATCTGTTATTTAAAGATGGCTTCAAGCTATTTCTGTCTGTAAAGCACCGCATATTTTTCTAGTCTGAAGACAGGAAATACTCTGTTCTAGAAATCTCTTCTGCTTCTTTACTGCTGGAAACCAGAAAGGGTTAAATATCTGTGTAGTGAAGATTGTCACATAGCCTAACAAGTCAGCAAAGCACAGTCTTTTTACTTTTTTTTTAACACAGGCAATACAGGAAGAGACTGATAATTAGAAGGCTAACAATGAAACTACTCTTACAGCCAAGGAATAGGGAAGCTTCTGAAGACAACCATGAATAAAAGTTCAGAGCCCAAGTACTTCACTCTGAAACTAGAAGATAGTTGGAGGAGAAGGGACATCTGTTCCCAGAACAAAAGGCCAAGAGAGGATGGGGAAAGCTCAAATTGTTGCAGCCCCTATCCTCCACCCCCACTCCCTGGGCTCCTACATAAATTTGTTTTAGCCTGATACGATTTTTAGCTCTCTTCTGAAGACACATGAATTTTACACTGTACTTGTTCTACTCACTGTCTCTACCAAAGCTTTTTTATTTCTCTGCAGGGAAAGCTCAGTCACTGAATCTGTCTACTTCTCCCATCTCCTCCCCTCCTCTCTGTCCCTCAAAACCAAGACATGAAGTTACATTTTTCTCTTTCTTACATTAGCCATTGTGGTATGAGTTCCACTAAGACATGGGCACGATCCAAAAATAACATCTGAATAAGGACTTCTGTGTTTTTAAGACCTGACCCAAAATATTTATTTATCCAGAAGTTGAAATTCTCACGAGCAATGGATGAAATTCTGAAGAGGAGGTCTGCAGCAGGCCTAATCTCAGGGCAACAAGTGCTATAAAACAGATAATGAACGATAAGCCATAAACCAAGCGTCAGCAGAAATCTACATATTAGCACCATTTCATAACTCATATCAGTCATTTTTTATATTAGAAAGGAGTAAGAATGAAAGCATAGGTACACTTAAATAATAATTTAACAACCCTGAAATTATTTACATAAGACAGTGCAGTAATGGATTGCTTATGGCGAACAGGAGATTCACAGTTTCCCAGGAGGCTTATTTCCCCACTGCAGGATACAAATAATTCCCATTGACTTCAGTGCCTTTCCTGCCATGAAGTACTAGGAATTTATTGGCTGCAGTGGGAGCTACGAATAACTTGCTGGGGGAAAATAAAACCCTAAAGAAACAAATAAGAATAAACCTGTCTACTTCTTAAATATATTTCAAGTATTTCTAAGTTACCTGGGAAAAAAACCCTACTCATCTCAAACTTACTCATCTATAGAAACTAAAATTTCTTGCAACATCTATGAACAAATGTATATTTGTATATACAAATGTCATCGCAGATCAAAAGAAGCAGCAGGAGCCGTAAGAAGATGAAAGATTTCTTATAGAAGAAATTGTCTCTAAAGGATTTGTCTTCTGGGCAAATTTGACTACCTAACAGCCAAGGTTCACACAGAATTCCCTCACTAACACTGTGTCATCATCTTACAGTAACCACACATTTTGCTTCATTTACCAGGGAAGAGCAATTACATTTTAAAATCAACCCAAATAACAGATAGGACTTTTTTGCCAATTGTGTGCTTAAATTCCCATCCTTCCCATTTGAACCCTTTGTCTGACAGTGTATCTAGTGCAGCAGAATAGGAGGAATAAATGTTCTTCTTTGAGAACCAAATTAGGTGAAAATTAAAGGAGACATGAGGGCTAATGTTTAATCTGGTAGACTAGCAGATGGACAGTCACAGAGCTGTGGGCCTACCTAGTCAGGCATATCGCATTTCCACAATAGAAAAGTGTTTTTAAGAAACCAGTGAAATGTGGATGTTTGGCAGCTAAGTGGGCAAACAGAGGATGGTTATGGACTTCTTCCTGCCTCCTTGCAGACATCCAGCTGGGGCAATTCCTAATGACAGGAAACATGGCCATAAGATCTGCTCCAATGTAGCAACTGGTATGGAAGGAGATCATACTGCAATCTCCACTGGAATGGCAGCACTGAAGGAATCATTTCTGGAATGAGGAATTAATAAATTACTGTCAGATGGCCTATGAACTTTTCCACTGATATCAGTGAGACCATGGGCATAGGTGAGAGAACAAAACTGAAACAGCAGAGCTCTTCAACAAGAGGAAAATATATAGAGTAACCTTTCTTTCTAAATCAGCAACTTTATATACAATATAGCATTTGGTTTCAGCTGAGCTTTTTCCAAGCTAATGGAGACTCAGAAAACTGAGTAAACTACAGAAATATATCCTTGTAAATGTCACTTTTATGCAGCAGGTAAGGATTTTACTACGCATTTGTTATTTTCAAATTCCCATTTAAAAATAAAAAATATTTTTTTTCAACAAACTCTACTGCCCTTGTGACATCCCCAAAATAGCAGGTGTCTCAGATCATACTAGAAATGTCAAATGATTTCTAGTCACATAGCCCTCAGTAAATTGAGGGGAGGATTGTGTTATGGTAAAATATTTCAATACTACCACAGAAAGTCTATATCCAGCTGGAAAGGAAATAGCATCTCACAGAAAATTCAGCACCAGACAAGGTGGCAGGACATTTCAGGGACATAGGAATTGCTCCATTTACTGATTTTGCTTTTAAGCAGAAACTAGGCCCTGGAAAACTCACAGTTAGTGCGTACACAAAGCTATAAGCAATGTATTTACTAGAATTGGTTTGCCTTTGCTATTGAAAAAAATTGGACAGCCTGCATGACTAAGTAACACAGGTTCTGCTGGAAGGGATGAAGTAAAGATGCAGTTTTGTAAAGGATTTCGAAGGAAATAGGGAGAAAAGGGAAGCTTCATTCTCAGTTTAACTATATTTTTAAACGTCAGTCAGTTCCTAAAGCTCAAAAAGAAATACTCCTTCCAGAGTATTTTCATGGGCCCTAGGGCCAGACAGTTGCTAATCTGGATGAGTCAAGAGCATCCACTAGAGAGGAAACAACAGCAGGAAGCAAGGAAATCATCTCAGACTTCCCTTGGCTTTATTGTCTGGCTTAATAGGGAGACCCCACCTACACATCTAATAGGGTCAGAGCTATAACCCAGAGCTATGAGACAGACAGAGTCTTGATGTACACTAAGGAGTCTATATTTCTAGTTAAACTCACAAACAATGCTGAACACTACTCAGAAGATTAACAGGACCTCCCACTTCATGGAAACAGTGACTGTTTACATAATATGTAACAACAATAATCATAACACATCCTAGGAGAAAACTCCAGTGAGATAAAATAACATGACCTTCTGAATTTTCTTCTTTTCTCAGTCTTACAACCCATGTCTTTACTCTCTCATACTCTAAGGATTTCTGCAAATGCTTAAGTTCAGCACATCGGTTGCCCCACAAGTTTCAGTTAGCCTAATTAAGCACACACGAAAAAAGAAAAAAATATATGAATAAGAGAATGTCCTTTTTTCCCTTTGCTTATGCAATGCCAGACATGGTAGGATTCCTCTCTGTAGTTTCATCTCCCTACCACCGTGATATAAATAATACAACACATTGCACTTTGCAAGGTTAAACAATTAGCATTCTAAATACAGGCCTGGTATAAAGTGGCATCCCTATTGATCTCCATTACTGTGTGGAGCTGGACCAGCTGAGGATCAGTTGATCCCTAAGGTGGTGAGTGGTTTGTAATATGCAAAGAAGCTAAACAGACATAATTCCATGAAGACAAAAAAATTGCAACTGGACATCTTTCTGAAACTCATCTGTCATCTGAAATTAATTATTGAAGAACGTTCTGCCTGAGAAATTCTCATTCTATCATTTATTATATTGTAATACTATGTAGCTTTTGCAAGAGGAACAGACTTCATTACTTTTCCCCTGGGAACTCCTCCATTCTTTTTTTGTGCATGTGCACGTGAGCAGATCCATAATTAAACAACCAGAACTCAGATTTGCCTAAAATGAACCATTCCAGTGCTCATTCCCCAACAGGACACTCCTGTGAAAAAAATACCTATTCCATGCTAAGACAAGGGAGTCAAGGCAAGAAAAAAAATTCAGAAAAAAAATTTGTTTCTTTTTACATCTAGCATTTACTTGTGCTGCACATGTATCAAAAAGCTATACATGTCAGGCCTGGAAGCCAGTATGCTTGGTGCTAAAGATCTGCATGGCTGCCAGGGGCTGCAGGAATGACAGTCCTTCACACCAGTGCTAGAAAGAGGCAATGCACATCCTGAAAGCATGTGCAATGTGGCTGCAGCCTTCTGCCAGCCCTCATGATGTGGCCAAGGTGTCTGTCGCAGTTTTCCTGCAGAATCTTCCCATCTGGTCAGCTGTCGTGACAGGGTTCTGGCTGCCCTTTTAATATTATTAGTGATTTAATCATTCAACAAAGAAAGAAATACAAAACAAGGTCTCTCACATGTGAACTCACTACACTTCAGCAAGTGCTCAGCTCCCATTCAGACGGCAGCTAAAAGACCAAGTGGAGAAGGCCAGACTTTAATCCTAATGTGTCCTTGTGCTCTGGAGTGGCTACAGCAACTAATAATAGATGAAGCTTTACATGTTTTTCTTGTGTTTCTGCTGGGGCTGCTGTGGCATTAATTCAGCTTGTGCCTGGCAACTTATGTTAAACATTCCCTTTGTGGCTTTCTCTAAATCTTAAATTTTGCATGTGACCACATGTAAATGTAAATGTGTATTTTTATGGCCCTGTAATCTCAGTGCTTTTAAATCCCAGTTGCCTGAAGGCATACAGGGAGCTGAAGCAGAAAAACTTGGTCAGTTTGTGATCATTTAGAACTAGTTTATTTGCTCTTTCTGAGTGGATTCGGTTCCTGTAGAGGATTTTGCCTTTTGTGTAATAGAGTAAAGATAAGATCTAGGAAGCTAATTAACCCTGCAGGGCCTGTGAACAAGACTCATTAGAAAACAGTCAAACACATTTATATTTAAATACCATATTTACAGGAATTCATATCATATTTCTGAATAGCAGATATTCATACCTTTAACCACTTCCTTAAATAAAGCTGAAAAATGCATCTAGTTTGAGCTCAAATTCACCTGAATTATACTTGTAAATACCCCACAGTTTGAAAGACTACTTAGTAATAAATTAAAGTCCTGTCTGCTGGACACTGTATGCTATAGTGTCCTTTCACATACACCTGCCAAAAAAGTGCCCACTCCACTAAGCCACTATGGTTTGTAACCCACATTCTGACCAGTAAATTCCCCTCTAAAGATATTTCTCTGGGGGACTTTCTCACCTGTCCAAGGACATGACAATGAGGTACATTGTGATCATAGACATCTCTGAGGCCATCTGGAAAGACTTCACAGGGCTTCAGAAAAAGATTATTGAAAACATCGCTCTGAGTAACGTATTCCTGTAAATATTCTGGGCCAGACAGTAGCAAAGCATGGGTTCTAGTGCTCAGTGCCCATGAATATATATGTACTTATCACACAGATTCTAATTATTTGAGATCAAAAGTATCATCAGCAATTCTAAATTCTCATTCTTTCCTAACCCTACATTCCTTCCACTCTTCATCTCAGAGAGACTAGAAAAGAGAGATCTTCAGAAATACTACATACAGTTTCCTACTTTGCAGAATGGTATGGGAAAAGAAATGTTTTTTCATGGACACAATTGGCAGTTCCATTGATTTGACCAACCTCTTGACATATCCTGAGGGCTCTGGGATACAATAGCCGGATGCTGGTGATCAGCCCCTGCCTCACAATTTGATGCATTACTCTGTGCAGCTTTATATATGTACCATGTGCACGGTGGTTTAAAAGACAGAAGACTTAGTCTTGCTTCTCATGACACCTTGAGAGCAGCCTAGATTCAGAATTAGGTCTGGTAGGTACTTAACTTCATTGTAAGAAACAGCCTGACCAGTGAGTGGGATAAATGATGCCACTGGGACTAAAAAGTATTTTAAAATTAATAATTTGCTTAATGGTTTCGCTGGAGAAGCATAGTTTTAAATACAAATTTAAGGGCACTTTCTGCATCAGGGCTTGTGTCAGGGAAGATCCAAAAGAGAAAGAGAATCTAAACAAGACAGTCCCACATTGTGTCACAGATATTTTAAAGTAAAATACATTACAAATTTAACTTACTTTAAATTCTATATCTAGACACAATTGGTAAAAGCAACCAAGTCTTTACACTGTAAGTTTTTCAGGAAAAGAATGAGTGTTGTTTAGCATTTGTATGGTATTCAATACATCAGTATAGGGCTGGGGAAACTGTACTATAACTTTATACAAAAGAATATAATTGTGTTTTTTATAAAAAACTTTGGCTTAAAAATTTTGCCTCCAAGGCCTAAAATTAATATTTTATTAGCCAGTCTAAAAGCATGTTGTTCAGAAAAGACAATAACTTGACTGTTTCTATAAGTAGATCCATGATTTATACTTTGAATCACTTTGGCAAAAACAGGAAAATCCCAAATCAAGTTACTCTTCAACCTGCACTAATAAATCCTGTGCTGACATGAATTCTTTTTTCAGTGCTTTATTTTCAAGGAGTCATGTGGTTTTTAAATAATCACTCTTCTTGTTTCCTCTTCATTCTATTCAACAAAGCAGGGATAAATGCAAAAGCATCTCAGGCAACACACAGCACCTCAAATGCAGCACTGAGAAATATCTCTGTGAAATCAAATTTAATGAGACATCAAAATATTACATCTGCAAGTCTTGGCTGCTGGGCAGTACTTTGTAGAGCAAAGCCAGTTTCCCTAGTCCAGATTAGTTAAGATCAGGTTCACCGGTCTAACATTTCACAAAATATTTTCCCACATTTGTCGGACCGAAGTTTGAAGGGTGTAGCTGACAACATAAATGTGCCCTAAGGTGAAAATCCCTAAATATTTCCCTCGGTGATCTTTGTGTCTGGACATTACCAATGCAGATGTCTGTAATCAAGAGTTCTCCATGGACCTGCTAATTATTCCCTAGGCTTTTCCACTGGTAATAAAATTCCCATTTGTCGCAGCTTGTTTGCAAAAGTGCTTCCATTTCCACAGTGGTGGCATTAATTAGCAAAAACCTGTGAAATTTGTTGGAGTTTACAGGTTCAAAAAAAACCCAGTAAGCATTACTCCTAAATATTCCTATTAATACAGCCATGGCAACAAGCCCTGAAAGTCCAACTTTCTCAGTTGGAGCAATTTTTCATGCTTGTAGCAATAAGTGGGAAATAATGGGGGTCTCAGATTCGCATTAGGAAAGTTGCTTCTGTGACCTCTTCATGCAGATGGATGGTGAATTTCTCAGATAATAAATCAAAGTTTCCTGATGGTACAGTGGCATCTCTTGCTGAGGCCCATAGAGCTGCTGGCTGCCCTTTATTCAAAGGCAGCAGGCCTCCTCCCTGCAGGATGCTTTCTCTACAAATCCTTCAGTCATGATCAGGAGATATTTGGGCCTCTATAAACTGCCTAGGTATTCTGGGGAACAGCCAGCATCCTGCTGGGAAATGGACACTTTTCAACTTCATTGACATCTGTCACACACATAAATAGAAAGTGAGCAGGAAAAAAAGCCACATTATGACTTTCCCATCAGCAGGGCCAGTAAAGTCTTTGTTCTTAAAAGATACTTAAAAAAAGATACTTAAAAGATACTTAAAATGTTCATCAGAGTTACCTTGCTTAATAGTCTTTGATAAAAGAGTCTTACCTTTGGGTTTTAATGACCAGAGAATGTTTCTCAGTTTCTTGATGCTTTTTGCATTCGGCTCACTCTCCTTTAGGAATTCCAAACAGAAAAAAAAGAATAGATGCAATGCTAGCTTTTCTCTGCAGTTTTTATTAACTTTCTTCCAAATAAGTCCCTGCAAGGAAAACGACACTGATTTTTATTATCAGAAATATATTTATTAAGTGACAATCTAATTCCCAGAATAGTAATGCATTCATTTTTTTTGGACTTAAACCTTTTTCCCAAATGGCCCTAAAATAAGCATGGGAAAGCAGTATTGTAAATACTGTAACAATCTTCAAGAAAAAATACTTCTTTCCCTCAATGTATTGACTGTATTAAAGACCATTTGGGGGATAGATAGGCTGTCAATTATTGCACTTATATAAGGATAAAATTTAAGGTGATTCTCTTTTGCTATTTATAATTAGTTTTAGGTGTCTTTAATGGAGATGACAAAATTTTAATAGGATTTTTCTCCCTCTGAGTGTGACATGTATGCACAAATTCTTTTTCCCTCTGAGTGTGATGTTTATGCACAGATACTTTTTCAGTTCCTTCTTGATGCAAGTATTTCCCTCAAAATGCAAAAGAATCCAGTAGGTAAAGGCACCTGGTAGGGAAACAAGAAATTTTAGCCTTTACAGTGACACTATAGGATCATGGACATACTTTTGGGACTCAGTTTGTTCAAAAACTGGTGATTCATAATGGAATTGATGCTATATGGCCCTGTGACAACCTAATGATGAAAAGATCTATTAATTGCTTTTCCACTCATCATAGAAGTCAATATAATCTATTAATTCTGGGTTTTCTCTATTGACTTCAGTAGAGACAGTGTAGTTTATGCAATGGTAACTGAAACCATGATTTGGCCAGCTGCCTTCAGTCTTTTCTAACAGTTCCACCCAAGTCAACTTAAATCAACAGTGAGGTGAATGAAGCAGGCAGGAGTGGGGATCCATTTTATACAAACATGATGTTGAGCTTGATGTGGCAGAAATATGGGAGTTAATGTACTCACCCAAATAAAAACAGGGAAATCTCGATACACCTGCTCAGCTACAACAGCAAAGTCCTGGTACTGCATAGGCACCTGGGGAAAGGGATTTAGCTGCTGGTGGCTGGACAAAGAGGACTGTGACAGACTGGAATCATCAGTCACTGAAGGCTGACCATGCTATAATATCTGTAATGGAAGATAAGATGTAAGATTAGATGAGTAAAGGATAAGGTGAGCTTAGAAATGGGTGAGGCTTGCAGGAGACCACTAAGCCCAAAGCCAGCTGGTGCACTGGTTTCCCAAAGCAGCATGAGAGCCACAGAGTCATACAAATGAGTCCCACCTGCTTAAAACCATTACGACACAGAGCAATGAAGGGCAACCTGGTAATGGAAAGCTGTCTGCATCCCTCCTTTGGGTGAGAGATTTTTAGTAACCTTTACCCCCTCTCTGGTTAGAAGATTTTTTTCTAAAGGCTGAGCCTGACTGAGAAAACTTTGCAGCAATGTCAAATTTAGCAGTCTTCAAAGTTGTAGTGGAAAACACTAGCAAATCCTCTTGGGCAGAAAATGTGCTTTTCATGAAGAAAACCTCTTTGTTAAAAATTAACATACTGAATGCATTAACATAGTCTTTAAAAGACTAGGCTCATTCCGAACACCTTAAAACAAAAGTAACTGCAACATTCCAGAAATAGGTTTTCATTCAGTCAGTTTAACAGTTAAATACCTCTAAAGGTCCAAAGTTTAATGATTCAGACCCTGGAATGACTTTTAAAACTGCCTAATTCTACTAAAGCACGTAATTTTTATAGCAAATGGGCTTTTCTGCAACAAAGCTGCAACTTCCATCTTTCTTATGATTTCACAGACTGCCCACAGAATGTAGTTCCCTGCACACTTCAGTTTTGGGTGTGTGTGAACACAGAAAAGGTTGATGGAGCTCATATTTTCACCATTAGCCCTACCTGTGCTTAGAGCTCATGAAGCACAGGACAACCCAAAGAAGTATTTAAACGTACTCTTCATGTTCTAAGATACAAAGAGTGTGACCGAAGTCAAAGAGTCTCTTTGAATGATTAAAACTACTCACATCAAGCATTTTGCTTCATGGGCCTAAAGTACTCCTTGTCTTGCTGAATCAAACTATGATGTAAAGGCAAAGTGGTGTAAAACTGCAACTCAGCCAAATCAAGCCAAAGAGCACTGATATTGGTTAGTGATATTCCCAGACCATGCTAAAGCTACTCCATATAAAACATTTAAAATGTCAATGCTTAATTATCTATTGACTCTACTTTTAAAAAGCGAAATTATTCAAAATAATTTGAAAAGGATCTTTCTATTTTTGAACACAATTTAAATGTAGTAAAACAGATATTTCAAAGTGTTGGTTTGATTTCTGTTTATCTTCTGGAAACTGCCAAATAAACTATTGTCCTTCCAGTCCCACTATCAGGCTGTAACTTTTTCTGAGCAGCTGTAATTTTATAAGTCTATATAAAGGGCCTCTCATCAACAGCATTTGTAAAAGCTAGATATTCTGGAACATAAACATACTAGAAGTGTCCTTAACTGCACTGTCTGCATTACTGTACTGCATTCTGCATTACTGAAGAAGTGCATTTAATAATGACAGTGCACAGCTACAGACTTAAGTCAAATAGCAGAAATTCTGAAAACCAGGCATTTATGGGTTTTAATTTTATATTACCAGGTTCTCTTTCTAGCATGACAATATGGATTCAGCAATAATCTGATATTATTTTCCCATATGGCCTGTATATAAGAGAGTGCCATTCTTTTTTACCTCCTGTCTTATTCCTTGGAAGGAATCAGGTTTTGTATAGGAAAATCCTACAGAACACTGAACATGCCTTACTGTAATTCAAGCACATTTTAAAGCTAAGGGATATCTCTCCTCTCTCTGGATTGAATAATTTCCTCCTTGTAAACATGCTTGACATTTTTAAATGGCTTTTATATATGAAAAAATCTGACAATCTTTTCTCCAGGATTTTCTGAAGAAAATATGAATGCTTTATTCTCCTTTGCTGCATAGGGGAAACTTCATTCTGACACCTATATTTTGCAGTTACTGCATAAGATAAGCCAGTGACCAAAGAATTGCAAGGGGACTGCCTCATGCTGTGCCGTCCAGCTATGTAAAGGCCACAAGGAAGTTTTCATTGGTCTCATTAACTTTTCCACTGTACCAACCAGAAGTTTATTATACAGTACTTTTCTCTTTCAACTTTTACAGTTCATATACCTCAGCAGGAGCTTGGTCACAATGACCCAGAAATCCCCTTCCAGTCCTAGGCTCCTATGAGATGCATGAAAACAAATCGCAAAGGTCCAAGCCAATATATTTAGAAACTCGAGATTATATGAAGCACAACAATGAGACATATCATTGGAACAACAACCTTCAAGGTAAAACAACAGTCACAAACCATATTGTGCTGTATATAAACTATACAAACATTTCCACTTGATTTCCTAAGGAAATGAGGCTTATCCAGTCATGCTGTCTGTCTGTTCTTGTCTTCCACTAATAACTTTCAAACCCACAGACACATTTCAATGCAAGTTGTCAGGGGAGAAGCAAAAGATTTGGAGATAATTATGTTCCTCTAGGTCTTGTCATTGCACAGCGGAAAGAGACCAGAATTAGTTTCCCCAGCTGAGGAAAATCTTCTAGAAGGTGTGGGATCAATATTTCTTGCCCAATTAGTACAAATCAGCTTATTTCTAGCCTTAGAACCAGTACACATATAGCTCCATAGCAGATAGAGCAGTGGCTGCCTTTTGCTCTCTTGGTCATTAGTGGTTCTGGGAGGGATCTGGGGACCTCATAAAGGTCTTTAGAAGGTGTACAGGAGACAGAGGATACGGTTCTACAGGAAACTGAACTTCTGCTGTTCTTCGAACAGCTTCTTTTGCCACAAAATGAACAGGAGTTTCTGATTTTAAACCCTTGTCTGGACTATTTCTGCTCCTCCATTGGCCTCAAGGCAGTCATTCAAGAGTTCTTAGTCATGCTAATGGATGCGTTTTTCATTTGAGATCAAAAAATGTATTGCTGGGCTCAGGATTCCCGCAGACCTTTCAGAGACTCTTCTAGAGAGGAGATGTCCCATTCTCCTAACCTTCCAGTAATTTATTAAACCATGTGAGTCCCTGCTGACATGCAAGGTTTGCTCTTTCTCACAGTAAAGTTAAATCTACCTAATTTTATTCTTTCGCCATCCTTTGCTGAAAGGTGTCCTTTGGAACCAGTTTATCTTCCAGTTATCTCCCTCTCCTCCCAACTCCACCTTCTCTTTTTATTTCCAAATCACATACATTAATGCTGCCATATTCAGAGGCATTCTGAGACACCTGTTAAACTCATACTAAATGGAAAAAAAAATGAGAAGACACTCCTTGAAGCTGTGCTGCTGACATGCATCATATGGAAAAGTTTTGTGGAAGTGGCTGACTTCAGCATCCCATGGAGCATTCTAAATCCTGTTGCTGCACTTGAAAAAAAAATTAAATTAGTATGTCTGAGGGCAAGAAAAATCACGCTGAAAAAAGAACTAACGCTCTGAAAAAACATCTGACACGGTTTCTAAGCTGCTAAGAAGGTCAAATACAGCAGGTAGTGCAGCAACTTGAGAACTAAGCAGAAGAGAAAGCAAGCTTTAATCCAAATGTACCTTGAAGTACAATACTTATGGATCCAGCAGGGTCTGTCCTCTTAAGTTAACAGCTGTCATGTACTCACACACAGAGAAGAAAGACAGATTCTTTGTATGTGAGAAAAACAGAACAGTGATGCCAAACTGGGGAGTCTTTTAAAAGCCAGATCAATTCAGCCAATAAATTGAAGACTGCACACTTGGGATAGAAAGTTTCCTCCTTTTCCACATTAAATGACATTTCTTTTGAGGAAATACCATATGCATAAAGGATTTCTAGTGATTGTAAGTTTGAAAAATGTTTATGATTACATTCTTTGCTAAAGTTACTTCCTGGGGATGCAGTCATATTTTTAAAGGATTCACCAGCAGACTTAATTTTCGTAACTGACCGTTTTGCCAACAGAGCATTACTCTGAAGAGATAATGAATTGATAATGTTGTTAAAATAATGTTCTCAAGAAGGGCCAAGAAAAAATGAAGCTGCCATCAGGGCACCTAAACAAACAACACACTACCCTCCAAATCCAGTGTTAAAATTCATTTGGGCACTGATGCTGAAGTCAATCTGTCATTTGCATGGATATGAATTCTGAGAATTGGGTTTTTTCTTTTTAATGAGTTATTGATCTTAGAAAATCACTCAAGGCAGAAAATCCATACATTAATACGCTGGCTTCACTTGCCAAGATGTGTTATTTTATAGCCCTACCAAAAAAATTCAATGCATAAAGTCCTTTCAGCTACTCTAGACAAGACAGATCAATGTGCCTCTTAGACAGAGATCAACACTTTAAAATATTGATCAATAAGGAAATACCTGAGAGACTCCTCCCTCAGAGGGATTAAGATGTTTACACTTTTTCAGAATGACAAAAACTTCAGATACAGAACTAGGGAGTGAAGTAGATATGCTAGTTATTTTACACAGAACTCTTACAGATTCCCAGCAGATTGCCCTGTATAAGAAATTCCAAGTTTTGAAAACTTAGAGTTTAGGAGAATGTAAAGGAATATACTTTTAAATTCAGCATGATGTTAATGCGGGTATGTTTTTGAAAGAAAAAGAGGAAGAAAAGCATCAAGATGCCAGAAAAAATAGAGCTCACTTAAAATAGTTGAAGCACACAAGCTACATCTCAAGTTGAGGAAAGCTTCCCTAGTCAGAATAGGTGTTTGTGCACACAATTACAAGTTGTTCACAAAAAGGATGGATTTCAGTATCTCTTTAAGCGCTCTTTGTCTGGATTGGCTGCCTTCTGTAAAATAAATGTGTTCAAATACATTTCGAGAATATTCCTAAACTTAGGAAGTGCAAAGGTAACAAAGCTCTGCACTCACTTGTTTTTTTAAATACCTCACTCATCAAAATATATAAAAAACCATATAAATTTAGCATAAATTAAATCCTACTTTGTCTTAGGTGTTAAAGGTATTCACTTCCTTGTAACTTGTTAACTTACAAATATTTCCAAGTTAAACATTGATTTTCCTTTGCCTCCTGTCATCTCTGTCTTGAGCAATTTCTCAGATTGAGAGATTACAAAAGGAGTACATACATCTACCACTCATTTCAGGTTTCATGAACTTCGGAATCATTAGATCTTCATACAGTAAACCTACACCAGCCAAGTCAGGCTACATCTTTGGAGAGTGCTATTGCTTGGAAACTGAAGTAGTTAAAGTTAGAAGAGGTATGATCTAGCCCACTATCTGGGAGGAAATAGTTTTGCAGAGATAGCTGTGTGGAATTCTATGGCATGCTAAATACATCTGGTTATATTAGATAGTCTTGAGTTTCCCTCTCAACTAAAATCCATTAATTTAGTTATGTTTCCTTGGTAAATGAAAGAGTAACTTTGATGAGATGCAGATATATTTGTATCTTCAGTAAACCTCTTGAACTCAGTATTGTCCCAACCTTGGACTAACTTCACTGTGATTTTGCTGTTTTTTATTTATGAAAGTACTCAAAAAAATTAATAAAATAAGCACAACATCCAAAGAAAAACATTAAAAAAGTAAGATGTCAGTGGAGTAGACAAAACCCAGAACAAAAATATTTTGAATTTTGGGTCTGCTTTGCTATTTGCGTCCAAGAGCCAAGTTACTTGCTTCATTTTTTCAGCCTCATTTTTTCTTAAAAATAAGAGAAAAGCTGCCTGCTTGTTTTTCTCTCAAGCGTGTTGTAAAAAAATAATTTATTTTTGTGTTTGTGTGGTTTATTTATTATACTCAAGTTTAATAAGGTCTTTACCCAACAAAGCTCCTGGGCATATATTCCATGACTGTAGAGGCTTTTGTAAAAACAGAACACCTTGGACCTGACCTTCACAATTCTCTTGCTTCCTGAGCACTCTACTGATGTTCACAAGTATATTTAGGGGTTCTTGTTAAAATGGATTTCCCCTTCTACGCTTGCAATGAGATTATCCCTTGGATTGTCTGGACACAGTGGAGCTGCACTGGTGAATGCAGGGAAGAAGAAAGCTTGTTTCGGAGAGATGTAAGGGAGATTTATGGGGCTTTATGCTTGTTCTGCAATTAAAAGAAGGGCAGAAGAAAAGATTTCATGGAATCATGGAATAATAGAATAATTTAATAATAATTATATATTAATTATTAATTATTGATTATATTATTAATTAAATAATAAAATAATTTAAGGTTGGAAAATAACTCTAAGATCAAGTCCAGTCACCAGCACACTCCATGTCAAATAAACCATACCCTGAACTGCTATGTCTGCATGTTTTTTGAACACTTCCAGGGATGGTGACTTCACCAATCCCCTGGACAGCCTGTTCCAGTGCCTGACCACTCCTTCAGTGAAGCAATTTTTCTTAATATCCCATCTAAACCTCCCTTGGAGCAACTTGAAGTCATGATGATTTGAGAAACTTGGTTTGAGATACTACTCTGAGTTCTTCAGGTTTAGGCAGGGGCCACCTACCCTGGTTTCTAAGAAAAATAGCAGAAAGCCCAGTGTCCATACACCATAAGGAGGTATGCATACCCCAGAGTTTTAGTGCTTAAATGCCAAGTTTAAGGCTCATGGGAACTTTACCTTCAAGAGGTTCTGATGTCAGTAAGAGTCTCATTAGCAAATCAGGCTACAGCATTAAGTGATGTTGCTGTTAGGAGTGAGGGAGGCTGCTGGCTAGGTAGAATACTGTTTCTCTTCTGAGAACCATAAAACAATAGGAATAAGGGAATTATAGGAATAATAGGAATATTCTGTGTGGAAGAAAGAAGAATTTAATAATTCCACCAACGCCAAAACCCTTCAGAAAGACAAACTAGAGATAAGGGAAGTTTAAACAGTAACTTTTCTTCCTAGTCAACAGGAACACAGTCTCCTTTCAGGTTATGGTTGATTCTGAAGCTATACATGATTTATTTAGTAGTTAACTCAGGCAGGGGAGGCTAAGTGTTGAAGGTACAGCAGTGCTAAACTGAAACAGTACAGAAAAAAAGGTGAAAATTCTGTTACTAATTGATAGCTGAAAACACAAGCTGGTGTGAGGGTCAAGCTGCTATTGCCATGTTGGGGGGGAAGGAGGGGTGGAAAAAGAGAGAAAAATATTACTAAAAGATTTAGGAATAACCCAACTAGAGTTTGCCAAGGAAAGGAAACCACTTTACTCAAGCTGAAATTTAGGAGGCAGGGAGAGTTCTGAGGAAAGAAAGCAGAGAAAAAGACACCTGGGACAAAAATTTTGGAGTCTGCAAAAACAAGACACAGTATGTGACTAAGAGAAGCCAAGACAACATCTGTTATTCAGAAAAAGATAACAAAACTGCAATGGCTCATATCACATTGGCATCTGCAAACTCTTGAAAGGAAACATTGGAGAAAGTCCAGTTCAGAGTCAACGACCACTGCATGAATAGCTCAGAAAAGGTTGTAGGACAGTAGATAATGCTGAAGAGGATCAGATGACTGCTGAGAAAATCGGTTGTTTCATTCAAGCTGGACACAAATTTGCAAGACAGTTTGATTCCAGAAAAAGCAATACTTAGGCTAACTTGTCAGTACATGTGACTACCACAGAAAAGAGCCTAGAAAAAGGTAAAACTCCTCTCATTATTAAGGAAATGTAAACTAAGCATTGATGTAGGGAAACTGGAGGAATATATTGTGTAGTAATAGCAAGAGAAAGTATCTGCAGTGCTAAGAAAACATGTTCCCAGGTCTTCTCAACAGTGTACATTCACTGCAAGGTTACAGGACAGAAAAAAATTAAGATCTCAATGTATACTTTCAGGAGCAAGCAACTTACCAGAGTACATAAAAATCAGAGAGCCCAAACATGGTATTTTACACTCCTGGGAAAGTGTGCCTGGAAGCTACTAGAATATTTGTATAAGATTATTTGAGTATAAGCAGAAGAGTCAAGACTCAGTTCACTCATCAGCTCAGATTAAGGGGGAAAGAATGAGGTCTTCAGCTGAGTATTAGCACCTCCATTCCCCTGCCGACAAAAAACCCCACAACAAACCAACCTTCAAATGTGTTCACTCAAGCAGTCAAAGAGATCAGGTTCAGAGATCCACTGTGAGAGTAGTGTGTGATATGAAGATAATGCTCAATCCATCCACCAAAGATTGATTTGAGAGGACACTGGCATGGAAAAAATACAAGGGCAAATCACAGTGAAAACCAGGATGAACTGAAGGAATGAATTAGAGGTGCCAGACCCAAGATGTGAATGCAAACTTAAAACTGCATTTCCTTGGAAATTTCTAAGATGGGTACCAGCACAGCCTTGACAGTTGGCATGATGAGATTTCTGAGGACTCACAGCTTGCTGTAGGGGCAAAAAGCATCCTGAACACTGAATGAATACTATGAATCAGTTAATAGATATGCAGACCACATAAAACGCTATGTTAGGTTATTATTTTGTGGGAAACTGACATAATTGATTATGACCAAGTTGGAATTGAATATATCACTGCATATGTCAATCAGCTTCATATTAAGTGAAGCTGGTCTGTCAGATACCTCGGCTCCTTGGAGTTTCTGCATGGCAGAAGACAGGATGCAACTCTTGATTTTTACATGTTTTCCAGTTTTGATAGTCTTCTGCCAACACTGGCAAGGTTGTACCTATATCAAGTTTATGGTGAATGAGGCAAGGCTCTGCTCACTCTGATGTGCTCTGAAATAAATGGGATGGACAAGTTATCAGATTAAAGAAGTGGGTCAGATCTGCCTCTGGCGCTGCTCCACTGACGTCAATGGATCTAAGCTGATTTACACCAGCTGAGTACCTGGCTTGGAGGTTTCAATGGATTTAGACAAAATAAATGAAAATGCACATAAAAATCTCCCTGGAAGATCCCAAGTCCAAACCCCTCATTCCTAAACAGAGTAAATAAATTACAAGAAAGCAGTAACTGTAGGCATCAGTTGTTACAAGTCAGCAATGAACAGAATAAAGGTCATGCCACCCTAAATCTTTAATTGCCCCTTACACTCCTGTGGGAGAAAGAAACTGATAATTCAGCACAAAATCACCTTTACTCTGATCCAAAACAAATATCTTAGTAGTAACCATTCCTGGAATGAACAGGTACTGTCCTTTGCCTCATGAAACATTAACTTCAATCCGCATCAGGCAATTAAGGCTGCAAAATAAAGTTTAGCTTCTGTCCAGGAGCTGGTCATGCCTCTATTGCTGAAGAAAATAAATGTTTGTGGTCTATATACAGAACCACAAGCACTTTATGAACACAAATCTACATGCACACATAAATTTCCAAATATTTCTCAGACATCAGCTCACACCCTCAAATTCTTATCCTAACTTTAACATAATTTCCTTTGGAAAATGTCTTTACAGTTGCTGTTCTTCTAAATAGTACTTTGAAAATACGACAGTTAATATGTATGCATTGTAATACTTCCTAACTCCTTCCCTGGTGAGGGAACATTTAGCTGTTGATAGTGTAAAACAACCATAAAAAATGGAAAATCAGGCTTTTATGATGAAGTTAGAAATCATACACATTTCTCTGCATCTACAGGCCATATCCTCAATTTGTTGGAAATTAGTGTTGCCCTGCAGAAGTTACATAGCTTTGCCACTCACAGAAAATGAGTGCTTGCTTTGGCACATTTATCATACCAAAAAATGAAACATTTCCTCAGTCATTTCAGAATAGTCATCTACAGTGGTAGAATTTAAAACAAGTTTAGATATACTTTTTCTCATCAATGACACCAAGCTGCATATATTCCATACAAAAGCATGCTAAGATGTGTTTCCAATTTTTTTTAACTTTAGTAATTCCTCGGTGTTTCTATTCACGTGGTGTTGACTTAAAGCACGGAAATTTCTGCTGAGGCCTAGAAGAGAGCTGTGGATTCTTATCATTTTTTAAAGTCCCTCAGAAGTTACATATTCAACAAGCACTCAAATTATCTTGCTGGGCATACCAACTTAGTCTCCCAACTAGTCTACCAACTAGTCTCCCAAATCTCTACTGCTTGTGTTTGCCACAATAAATTTTAGTGTGTTTTACAGATACAAACTCCCCCCAAAATTTTGTGAAGTAAATACATCTGTTGATGTTGATATTTATAATGTGGAGGGGGGTTCCCCATAGAAAATAGCTATTTTCTGCTTTTCAGTGAGACTTCAGTCTCAGGGGTTTTTTTTTTTTTATTTTATTTTATTTTATTTTATTTTATTTTATTTTATTTTATTTTATTTTATTTTATTTTGTTTTATTTTATTTTGTTTTATTTTATTTTATTTTACAACTGATAAAACTTCTTCAAGCAACTGTACAGATTTCAGGCTTCCCTTTGATCGGTCTTTGCAACAATGACTCCGGACCTTTGCCTAGGTATGATTCCTCAGTCCCGACACATACAATGGAAGCACCCTAGCCCACAGAAAGCCCTCTCATTAAAGCTCTAATCTGTTCCACTACATTCTTGCAAGACAGAATTATCCAGCTTTAAAGCATGCCTCAATAGTGAGCCGTAATAAGACTGATAGAAACAGCTTAAGTAATTGGATTGCTATATGGTATTGAATGTCTGACAACAAAAGATATCAATCTCTATTCTGCTACTGAATCTTTGTTCCAGCAATGAATTCATTTAGTAATGCACTTGGAGGCTTGAAGTCCCTGCAGGAGAAATAACAGACTGTGGACACAAAAGAAGGGCCATCTGATGAGCACAGAGAAAGCAACTTTGCCATTCCAAGAAGTTAATTACAGTGAACAAAAGCACAAGACTATGACTTGTTGACCATTAACATAATCACATTACTATAGTCTTCTTTTATTCCCAGCACCAGAGGGTCTATTCTTTCCTTACATTTGGAACTGTGCATCATGCTTGTGTTTTGTCACCTAAAATGTATTGAAGAACAGACCTCCCTCTAAAGACAGATGGAAACATCACACTTCTGCTTTAGTGTTGTTTCTTTTATCACCTATTCTTTGGAGGCTGACATACAAATACTGTTAGTTGGCTTTTTTCACATTTTGAACAGAGACAATAGGTTCCAAGATTTTTTGCAAATGAAAATTTGTAAGAATGATTGCCTATGAAAGCTTGTGCTTATTAAATATGATACATCTATGAATTATCTGTATTACTGTAACTCAGACATTATATGGTTCATGATACGGTGTTTACACCCACACCATTTTTGGAACTAAACATATCCCACATTTGCATATAAACTAAAAGAGAGTAGATTTCAACTAGAGATAAGGAAGAAGTCTTTTGTAGTGAGGGTGGTAAAACACTGGAATAGGTTGCTCAGAGAGGTGGTAGAAGCCCCATCCCTGGAAACATTCAAGGTCAGGCTGGATGAGGCTCCCAGAAACCTGATCAAGTTGAAGATGTCCCTGCTCACTACAGGGCTTTCAGAGTAGATGACATTTAAATATCACTTCCAACCCAAACTATTCTATGATTCTATGACATGTAACCATGTTTTAAATCCCTCTAGTTCCTGATTTACTCAACAACAAGGTTCCTTTTAATAGCATGTGACGAACATTTTACTTCAGGAAAAAATCAGACCTTTAAAATGGGTGAGTTGCTGGAAACAGCAGAGATCAAGTGTTTTCACATCTATTGGACACAGTTAGGTAAAAGGGGGCTAGTATACCTAGAATCAAGGGAGCTGGGTGCCATATGGGTCTGAGAAAACCTTCAGATTGTGATTCCATATGCCAGGGGACAATTTTTTTAACTGGTGTTAATCAGCCTAGCACAAAGTTAAAATATCTGGTTCCAATAACTGCACAGATTTCGTACAAAATACAACAAAAATAAAATGTAGTTATGTTCATTCTTCTCCAAAGTAGCTTAAGTGGCACAGTGTATTAATTCCCAACCACACCATATTAATGGTGTTGTGCCAAAAGCTCTATGAATTCATTTTTTAAACCCATGATCAGATTCAGTAGAGCAGTAAGTACTTCCCAGTGCAGTAAAGTAAAATACCAGAACAGGGTCCACTTCTTCCAGAAAGCTCCAGAAACAGTATCTCCAAGTGCTTTCCAAGAAAACGGAAAAAATAACAAAATTATAAGACAATATTAACATCACCAGCTTTCTCTGGTGTTCTCAAAGTGGCCAAAAAGAAAATTGGTAGGCAGCAAGAACCTGCCTACATTCCATCATGAATTCATAGTTTCTGTACAAGAGGCCAAATATCTCTTCCATTTAACATAAGGATCATAAATTAGCAGAACAATGTTTTCCAACAGAACAGCCAGGGTATAAAAAGCACTATCAAGTGATGACTGAACAATCAAGCTTCAAAAGAAGCTCTTGTGTATTCAAACCCTACCTACCTCACCCAGGGTCACAGAACACTGTTGTGTTCATCCTGCCTCTTTAGTGAACCATCTCTGTCACAGTTCAGGTCCCAGATGAAGAGTAGAAAGGTTTAGTAAAGCATGGTTCTCCAGACCTCAGCTGTCCAGTGTTATTTCTACTTTGCTGGAATGCATCTCACCCAGACCAATCCTTTTCACACCTCAAAAAAATACCTTGTGACTAGCCAAACTCTGAACAATTTCAACCAAAGTAGCACATGCTATTGAACAAGAAACTCTCCAACTCTCCATCTCCACTGGATGACCACAGGGCAGTCTGATAAAAATCACCCACCACTGACTGGAATCACTCTCTGTGGTACAGCCTTATATACCACAGCACATTTCCTGTTATACCCAACCCATATTCCAGCAACAGCCATCAACACCAAAAAATAAAAATAGCAGTCTCTCCTGCAGCTTTTCTCCTCTCTAGAATAGTAATGTTCTTCACAATGCTGGCCACAGAAAGAACTCAGCCTTCAGACATAGAAACAAATGGCAGTGTGTCTTACTGGTTCGTTAAACCTGGAAAGGATCATGGGGTTTTTGCTCACTAAGCCTTTCCTCTTTCAGCTGTGAGTTGAAAAATCTCCCCAAAAGTTTTGTTTTAATTGTCACAGCTTTTAAAATTAGGTTTGGCTTTTTAATAGCAGAACAGCTGGTCTGGAAGCACTGAGCAGTATAGACACTTCCCTATGTAATGATTAAAATCAGCAGTGCTGTACACTATCTAGAACCTTGATAAAAATATATTCTTCGAACAAGAAAATTATTTATTCAACAACTATCTGCAGGCAGATTAAATTATGTGCTTTCAGGGCTCTTATTCACCACAAAATTTAGAACTCCGGGTGCCAGTTATGAAAGCCCCATGATCCTTGGAGACTCAGAACTGACAGAGACTCATCCTGACCCACGAGAAAGAGCTGTCTCTTTCCCATGGCCACAAAATGCCATCCCTGACCTTCTGCTTGGCTCCACCATTTGCACAAATCCTTTGGCTTCCCCCTACTTGACCTCCTGCAAGTTGCAATGGACATATAAGGCACATGGCTCCCAGGAACACACTAGGCATGCTCTGGGGCAGTTTCATGATAGAAAAGTTAGGTTCTGAGAGATCTGACTAATTACATGCCAGATGCCCCAAAGCAATAGCATTTGCTAAGAGTATTTGTTTTAAAATGCTCTAAAAGACTTTTCAAGAGAAAAGAAAAATTTTCAGAAAGAAGCAACTTTTTATAAGTGGGGAGACTCCACCAGGAATATCGAAAGAAATTTTTAAGGAATGCAACTTAAGAAAGCTTTTCCTGTATCTTACAAAGGAGGAGCCTAACTTCAGCTAGCAATCTAGGACTATATTTATCATCGTGTAAGGCTACTTTTTGGCTTTGATGAATCAGGCTGAAAGTTGAGAGGAAGAGAAGGTGTTGGTGAATTCTTACTGAGAAATAAACTCTTCACCTCCAGAAACCTCAAATTCAAACTTAAGTAAAGGGCTTCTTGAGTCAAGCAAAGCTTTGGAAGAATGACTCATGCCTTTCCCTTTTGCCGGAATCCAGGATCTCTGTTTCATACAGAAGAACCCTCAAATGTTTATTCTCCTTTTCCTATCCCACTCCATTATTTCTATTTCCCTTGATTTCAGTTTTTGCTCTCTTTATGGTTTTTCAGCTTTGACTCAGTAAACAAAAGCCAGTTGTTCTGTGTGTACTGGACAAGTTCCTGTTCTTTTCACCACAGACCAAGATCACTTGAAATGAGGCATTCACACTGCCTAATGTTCAGTGTCAGCAGCAAGATACTCTGAAATATGGACAGTGCAAGGCTTCCTAAAACACATACTCCAGAATTAAAGATACCCAAATGTACAGGAAACATTAAAATTGCAATGTGATCATCCCGTAGAAGACCACAGGTCCTGAACCAACAGATTTTCAGTACCACCATGCTATGAGTCACTATAAATTTACCTCCAGCAGCAATATGAAAGATCATGTTCAGGATGAAAAGTCATGCTCAGTGATGTAGCTGTCCTGTAATTTAAATAATTTTATTTTCCTTCATCTGTAATTATTAAGTAGTAGCAGTACAACATGCTTACCTGGCTCTGCTAAGCCATGGTTTCTTAGCAACAGAATTCATTATACTTCAACTTTGATACTCTAAAACCTTAAAACGAAGAGCCCTGGTTGAGACAAGTGTTGTAAACTCTTGTCTAGATGGCTGCTTATAACATAAAGAATTTACTATAAATTTTATTACTTTCCTAATAAATACTGTCTCTATGTAAGGTCCTTGTCTGAAATACAAAGAAAGAAGAGACCAGAAACTATAAGGGTCCAGAGAATGTCAAGTGAAGTGCTTAAAAACTTAAAAAAATATCGATTAAAAATTGTCTGAAAATGCTAGGATTATCATAGTTAAGTGAACAGGAGATGAGCATTACATAAAGGAGCAAATATACAGAAGTCACAGAACTATTAAATCTGGAAAATACCTCTGAGTTCATCAAGTCCAGCCTATGACCTAACAGCACCACATTGGCTAGACGATGGCACTAATTTTCACATACAGCCTTTCCTAAAATCAGCCATGTCCTCTTCAGCCTCACTCATAACAACATAGGTCCTGCCAATGACGTGGAAAGATAATATTGAGAGGTGATTTAAGAAAAATCTCAATATAAATAATTAAACTGTGGCACCCTCTGCCAGAAGAACAACAGGGAAATTGCTCCATTTCAAAATGAATTAGTCTTATTTAGGAGAAGATAAATCTAACTGGGTTGTAAAGCCCTATGACTCTGATTCAAATTTCTAACTAAAGGCTCAAGATATTTTTTCTTTTTGGCAAATAATTAATAGCTTTCTAACTTCTTTGCCCATTGTACTGATCAGTATCGACAAATGTTATCATACTGCATATCTTATTTGGGATCACAGTGTTCGTGCTTCTCTATTTCTTTCCTTCTTATGTAACTGACTTCTCTAGATTATAGTGATATTAATAGCATTCTTCTTTTTTAAAAACAGTCTCTTTCAAACTTAAAATTGTTAAAAATCTCTTAAATGCAGCATTTTCATTGTGAAAATGCTGCTTATACAAAAATTATTCTGATTATAGCCTTTTGTTAGCAAAAAGCCCATGGCTATTGGCAAGAACACCATTCTTGTGCTAACATACGTAAGCGTAAGAGATACTGTGAAGGAACCGCATTGTACTAAAAGCAGTAACTATATTAATGGTTATGTAAAAGTAACCAGTTCTAAACTATGAGAATCTTCTTTACAGACTTCTGACCTTATAGAAGTCTGGGGGCAATTGTTCATTTATTTTTTAAAACCTTGAATTATATATTAATCTCTTTTAATTGTGGATAAAGCTATCAAATATTTAATCATGTTTTAGAAAGCTGCAGCTCGATGAAAAAATGTGTAAAATAAAAACCCCACGGGTCCTTTTAGATCAGTTTTCAAGCTATGTTTATCAACACTGGTTGAGTCAGCAGAATGAAAGACTAGCCTTGTAGTCAATCCATGGGGCACACAGTAAGGTATTTCAGCAAAAGAACCTCAGACAATTGATATCTTCAGTTTCATGTTAAAGTATATATTTCATTTCCTGCCTTGGCTGTTTTTGTGTAAAGTCTGGGCTAAGTGCTTATTCCTGAGCAGGCTTTCTTATGCACTTAAATATACTTTATGTCTCTATGCCATTTTTTCTGTCCCAACTACTTAAATTCAGTTTTATGGGCTAGGGACTGTCTTCTGATAAATATAATAGACACCTGATATCAATGCTAAGCACAACCATCACAACCATACAGGAAGCTGTCTCACAAGAATCAACCTTTCACCCTTCATCTCTGTACAAGGCTTTCACCAAGCAGTTTGCTATCCTTAAAAAAAATTCCAATACAACCTTCCATATACTTGAGGCCAGCTAAACACAATGGGACAGAATGAAAACTCCCGGACTAAAGGAGAGGTTTTCGGAGAACTTTGAAATACTCTGTATAAAATTACTCAGAAATTGTTCAGACTACTTTAGGGCTGCTCTGCTCTGTGCTTTTCCTCCAGGTCTCTTCAACTCTTTTCCACTGAATAAACTTCCCCAAAAGACTGCAAATTGTCTCCTCTGGTGACCAGGATCACTTAGTTAGTCACTAAAAGCAGAGTGCTGACCTGATTTCAGATCAGTTTGCCATATATCTAACAAGAACAAAGGAGGTCACAAACGTAAATTTCCTCTGTACTTGGAAGGCATTACCTAGGGAATAAATTTTGCAAAAATTCTCATCTAGTCTCAGATTTCCTTTAGCAAAGCTAGCTTGGGCTTGGGGATAATCCTTTTTCAATAACCCCCCCACATTTTTTGTAACCTGAAGTAACAAAAATAAAGACCACATTTGAGTAGAAAACCAGAATTCACTGTATGGACATACTCTTTTTAGAATGCCAGCTTTATTTTGCCAGTTCAGGTCTGACAGCTTTGCATTTTGACAAAATACAAACCTGAACTCAAGCCATGTACACATTTCTGTATGGCAACAAATCTTCCCAATCACTTGCCATCAATGACTGCAGTGCACTCACCCTGCTCACAGAGCACCACAGCACCTTTTCTAAGGGAAACATCATGCTTAGAATCACAGCATAGCTAACTGTCAAGTCTTATTTCCCTTCTTAATGGGTTAGCAAATGGGCTGACATTTTTTTTACAAGCATCTGACTTGTGAATTTGTAGTGTTTGCTCTTGGCTATTTTTTTTGAGAGAGCCTACTCTGGCCACAGTACAAACATCCCTTATGCTCCAAGCTGGCCCTTTGTCAAGCAATCTGAAACACGGAGCCTATTGACTGGTCCACTATGCATAGCTTCCCCAGATACAGAGATCAAACTTTCTCTAGCCTCCATTCAGGATAAAAGTAGCCATGTTAAAAACAGTTCAAAGAACAGGCAAATAGTTCCTAGAGAAAGGAAAAATTACCAGAAGAAATGTCTGTCTGATGTAAACAAGCCTCTATGGGTAGAGTGGGAAAGGATTCCACCTACCCCATAGCTGTCTCAGTGGGAGTCTTCAGAAGAGCAGCATTTCTACACTAACCTGCCCTTCACAGGATGAGCAGGAGACTTTTTGTCCATGGCCAAGGGAAAGATGGGAAGGTACAATGTATATCCTATAACCTGGACATGGTGGGTTATTTCAGAAGAGCATCGGTCTAGCTTGTGTCCTGCCCTCACATCTATAGAGTCCTGAGAAACCTGCTCTGCTCCAACCTTTGGCAATATGGCAGAGTGCTTTCAAAAGGAATGTGACTGCAGAAGTAAGAGAAGGGGGTGACTGGTAAGAGACACAGTCAATTATATATAAAGAAATGTGGCTCAAAAAGATGTGGTGCCTTCTCACTTGTTCGCCTAGATGAAATAAATTACATTCTGCACAAGAAAACAGCTGTTTCCTAGCAAAGGGGAGATAGGTGCCACATATGCAACACCTTCAGCTCGAGGGGCACATGGAAGGAGCTGGCAAGACAAAAAAGACAGGGAGAGATCTTCAAGGCCCATAGGAAGGAACACAACCATCCCAGAAATCCCAGTTTCTTCAATGTCAAAGGACCTTCTCCCTTCTGCAAAGAACTCTGTGAATCAAAACCTTTAGGAGTTCAGGAATTATATGCCCATCATTTCATGAAGATGTAATCAAGAAGGGACTGGACAAGACATTAAGCTAAAAAGCTACTGCACCGCAACAATTGCCAGATCCCACCAATTCAGTTTTTACAAGCATTGATTATTGCAGCAAAATATTTGCTTAAGCTTAAGTAAAACAATTAGTTTTAAAGTATTTAGCAATAGCTTTCTCTTTATACTTTCCATTAAAACCAGTTCTGAGGTAGATTTGTACTTCCATATATAGCACATTAAACAAATGCACTCCAAATTAACCAGCTAATACCTATAGATTCAGAATTGTTCAGTTCTGAAGATATGAAAGTTACCTAAATATTGAAAGTTTAGTTATAGAAGATGACTTTGTTATGTGCTTTAACAGCATTATGGGGAAGCAGTTTAAAAAAAAAACATGCTTTGCTACAGACATACCCAGAGGGGTCAGGGAATCTAGCAAGAGAAGGAAGGTAAAAGAAAAGGCAGAGTGGTGAAGGGCAAAAGTTGATATTGGTGTGATCTGGTGCTGAGTATGCGCATTTTATGTTACTTTGCAAACACAATGGACATGCAAAAAAAAAAGGCTGGAAAAAATCCTCTGATGAGGATTTTTCTATAGCCTTATATGCCCCTCTCAAGTATCTTCTTTAGTAATCTTGCATTTGGTTTCAGTGTAATATGAATAGACCTATCTACTTACAAAAGCTCCGCTCTTCCCACCAGCCTTGTTTGTTATTTTATGTGTTTCTGCATCATTTGCAGAGTTTTCTTTGATCTACATTCCTCCTGGATGTGCGGTTTCCTTTTCGGCTACCAAGAGGAAAACTGTTTAGTTTGAGAATTTGCTTATTTTGAAGCTCCGTTGGCCCAAAATACCTATTTTTAATCCAAATGAACACAGCTTAGTGCTTTCAGCTCTTCAGCACTGGTTGCCTTCCTTTCAGGAAAAACTTCTTTGAAACAATAAGTGACCTCTTCATACTCTAATAAAATTGCCAAACTGTAATCCTAGCTGGCATAAATGAGAGCATTCTGTTTGCTACAGCTGAGCTTGAATATTTACACTCAAGCATAATCTGATCCCTGAATTGCTTTATTTTAGCTTCATCTGGAAATGGTCAATATTTTGCTCTGTCTGACACCCAACAACATATACTATGCTGCTTTAAAACATAACGAGCAATTATGAATTCTCTCAGTATTTCTCTATTACAGACTGAATCTGTCTCCCACTGATGGCAGAACTCCTGCTCTCTCCAAGGGATGGCTGGGGTTTGGTGCATTTGTAATATGACTGTAAATCCTTCTGCATACAATGTGACTGAATGCACAGTCTGAGCAATTTTAATCCTTCCTCCTTCTCTAATAAGCATCACAATGCCACCATGCTAGGAATAGTCCATAGACAAAACACAGTTCATAAATAAAAGGTAAACAATCTTCAAATGAGAAGAGAAGACAGGACACATCCTTGGAATGACTCTTTGACTGGAAAACAGGATATATTCTTCAAGGACCTTGCATGAATAGTCCCAGAGGACAATTAGAGATTAGATCTTCTGTTCTATGGGGTTAGGCCACAGGAGTTAACTTGGGAAACAATTCAGATAAACAAAGCACTAGCAAAAGGAAGGACACTGTTAGATTTTGCTTCTGTGTCTTTACTAGACATGGGCCTTCATGTCAAGCTCCCCATTAAGACCTTAGTTTCAAATGGTAACAGCGTTAACTAGATCAACCAGGACTGGAAAAGAACAGCCCCTTATGATTCTGGAGACTAATTAAATATTGTGAAAATATTCTTTATGAGGCAGCCTAGAATTAGAGTATTCTGATCCACTGACTGAAAGTAAGAAAGGTTGTTAGTATCCTTAAGAAAATACACCACTTCTTCTATAAGAGCAAGCGCAGAAGCTTGGATACTTATGCTCCTTTCATCTGCAGCCTCGTATACTATAACCAGTCTAAGGCAGACATGTTCCCTATGAATAATTTTTATTTTAAGAAAAAATTGGTGGGAAATCTGTATTGAAGTCTATGTGCACACACAAACACCACCACATGTAGAGCTGCATAAGTAGGGGGGGAAAAATGTGTTCCTACTTGGCAAGAACAAAAACATTCCTCATGAAAACACAGGTATGCCCACTTTACCAGAGTAATTATTAATAAAACAGTCATCAAGGTTGATTACATAAATGTCTAAGAATAGCTTCTCTTTTTCCTACAACATCTATCGGGGGAGGGAAAGCAAATACATGGAGTAATGTATATGCCCACCTGTGTAAGCCTGTATGAATTAGGAAGATGCTGGAAGAGGAGATATATATAGAAGATCCAAACTTCTAAGCTGCTCTGTATAGAATCTAAAATTAAGAAAATGGAAGCAGTTTCCTGCTGAGTATGTATGGGTCAGGCTATTGAATATTCTAATGTAAAACAGAGGGGTTTTGCACATCTTTTTGAAATACATTTCTGTGTCTCTAAAACATAAGACTTTAATAGCAAGGATACATTAGAACATAGTGATGGTGCTCTGTGTGGTTCATTCTAGGAAGCCAGGTTCCTTGTCTCCGAAAGTGAGATCAAAAATCACAGAAGAAAATTAACACTTGAGGTACCCCAATAGTAATGCAAATGAACGATCCAGGGAAACACCTATTTTATTTTTTCTAGATTTAAAGTGCATAGAAACATACATAAATTGTAAATCTTAGATAAAAAAGTTAAAAGCAGTAAACACTACATGTTACAGTTGGCAAAAGCAGCAAATCAGGATTACCCCAAAGCAGACCTCTAAGTGAAGTGTTTGTCCCCCTGCCTGCAGTGCAGTGGCTCAGCTGTGCTGCCTTCCATATTCTGCTTTGTCAGTACCACAGCTTGCATCATTAAGACTTGAAACTGATCCACTTCAGTGATTAGGCTGATCCAAGGACACAGGCAGAAGAGTGGGATTTAATGGGCAGGCAGGCAGGAAAAGTCTTTTAACACTTTAGAAAACATTGACTTGGTGGAAGGAATTGGCTAGCTCAAGGGATTAGTAATGAGATACTGAGCCCCTTAGCTCTAGGTCACCACACTGAATCTGGCCCAGGTCAACAGAAATCAAAAGCTGTTGCTGTTCAGTGGCCTTCAGGAAGTCAGTTGGTGGTCCTACCCCAGCTACTGCTGGCAAAATATCTGTATTGTTATTACCAATGACAGTTGGGCACACTTACAGTTTAGAACTGGCACAACACAGGAAAAAACTGAGAAGAGAAAGATGTCCCAACAAACATAGTGCAATGAAACTCAAAAAGAAATGAGAAAACAAGATACCTGATAATTTACAGACTTCTAGTGTGCTTTGGGGCATGAGATTAAGGATCCTGTTCAAGAAAACTTTTCTACCTAAAATCAGCTCCCTTAACTCCAAAGTAAGTAATTTACTGAGTATGCATAAGGCTCTGATTCACAAAGCTATGTGTTTGATGTGCTTAAAAAGAACAAATTCCCATTACAGAGAAAAGTACCCCAAAAAAAACCCCACATTTCCACTGCTGCCCAGCAGAACAGGGTGAATGAATCCAGCTGCTCCTAGATTTCATCCCTCCTAGGATTAAATTCTAATGTCTGTGTTGTGCAGGAGGTCAAATAGATTATCATAATAGTCCCTTCTGGCCCTAAAAACTATGAAATTGGAGAGTGAATCACAAGATATCGGTCACTGTTGAAGACAGGATGGTAGGCGAGAGGGCTCAGTGATAGGGTGTGATACGGCAGCGTAAATCCGATGTTCTTAGGTCGTGTGAAGCTGACATTTTGCCTCCTTTGTTGCCCCTTTGGGACACAGAGAGATGCAGGTTGTTATAATAATAGGCCCAGTTCACTCTCAATGCAGCCAAAGGATATTGCCTCTTACGGGAGCGAGCACATGAAGGACTGGGAAACACTAGTTATTTTCAAACTGGATTAAGTCTTTCAAAAGCTAATAGGTTTCCAATGAGCTGTGGTGTTGCTGCTGCAGCTGCTCTAATTTGAGAATAAAAGAATGCAGGCTTTGTGCCTAGGGACCTGTTATTGATCTGAGCAAGGAGGATGGGAAGGAAGGGGGTAGAGGAGGGTTATCATCCTTTCAGCTGGGGTGGGGGCGTTCTTTTCAAAGTCACATTATCTGCTAGTAACAACAAAGCCTAACCCCATGACATGCTGCTCTATACAGGATTGCACTTGTTGAAAACTAAAAGCATTAGAGAAAAAAAACCTCCTCTGGCAACCTTGCACAGCTAACTTCATTGAGGGCCCACGAGACTCAACAGATGGGTCTCGGGACTCCCTCATTAGGAAACGTGCCTGTCCCTTTGCATCTGGTGCCCTGCTCTGCTCTGTGCCATGCACTCATTAGCATTGCAAGCCCACAGATTCCTTAGCACGTGCTTCCAATAAGTATTGTTAAAAAAGGAGGGGAGGGAAGTCAGAGTTTGGAGCAGCAAAATGAGGGGTCACCCATCAGGCTGGGCAGCCTACTGCAAATGTGAATTTAAAGGGACAGGTGCAGAACTGTTCTATTCAAGTTGTGGTAGATCCTCATTTGTTCCCCTCTGCCACAGTAAATAAAAATCATCATTATTTATATAAAAACCCAAACAATTCTGGGCAACACCCAGATTGTGGATCTGTGAGAGTTGGTAGCCCTTTTCAGACATAAAATGTGTGCACACTGTGTAATGCTATTACCTTCAAAGAAATGAATTGGTTTTAAGAGTCGAGTTCTACAGCCAGGCTCTTTTTCTTTCAGTTCTTCACTGAGAATGTTTTGCTGCTACAGTGACACAAATCAGATGCCCTTTATCACAAAACTGTTCTGTGGAAGAAAGAAAAGCAAAGAAAAACCTTCAGAGAGGCCGAGTGACAAGGCATTGTATCATGCTTATACTCCCCAAGAATAAGGACTTCTATTTGATACCTCTCCATGATGCCCCCAGCCAAATCTCACTCAATTCCTTCTCATCGACTCTTGTTTCCACTATCCTGCTAGTAGTTGCAGGCACTCCGATCACAGCTAACTCCAAAGCAGGACTGGAAGAGGCTCAAAGTATTAATTGCTGAAGTTAAAAGTTTTTTAGTTCCTGTGTGAAGGATGGACACAGAGAAAGTCTGTTTTAGCCCATTTACCTTGGACCTTTGTCTTTACCCATACCACCAAGGATGCTATCCACTCCCGGGGCTTGTGCTTTATCTAAAAATATTTAGTTGGTACAAAAAGGTTTCTTGTACCAGGGAGCAGGCAGTGCCAAGGGACTAGATAAACACAGGCCATTGTACCCTTTAATACAGAATCAGAGTTGTAATGTTTGGAAAAGACTTTTAAGTTCACTGCATCCAACCACCAACACTAACAGCCTGGAGAAACGTTTTGCCTGTAGATCAGCAGCGTCATTCCAATCCACCTAACTTTGAAGATCAACTCACTGGCTATTCCCGATAGTTACTTAAGCACATCCCTAAAAGGAAGGTTTTTTTCCTTGATTTAGGCTTATTTATATTTTGGGTTGAATCTGGATTTTTGTAATCCTAACTCCACTCACTAAGTACTTCTTCATGCCATATGAAGCAAGTCCCCTTATATTCCCCATGCAAGACTACATAAGCTCAATGGCTAGAATGTAAGATTGGCCATGGAATAAGGGCAGCCAAGAGCAAGAATTCATACACTGTACACCCAAATTTAAATTTGCTAATTGCAGTCCTTTTTTTTTTAAAGTCATTTCCTTAGCTAAATGACACCCCAGTACTCTTCAGTCTGGCATCATTAGGATCATTTGTGATTGAGAATGTAGTGAATACACACTATCATATATTTTTAACAATGAAGAGGCATGATAAGAAAACTTCAGAGGTTTTGATGCTTTCATAAAAAGAAATGAAACTTCAACTGAGCCCTGACTGAATAAAATTGTCTAAAAGAAGCACACTTGCAGGAAACTGAAGGAAAGCCTGCTAGAAACTTAAAAGAGTCTGTTGTTTTTTGGAGACAGGGCTCAGCTGCAGTTCAGTACAGCCTTTTCTACCACTGACAAGAATAGCTGAGGCTACTGCTTATCAAATGAAAGTGTCATCTTGTCTGTGACAAATGTGCCAGCACTGCTCAGTGTCATAGTTTTTGCACCTACTGGAAGCTACCCTAGCTTGATAAGCTGTACCCTTACTCAGACCTAAACTCTAGTCTCAGCTATCCTCCATTTTCAGAAAGCAGGGATTTGAGATCAAATCCCTAGTGTATAGGAATCTCACCACAGAGGAGGATAACTGAAGGACAAAGCAATTGGGTTCACAGGGTAACATGGAGACATCCCATCCTTGAAGGGTTAACACAGAAATAACCAGAAAGTTTTATATGCACATAAATAAAGAAAACTTAAGGGGAAACTACTATTCTTCAGAATGGAGCAAGGTCTCAATTTGAAGCTGTGACAGAAAGCACTAAGGTCATGGATTCAGTTAATTGCAGCTTGATAAAACATAAAAGCTCTACATAAATATTTTGTGGCTTTATAACTTTTAACTCTTTCAAGGACTCTACCAGTTCTCACAAGAGTCATTCCTGATCACCCTACAGCCTTTATGTTTAATCGTTCTCAGAGTATCCTCTGAATTAGATTTAGTGCCTCATTTTAATTCCAGGGAACTAAGGTACAGAAAAACAAAGGTGGGAATTTGAAAGTCACAAAACTCATAAGCACAATATACACAACAGGGCTTTAAAATTTTAGTTCTCTTAAGCAACATGCACCAGGGAAAGAGGAAAGTAAGTGCTTGGAGTAGCAATCTGGATTTGGGTCTCTGGTCACTAGAGCATCTTCTCCTAAAAGTTTGATCACAATTGGAAAGTTTGTCTAGAGATACAGCTTTAAGAAATTGCCTGACTCTCAAGGACAGAAACTTTCATGGAAGTAGGCATGCACTGCATTTTGTCTGGTAAACCGTATTCTTTCTCCTACACTCTATCACTTACTCAACTTTCTCATCAGAGGTTTTTCTGTCCTGATCCATTTGTGCAATAGTCTAACATGGGGTGTGGCCTCCCCACAAAACGCTTTCTAATTAGCTTCTAAACATTAAACAATTCTGGAAGTGCAATTCCCATTCCACTCAGGTGATGAAAAGCTTTATAGGAGTTCAGTCTCACTTTGTAATTAGAGAAATTAGCTTTCTAAGTTTAGATCACTCAACTGTGCAAATGGGTTCATCTGCTGGAATGTGTTGCTCTGAAATGTGTGTCAGCCAAGCAGCACCACACAGTTCCTATCTCTGCCTCTGCGACACTCGTCCAAGTGGAGAGGTCAGTTCCAGTACTACAAGAGGAAAATAAAGTGTTATGGGTGTATTATAGGAAAGGACTTATCTAAAAGCTCACTCATCTGTGATTGACTGGAGTGATATGTTCTCCATGCAGTAGGGGAGCTTAGCTCTACTAGATAAAGGATTATCCAAGTGGATGAAATTTTCACTGTTTCACTCAGTTTGTCCAGAATGATATCTAAAAATGCAGCAAATGAAGTTTAGAAGGTAGTTGGTTTCAAGGAGCAAGACTACTTTTACAAAAAAATCTATGGGGAAACAAAGGGCCCCTCCAGACTCTACTTGCTGTGAAATGAGGCCATCAAGCTTTATGAGTTTTTATGACTACAGATTTCACATTTCAACCAATTTCTGGTAGCTTTTTACACCGGTTTACTGAAGGTAGATTATGCAGATACCCACGATTATGCAGTTGTTTTCGTCTGCATTATAGTAATAAACAGAAGTTTAGTCACTGACTTGAAAATGAGATGGATCAATCAGGTCCCTGAATGAAGAATTTTTCCAGGGTCACCATTCCAAGCTTACCTTCAGGTATCATAAATCTAAGGAAATCCTGTGGGATTGTTCACAGCCACGATTCAATGAGTCAGTGAGCTTTAAAAGGAAATTACAACTTTCCTACACAAAGAATTGACTTCACAACACCTGACCCTCCTAAGCCAGGCGCTCCCTCTAAAGGCTGTGATCCTCATCCCAGTGAAGTCCTGAGCACTCTCCCAGTGGTTTAAACAAAATCTAACTTTATGTTACAGAACTGATTCAGGCCCAAAGCAAAGTACTGTTTGTAACACTGGACCCTGGCACACTAGATGTTTATATCAGCTTCTAATGTAGATGTAATTTAATTATGTAAGAATAGGATGATTAGCAGGAAATAATATAGTAAAAAGATGAGTGCCAGACGTGGAAAAATTGTTCACTGGCCCCAAAGGAATGACATGTTGGCTCCATACCTCTTGAGACTTGGACATACGCACGCAGAGCACTGCAGCAGGAATTTCACATGCACCAAGCAACTATAATTCAGGTTTCCTGCGCATGTGCAGCAATTTGTACATTGCTTTACATGCAGCGAAATGGGCATCTTAGAAAGCTCCTGAGGCTGTGTAACCCACCATGCTCAATTGGTTTTCAGTGCTGCTGTGCAGTCGCCAAAGACCTGGCCTTGACACCTCAGTGCAGAAAAGCAGGAGATAGGACTTCAAGGGAGAAATTCTGGCCTTTGTAAGTTAAGAGCATTTTGCTACTGGCTTCCATGAGGTAGAATTTTCTTTCAGGGCTGTGAGGGAGACGGTTTGCAATGTGCTCCTGCAAGGCTTGCACCCTGCCTTGGTTTACCCATCAGTAATACTTTGTGTCTCAAGACATTGGGAGGCTTAATTCATTAGTGCTTGCAAAGCATTTTAAGTTGTTGGACAAGTAATTCTGTTTTAAGGGCAGCTGCACTGCTGAGTCACAAGCAGTGTGGGAACCAGAACTCTGGATTTCCTAAGCACTGAAGTCAAACAGGTGGAGTAACCTTTTGCAGAAAGGCCAACTCCAGACCTGCCCTAAAGGTACAAAGCATACCAGCAGGCAGTAGGGTATTTAAAGGCCCAGAGGAGCACATGTACAGAACTTGTGAATGAGTAACATTTAAATAGGCTGTGGAAGCTAACCAACACCCACTGGAAAAAAAGAAGAGAGGCACTGGTTCTCATATCACCAAACTGCAGCCGCTTTGTGGATAAAAGACATTGAAGGTTTACCAGCCTAAGTTAATAACTCAAAGTAAGGAACTACTGATACTATTAGAACTTCTGGGCTGAATGAGGCTGAGATGAACTGTGTACCTCATAGGTGTGCTGGTTTGTGATCTAAATCCTGAGCTCACAAATGAGAAGCAATCTGCAGGAGTCCAATGAAAGTATGAGCATGGTTCTAGTGTTAGGGGCATGAGTACCCCTGGCTTCACAGACTTAGAAAATCTGTAACAGGATGGACTTTACCACAGCCAAGAACAAGTATGCACTTTGCTTTTGCCATAGGAAATGAAAACAAAGGAGATAAAATTATCTTGTTTTCCTCTGTACCACTGACTTTGGTGTATAAAAGACATTCGTACATCTACTGCCTTAGATCAGGGTGGAATAGGAGATAGGGACATAAGAATAGCTGTTCTGGGTCAGACAAACGTCATGTAGGCCAGGTTCCTGTCTCCAGCGCCTCAGGAAAAAGGGACAGTAATGCAGTGACAGTTCCCAGCACACTCACCCAATTTATGGATTAGCAGCTCAGAGACTTCTCAAACCAGAGACAAAGGTTTTTACTGTTGTAGAATGCCCTTTACGCGTGGCTCTTCCTCTGGGGCTTAGTCTGAACACTTTTCACTACTGTGCAAACTGAGTCTGAACACTTTTCACTACTGTGCAAACTGTTGGACTTCTCAGTGTCCTGTGGCAGGGAGTCCTACAGGTAACCACTTGGCTACATGTCCCCAGACCCTGCCCCAGAAATGTGGCTGACAAACTCCAGCATTCACTTGGTAGTTGGGCAGCGGGGACACGTGTTTCCATCTCTGGGAGCAGGCAAGCTTCATGGAGCCTCAGCTGAACTCAGCCAGTGCCATCTTCCCAGGACTGATCAGACTGCGGCTGTCGCTGAGAGATGTGCCCCGCTTCCCGCTCTTTCCCTCCAGAACAACTGGAGGTCTTTGGCGGTGCAGCCTCCTGTTACGGTGGGAATGACGAGTCCCCACGGCGGCGACTGCTACCTCCGTTTCCCTTAGGAGAGCCGCTG
The DNA here is from genome assembly GCF_036169615.1 of Heliangelus exortis. NCBI lineage: Eukaryota > Metazoa > Chordata > Aves > Apodiformes > Trochilidae > Heliangelus > Heliangelus exortis. The sequence continues at coordinate 39,908,333 of NC_092424.1, forward strand.
GCCAGAGCGACGGCCACCAACTTAGGGACCGGACCTTCCGTCCGTCTTTTCCTCTCGGGGAGGAGGAAACCCCCTCCCGAGGGCCGCCATCACCTCAGCGGCCCCACCGTCCCCTCAACGGTCCATCAACGGTCCCGCCGCGAGCGCGGGCGCGCGCACGCACATTTCCCCCCCACCCCTCCACCCGCCCCACAACGGCTGCGGTGCCTCAGGTAATGCAGGGCGGGAAAGCGGGCAGCCCAGGGTAGGGAATCCCCACGTCAAAAGCTACCCCAGAGGTTTAATTTTTTTTTTCCTTCAACCAGCCCTAAGGAGGGAGGGGACGAAACGAGAGAGAGCTACGGCTCCCGCTTTGCTCCTAGGCAGGCAGGACCCGCTCGTCCCCTCCGAGAGCGGCGGGCGGGAAAAGCCCTCTCCCACGCCGCCGAAGAAACGCGCTCGCCCCGCTGCGCCAGTCTCCTCAGCAGCGCCGCGGCAGACTGCTGGTCCAGGTAGCCCAGGGAAGCACCTGCGGAGCGGAGCCTCCCGAGAGAGGCGGGGCGGCGAAGCGGGCTGCGACCCTCGAGGCAGGCTGTGGCCGGAGCTCGCCACCTCCCTCAGGAAAAGCAGCCGCAGCTCGCTGCCGCCCGCAGCCGGCTCACCCTCCTCTCTGCGCCCTCTTCTCCGCCTCCTCCTCCTCCTCCTCTCCTGCTGGTACCTGCCTTTCCCTACTCCTGCCATTCCCCTCCTCCTTCCCCCCCTCATGCATATGGATGGACGCATGCGCGGGCGGGCGGCCTCCCCGCCTGCCGCCGTGGGCTAGATGAAGCCGAGCGGCGGCGGGGCTCCCAGACGGGCGGCCGGCTCCCGGGCGGTGTGTGTGCTGCATGTGCGTGTGTGTGTGTGTGCGTGTGTGTGTGGGTGTGTGTCTCGGGGGGGCAGGGGGCTCGCCGCGCCTCCACCGCGCGGTGGCTGGCGACCTGAAAGAAATAAAAGGCTTGGGATAATAATCGCAATAATAATAAAAAAGAGAGAGAGAAAGAAAAGAAAAGAAAAGGGAAAGAAAAGAGGGAGGCGAGAGAATAAGGAGAATAAAAGGAGGCTGGGCTGCTTTGCATTGAAGACCGGGGCGCTATTGAAAGCGCTTGAAAAGCGGCGTTGTTCGGCGCGGGTGCGCGCCGCGGCCGGCGCGGTATATTAGAGCGGGGCGGCGGCGGGCAGCAGCGGCGGCGCCTCCTCCTCCTCCCCTTCTGGCCCTCCCCGTCCCGGAGCGAGCGGCGGCAGCGGCGGCCTGCAGGCAGGCAGCGCGGCGGCGGCGGCGGCATGCGTGCGCCCCGGCGGGCAGCCGCGGCGGCGTGCTCTCTCGTCCTCCTCCTGGCCCTTCTGGGGCTGTGGGCAAAGGTACGTACCTGGGCACCGTGAGTCCTGCCGGGCTGCAGCCTCTCGCGGCAGGGGAGGGAGGGAAGGAATCAGGGAACCAGCGAGCCGGAGCTGGGCTTTCGAGTCGGTAATTTTAGTTCTTTTTCTGCGAAATGGGTCTCCCGCAGTGATAGGGGTCGTTGGTTTAAAAAAGTCCTCGAAGCGGTGCTCAGGGCTCTTTTGCAAAGCCCCCCGACAGACAGAGTGGAGTTTTTGCTAGTAACTTTCCTGCGGTGATAGTAAACGCAGAGGTCCTTCTTGCAGGAAGACTTAATTCCCTGGGAATATAGAATGTTATTATTGCAAACCGTTTTCTTTCCCCCTGAAATTACTTTTTTCATTTTTCCTTTTTTTATTTTTTAAAATTTTTTTTCCTAACTAGGACCAGTAACAGTACTCTTGAGCTGACTAATGAGCAAGCTTTGACTTCAGCTGGGCAGCCTTGAGCAGGGAGACTATTTTTCCCGTCTCAGCTGCAGCTCGGAGAAGGCAGAGAGTTTGCATTTCCAGGGTGCTTTAGCTACATCGTTTTGTTGGGTTTACTTTTATTCACTCTTGCTTTGGTTTAGGCTTATTTCTGAACGATTTAGAAGCCTTCCTCACATACGCATTGGTTTCTTTTGGAGTTGGTACTTCACGTTCTTATTTAGCATTAATGGTATCGTTTGGTTGGGATGATTTATGAGCTTTTCTTGTGCATGTCTAACAGAGAAAAGTTTGGAGTGGATGTTTGTTTTTTTTTTTTTTAAATTGTGCTCTCGTTGAGAACACACTTAAAATTCTGTCTGCGGAGTTATAGATTGCATTCGGGAAAAAAGTAAAGTAACTTTCTTTTTTGTTGTTGGTTTGTTTTATTATTGTTGTTGTTTTGGGTTTTTTGTTTGTTTGTTTTTGTTTTTATTTCCTCCTCATTATTTCTTGGAATTAACAGGTGACTTCAGCATCAGGGCAGTTCGAGTTGGAGATCTTATCCATGCAAAACGTGAATGGTGAACTGCAAAATGGAAATTGCTGTGATGGCACCCGAAACCCAGGAGATAAAAAATGCACCAGAGATGAGTGTGATACCTACTTTAAAATTTGTCTGAAGGAGTATCAATCACGGGTCACTGCTGGCGGTCCTTGCAGCTTTGGATCCAAATCTACTCCTGTCATCGGAGGAAATACCTTCAATTTAAAGTACAACCGGAATAATGAAAAGAACCGGATTGTTATCCCTTTCAGCTTCGCCTGGCCGGTAAGTGTGTGGCCTGCTCTGGTTCTGCCTCTGCTAGATGATCCTGTTTCAGATGGCCATAGTGAGCTGAGCTCGAACTCCTTGCACAGGGGGAGAGGGATGAGGACTGGGAAGGGAGGAGGCATCTTGGCAAGGGCACCGGGAATCCGCAGCACAGAAATGAGTAAAATGTGGTGGTGTTTTTGTTCCCTGGGGCTCACAATGCATAGCCTGTTAAATTTGAAAGTCAGATGTGCAGTGAGGGGGATCTAAATGGGTCCGGGAAGCAAACCGAGTATCTCTGCACTTCACAGCATGAATAAGTCTCTTGAGACTTTGAAGGTCAGAAGTTCATTATTTTTTTTTTTTACTTTTTTTTTTCCTAACCAATGAAGTCTTGGATTTAAGCCGAAAGAGAGTGAGTTAAGGGCTGTAGAGGGATCCCGTGTGAAAAGTGTGTGTCATAGCTGGCCTTATTCCCTGGAGCATATTTGAGAAGGCTTCCTGCTTCTCCCAAGGGGAAATCTCACTGCACTGCTTAGTCTTGATGGGAGCTGCTGTTGCTGCTCTTCATGAACTGGTTGCCAGCCTCCCTGGGAAGCTTGCTGTATTTTGAGGTACTTGCGGACTCTAGAAGCTAAAGACTGAGAAAAGCCTGGCCTTAGGTTTTGGTCCATTTCAGCTGTCTTCCCACAGCACACTTTTTCCTGTCTGGTTGCCTCTTTGGTCCATAGATTCTCGCTTCCTTCTAGTTGTGAGCAAAACTCAAGGGAGGTGGGGCTCTTTGCCAGGCACTTTCCCAGCATTGACAGCTCTAGCAAATACAGGTCAGCTGTGTAGACCAGTGAGATGGAGGATGATTGACCCCTCCACTAGCTGAAGCCTGCTTCATTGTTGATCATGTAAAGAACCCTGGCGTAAACTTTAGTGCTGCTTGTTTCTTTTGGAGTGCTTAGAAGGGCTGAAATTTTGATGTAGTCAGTTCTGTAGAGGGGAGTGCTCACTGCACACAAACTGAGTCCCATCTTTCCAAAATGACCATCACCCAGGACAGACCCACAGGTGCAGGCTCCAGGGCCATAGGGTTTCTGGACTCACAAGGCTGCTGTGGCCTTGGATGGCAGGAGCTGCATTGTGCCTGCAGTGTTTTTGTGCATGGAGTGCTCCGTGCAGGCAAGAAAAAACTGAGGGTAAGTCAGCTGGGGGGCTCTTATGCACACACAACACCCTGTCTTTTGAGGTGGCTCTCTGGGATGCTGTGGTATGAAAGCTGAAAACTCCCAAATTTATGCAAAACTTATGTTTAGAGATCACCTAGGAAACAAAGCTGTTTTTCTCCCACTCCCCTCCCATTCTCCAAAGGTGCTGAAGCAGACAATTTCCCACCGACTGCCTTAGGATATGTCAATGCTCAGCAGTTTTGAAAATCCAGTCATCCTAACCTAGATGCCTTAGGTCATTTTTGTGAAGGGAGGAGGGCTCTTACGTGCATGCAGGGGAGGGGTGAATCTTGTTTCCTAACTTCTGTCATTATTGCGGCTGGCAAGGTGGAAGCATGCTGGTGACTTTCTATTCCCCCCTAAGCTCAGCCTTCCTTTTTTTTTTTTTTTTTTTTTTTTTTTTTGCGAGTGGGATATGTGGGAAGCCTGCCTCAGAAAGCATTCCTTCACCAGTTGTAGTGTAGACACCCACTTTGTAGTCCTATGGCCAAGTGCTGCAGGCAGCCATGTGTTGTTGAAGTGTCCTGTGCTGCCTCCTACCTGCCTCCTCTGTCAGTTGTGACTTCTGGAGTACTGAGGGCTGGAGAGGCTCAAGGGTGAAATCAAGTCTGCATTTTCAAGGAGATAGTATTACAAAGTACAATAGCAGAGCTAACAAAAGTATTCTCTGTTGCAAGTACAAGTCCTTCCTTTCTTTCTTTCTCTTTTTTTCTAACATGAAATGAGATAAAACTGTTATCAAATATGCCATCAAAGGGATAAAGGGCTTTGTAAAAATCTGAGGTATTTGAAGCTCTGCCAATTGCTGCAGCACTTGTGACTTGTGTGGCACATTTTTGACTTTTTTCAGAAAAGGCAGGTTCATCAGGTTTGTGGGTTATTTGTTTTTTGTTTTTGTTTTTTTAAACTAACTAGCCCCCTACCCTGCTCCAAATAATTTGAGTGCCTTGAATCTGAAGATATGTGTATGTATAGAAAAATGTGAAAACTCTTCATGTTCCTTCTAACAACCTCCTTCTTAGAGTTTGGAAGGGAAATCCTTACATAGGGGGGGTGTGGACCGTGTGAGAAGTTTCTTAAGCTTGCCTGCATCTTAGTGAAAGAAACGCTTCTATTGTCCTGCTGAATCTAATTGAGCACTGGAATCCTAGAGCAGCAGCAGCAAAACTCCACTGCAGCCTTTGAAATGTGTAGAACAGAACAACTTCAGACACTCTGGTCCTTAAGATTGGAATTTTTGAAATCAGCTCTTGCATATTCCCATGCAGAAGTGCACTTTTTGAGTGATTGTCTGTTTTGGTGATAGTCTGTTTGCAATTATCAAGCCTGCCTCCCAGCTTTAATTTCCATAGTACACAGCTTTTATGCTAGTGCTAGCCAACCTGAATTTCAAATGTCATTTGAACAAAAGAATACCTAATGTGGCAAAGCTCTTACTTGGAGTAAAATTTTACACAAATAATTTTAGGCGTTTTAGAAGCTCTAAGGATAGAGTAGTAAACTTAGTTAACTCAAATCTGATGCTGAAATTTCAGAGCTTAAAATGTTTTTAGATGAGTGAATACTGTTGGCTTTACTAAAAGCTTGAAAGTAGCATTGCAATTTCCAAATTGCTAACCATGAGAGTTGTCTTTGAATGCATCCAACTGAAAATTGCAGTAAAGGTAATAGGACCTAGACAAAAAATTCATGCTTATGTCTGAATGTATGTTTGTGTTCTGTTGTCTGAGGGAGGCTTTTCTTGGATGTTCCATCTTGAATAACATTAAGAAGTCATGTTGCCTTGACTACTTCAAAAAAAAGACTAAAAATCTCTTCCTGTGTCAAGCTGACCCCTTACACTGTTTGTGAAAAATAGTAATATTGCATTAGAGGCTTTCATTCATCATGCAAGGAAGGAAGAAAAGAGAATGGTATGCTTTAAACATATTTTTAGACTTGGCTTGTAGTTGTAATGCAGACTGGAAGTGTCGGAGTCTTATTAATAACTTATGTGGTTTGCTCTTGTCAGATTTGATATGTATGCTGGTGGGCCATAAATTAATTTAAGTGATGGGAGGTTTAAGTAAGTTGCTAAGAGACAGGGCAGCAGACCTGCATAAAGGATCTGGAGTGCATCAGAAAGCTGCCCTTGCAGTAGCCAGCAATTCTTCAGTAGATTGGAAGAAAAATAATGATGATGAGTAAGAAAAAATAGCAACCAACATGTAGCCCTGATTCTTGCATTCATTTTGAGACTAGTGACTTTCTTGATGGGCAGACTTGGTCTATGAAGCCATATAGACAAGTATGGAACAAAGGAATTATCATGTTCCACTTGTCAAAGTCTGTTTCAAATTTCATTCCATGGTAGACACATGCTCTTCTCTAACATAAATCAAATCTCTCGCCTTTCTTGAAGAATACAAAGTGTGACGTGTGCTGTACCTTAAGGGAGCTGTGCATGAATTAACTAAGCACTAAACTTTGGTTTTATGTAAAGATCTTTTTGGGGGTTTGGCAAGACTGTGAATAAGAAAGAGGTCAAACTTGGCAAGTCCTTTGGTATGCCTAGCTCCAATTTCAAATGGCTTGTTAATCCTGAATTATGATGCTTATAATTATTTAATATTGGGCCAATTGCACCAACACACTAGGAAACTACTGAGGTGGAAAAAACCCTTCTAGACTCTGAATGACTTTAGCATAAAAAACAATTAAAAAGGGGTTTGAACATTTATTATTTCAACCTTACTCTAAAAAATAAAATAGCCTTTCCCATTTTTAATGAAAAATCTTACTGCTGCTGATTCCTGAAGACACAAAGCATGTTTTCTGAGTAGGCATTGTTTTTTCTGGCTAGAAGAGATAATGAAAGAGCTTTAATGTTTTTTTTTAAGCTTAATGAACTTTTTTTCCTCTGTCAAGACAGAGGAAGGCTTCCAAGACAAAAGAGGCTTCCAAAATACTAATCTACAGCTTCTATTAAAGTATATATTAAAGCCTTTTGAATATGAGAAAAAATACAACTTAATTTGATTTTTTTTTTCTTAAAAAAACCCCAACCAAACCAACAAACAACACACAGTAGGTTACAGCCACAAACTAAAGCTTGTTTTTAGACTTTGTTTTTTTCCTCTTCCTGGTATCTTTTTGAAAGCTTGTAGAGCAAATGCTAGAGGTTGTTCAAGCTTTTCTTAAAGAATGCCTGGTAAATCATCTTGTAGCATGAGCAGATCTGAAGAAATTTATATAACAAAATACATATTAATCAAATCCAAATTGCATCATTTATTGTTGACTAGAAGCTAAATAATATATCTTTAGCACTCAAAGTGCTGAAGGATTACTATTCAAAATGGAGCTCAGAGTATTAAGTGACATCTGAAGCATAATTAGCATCTATAAGGCTGTTTTTTCCCAGCACTGCAGAGTAGTTATGCATTCATTCAGAGGTTATGGACTTCTTACATATTCTTAAGAGTTATTTGTGTTCTAGTCAGTTCAGAGTTTCATCATCTTCAGAAATCCATTTGACAATATTATTAAAAATAAATCCTCATCCTGCCTGCTCCCTGAATTTTTTCAGTTATAAGGCTAAGTTCCAGTTATAAAGCTTGCTCCAGTTTACCTTCAGTGGCAGCTGGATTGGGCCTGGCATTGGAGCTGGTTCCTAAACTTGCCCAGACTAGATGCACCCAGCCCTGTTGGCTTGTCTTTGTGCTGGAAGTCTCCATGTCTGAAAATTAATTGCATAAAATTGAAGCTCTATGCTTAAAATTCTAGTTATATCAAGGAAACTTGCCACCTCATTGCAGGCTGAAGTAGAAGTGAACTAGTTCTGAAACTGGTAAAGTTGGGCCTTAGCTATTTGAGTGAGATGATGTGCCATACAAGAAATTTGTGCTCATATATGGCACTTACTCCATTTTCAGTTCTTAAGTGTGATGCCCTGCAGTTCATGCAAAAACCTTACCCTGCAATTTTTGGAAGTATTTCTGTGTTGGTAATACTGCAGCCAGGATTGGTTTTGAAAATTCAGACTAACTTCATTTTCCATTTCTGCTGATAGATGCAAGTTTTTAGTGTTAATTGACACAGTTCTGATAATTTTAGCTGGCAATCTGAATACCCAAACATGGGGAAAGATGTCAAAACTAGGAGCTGTTGTTTTCATTTCTTGTTAGTCTGTGGAGCTCTGTGGTCGCTGTTGTGCAACATAAATTGCACTCATTTTTGTAGTATTCAGAGGAAACTGTAAAATGTGGATAAAAGTAGTTAAAGCAGTTTGTAAATAGTCAAACATCCAGACTCCTTTTACCAGCTCAACCCAGTTCTTATGAACTTAGGTAAATAAGTAGAAAGGCTTCTTGTTCAGACTTGCTCTATGTGAACCTGACTGTTTTGCTTGGCTGGCTACTAGGTATTCTCTCTATTAACCTTGCCACCCTTTTGTAACTGGTGCATTTAATTATCATTGGGATGCTTTAAACAGGTAGGGGGACTGATAAGAGCAGGTAATCTCCTTGTTGAGGAAGGTTGAAAGCAACCATTGACATCTTGGCCTACCTACTTGTCTTTGACAAGTGGGGGATCCGTGAGAAAATAACTCTGTAACAAGATAAGGCACTGATTAAAATGCTGTTGTCATACGATGCATTCTGCTAGCTGAGGTAACTTAAAATCATTAGCTCAAAAAGAAAGAAAAAAAAAAAAAGAAAAAAAAGAGGTGCTATACTTATATATAAAAATATATATAATTTTTTTTTAAGGCAGGGAGGACCCCAAGTCTCCCCTGCTCTGTCCCAGTAGATTGTTCAGTTAATGCATGCTGGTTTTATGATAGGAATACATTGTAGTCCGGCCACCCAGACAGAGGCATTGACTGCTAATATTAACCAAGAACAATAGTGTGGCCATACTGACTGCAGTGAGGATTACAGAACATAATGGGGCCTATCCAAAAATAATGCTAATACAGGACAAGCAACAGGAAGCAGCAGTAGACTCAGCATTGCTCGGCTCCCAGACAAACTGTGGACTTACTTCACACAATAGCAACTTCAGCACATTATGTATTCACAGGATACTCATTATTCCAGCAGGCTTGCCAGATCAGAGATCAGCCTGGTTTACTGGATGCTTAAGCGTATGCATAGTTTGGATAGCGGTACTTTTGTGTCCTTCATCATTTGGCAGGAGGGTGGTGACTATCGTGGAGAAGGTCTTGACTTCAGTTACTGGCTTGGTTTGTGCCAAGGCAGAATGGGGGGAAAGTCTCTCATGAAGGCTGCTAATATGGTGAAATTTGTTTTTATGTCTTCTCATTTATGTGGCAATGAAGTGTTTACTGGCACTAACAGCAATGAAGAAACTACGCAAAATGAAGACTAAAGGAACAGTGCCCTGTTTTCATGTGCGTATATTCTGATGAGGCTCTTGGCTGCGCTGCCTGCTTGAGGTTCATCTTAGCTTTTGGCCATGTACTCTGAGGCATGAGATTGTTACAGCTTAGACTGTTTATATATGCAGGGCTGAGAGAGTAACAGCTTTATGGGGTGTTGCCATATCCTTTTGTAAGCTGGCCCAAAGATGAGCTTCCTGATGAAGTTGCATTTGACAGCAGGTTAGGAGGGTTAGGTTCTTCCCTTCTTTTCTTAAGTATGTCTGTATCTCCTCTGAATGAGGAACCAGTTAGTTGTCTTCATCAATTCTGAAGGAATATTCTATTGTAGAAGTTGCCTGGCTGACCATGGCATGACATTGTCATGTGGCAACAGAAGTACCGAAGTGAGAGACTTGCTGATGTTTAAAGAAAGTGGTTTTGTGACTAGCCTTTAACTCTGCCCAGAGATGTCATTTTTCCTGGCCTTTGAACAGTTTGAAATACCCCTTGGCTTATGTTTTTACCCTGTTCCAGCTGAAGGGAAGAGGGATTGCTTGGAGGTCTTGGCAATTTTCTGTGACAGCATGCCAGTCTCCCAGCCTTTTCCCCTGGTACTTTAGGCAGGGTGCAAGCAGCATTCTCAAACTGGTCTTCACAGCTCTGTGTGGCTGGTGGAGCATAAGGACAACATTGCTGGGCTTAACCTGCTCTCCTTGTTTGGCAGAGGAGGAGCAGGCACATCATTCAGAATGCAAACTTCCCACTGCATTTGTCTAGTCATGGTTTCACATGCTCAGCAAAGCTCTTGCATGGTTTAACCACAGGGGCAGGAGGAAAAGAAGTTTGTCTAGTTGCAACCTCTTTTAAAAAGGAGGCAGTCCTTTCACTAATGAGCCTGATGTTTTAATCTTGCTCTGTCCCACTGACTTTCAGAATGCCTTTAGAAGCCAGTGTACAAAAAACGCCTCTTTGGGGTGGATGAAGGTAATCAAGCAGAGAGCTTTAAACACCTGCTTACCTGTAGCTGCTAGTATTTAATTTAAATAACTGGAAGAGATATTGCATTGCCCTTTCAGACCCTTAAAAGGAACAGTTTCTGGTGGGTTTTGGGGTCTTGAGTTATATTATCAATGGATCAAGATAAAATTGTGGTGTCTTGAGGAAAGTAAGTCTTGCACATCATGCTTGCTTTGTTTTTGGGATTGTGAACTTAGATTTTTCCACATCTTATAGCTTAACTCATGGGAGTTTTGCTTAGATTTGACCATGCTGCCTTTCAGTCATTTCGGCAGATTTGGCTGTGAATGTTCTGCAAAGTGTGCTGGCTTGCTGTTCCTTTCAAGCAGCCTTTCCTCTCAAGCCAGAATCCTAGCCTTCTGGTCAAGCTCAGGTTTACAGTGGCTGATTGGGTGTGACTCTGGAGAGTTCACTGCTGCCTTGTTGCCTAGGACATTGCTTTGATGGAATAAGGTGCATAATGTGGAATTCTTGTCTGGTTATATATATTTATTCAAAGATGGGCAGAGGTCATCTATGGGCATGGGAAAACTTAAACCTCCATTCTGTAAGTAGTCATTCCTGAGATATCTGAATTGTTGATCTATGGAGTGGGGATGATATGCACTTAAAAAAAAATCTCAGTAGTGCAGTCTTTGCACTGAACTGTTTTGTGGGGGGTTTTGTTTGTTTTGGTTTTCTTAGCTGTTTTTTGGTGGTGTTTTTGGTTGGGTTTTTTTGTTTTTTGTTTTTCGAGGGGGGGGGGGAGGGGGGGGGGAAGGGGAGAATTGGCTAGGGGTATGTAGTAGTTGGATTGTTGAGGGAGGCTTGCCACTGTTGTAGGGCTGCGGGTGTCCGTGTGTCTTTTGTTTAGAAGTGTCCCATCTTTAACACAAAGACTTGTCTGTCTTTGTCCAGTGTGGAGAGGGACAGAGCCAAGAGATTAAACTGCCATTCTTTGTATCATCTCTTTTCAGGACCAGAGATTCTTCATTTAAAATATTCAGATGGGGTGAGAGAGGGCACATGGAAACAAGGGAATGGCTAGGATAGGTCTATTCCCCCTGCATTTTGTTTCCATGCAGCTAAGCAGAAGCGCCTCTTCTCTTTAAACAAACTCCTGTGTGGTGTTGGAAAGTGGTCACACAAGTATCTAGCAACAGTAGCACTTAAAGCTGGGATTCAACCTTTCCTTTCCTTAAGGGCTAGGTGTGTTGGTAAACAGTCCTGAGAACCAACCGGGAACTGTTGCTATGAGTTTAGACAAAATATCTTCCAAAACAATTATGCAAGGCCGAAAGGAAAACATCTTTAACTTCATTGGGAGTAGTGCTGGTTGCCATAATTCATTCTCTGTATCTTTTTTTTTTTTTTTTTTTTTTTTTTTTTTTTTTTTTTTTTTTTCCAAGCTTGCAGTTACATGTTGTGCTTCCCAATGCTGTTAATTAAACTAGTTAGGAAGCTCCCAAGATAGTGCAAGCTATATCTGTAATACGGCTCAGGAGTTTTATTCTGCTTTTCTTTGTTTGTTTTTTACCTCTGACTTGTGTAAGGACTCCTTAAATCTGCTTTAAACCCTGTTAAATTATCATGCTGTGTTTTATTTAAAAGTTTCTTTCAAGCTGAGACACTTGGTTTGGAATAGTAAAAAATAATATGTAACTTTTATGAAACAGTAACCAAAAATGGTTTGGGCCAATGGAGCCTCTGCATAGAAGGTTGGGTGTGTGTCTCGGCCTGTCCAGCTTTGCTTACTTTTTGAAGCATTTTCCCACAGTTATCAGTGAACGAAATGGAATCCTAGTCTGCTTTGAATATGAAACATATTTAGGCTTTATTCCAAGCTGGTGTCTATCACAAACTAGGTTTTCATTCAGAGGCTGCATGCTGTGTCCAGTCGTGAGAAAACAGTCTGCTTCAACTTTTCTTTTTTTTTTTTTTTAATTATTTTCTTTTTTCTCCTGTCTTAAGGAATTTGAGATCTGCCTTGCACTTGCACCCTGTAGCAGCTTACTCTTAGAACTGTATTTTGTTTTCTGTTACTGAAAAGGTGTTAAACACTGCAGGCCACAAATGAGCAGAGCAGTCTGTGACTGAGCACAGATAAAATGAAGAAGAAATAAACCTTATGATATACATCTTCTATGGGAAAACATCAAAACTCTTTGTGAAAACTTCTTATTCATTCTATTTTTGTTCTCTTCCCCAGAAAGATGTTACATTTACTACTTCATTTATACTTAGTTTGGAACATTTTACTTTTAATCTTCTTATTTTTTCCTGGCTTTTTTCTTTTGGTATGTGTGCTTTGGTTTTGAATCATTCTGTACGTTGGGATATGGTTAGCTAAATGACAATTTTGAAAGATTCAGCTTGGATAATAATAGAGCTGAGCTGGGGAGATGTTTTAATGGCTCTTGTTCTCAATTTAGGATTGGAGATAAAGGTGGCTTAGATGTAATAGCTGGCATCTTTCCAACCCATGGAGTCACTTCAGTTAGTTTATGCTTATGATTATTATTACTGGAGTGCTAGAGAGCTCATTGGCAGATTAGTGCGTCTGTAAATGTGACACGGGGTGGATAGTGCATCTTCCCTTTCCCCTCTCTTCCCAATAGTCTGGTCTTAGCCTTTGTTTTACAGTGCTGCTTTCTCACCCCTCCCCCTTCCCATACCCATCAGTTCTTCCCTCAGTTACCTGATACTTGTGGGATCCGTGATGGCCCTCATGCAGACAAAGCTTTCAAAGGGGGTGCTGAAAAGCAAAGTCCCTGGAGATCGTGCTGTCGAGGCAGAGCACAGTAATCTTAGCAACACTTCATGCTTTCAGGGTGATTGGGGGAAGGGACAGCATGACTACTTCTCTGTAACTAAAATTCTTTTGAAGCAGTTTCTGAGGATGGGAGGCTGGGGTTTTGGGGGGGTGTATTTTTTGGTTTTTGTTTGTTTTGGTTTGGGGTTTTTTGTTTGTTTTTTCGTTGGGTTTTGGTTTTGTATTTTTTGTTATGCTGCTGTGCTAGTCTGGCGTTTTTCTGTCTTCCATGTACATTTCTTGAACACATACTTCGTTGTGGCTGCAGCATAGTGTCAAGGTGGTATTTCTGGTTAAGTACATAAGATGCATTAAGGATGACAAAGATGAGCTCTCCAAGGTGAAAGGTCTTCTAAGTTGGTCTGGATAAGGTAGCTTATGGGGTTTCAAGAAGATAATGTTTGTCTCAAGTATAATCTATTACCTATTTATGTTTTCAAGTATTCCATTTTAAGGCAGAGAGCAGTTTTTTTCTTTTTAATAAAAATTGTTTGGTTTTTTTCCGTAGTCATCTGTGGCTATAAAACTAACTCTTATTGCTCTTTTGCAGAGATCCTACACGTTGCTTGTTGAGGCATGGGATTACAATGATAACTCCACTAGTAAGTATTCATTCTGCTCATTTACTTAGTTCAGGGACTTTGATTTCTTGTCCTTTGCAAGCATTTGGTGTTCCTTTGCTTACTGTGAAGCAGGGCATGAGAGAGGGAAAAGCTCTCCCCAAAACAAGGGGAGAGCTGCTCTGCAAGAGCTTGTCTCCCTCACTTTGCCTGTAGAGGGTAACTCCCTCACCTAGATACCAACGTTTTGATGCCTAAAAATAGATGCTGTTAATTCCTTCTTTCTCTTAAGGGAGAACAAAAGCCAAGGGCTTTCTTCAGACTTTTTTTGTTTGGATTTTTTAAACTTAATGATACTCAGAAGGCCAAGTCTGTTGACTTGGTAACTTTCTACAAATGATCTGTTTCTCAAAACTGAACATGCTGCTTAAAAAAAAAAGAAACAAAGTTAAAAAAAATCTTCAGAAGTCTTGGTAGAGGCACCTATCTAAGGACTGTAGATAGGAAACAGGAGTGACTCCTAGGTCATTGTTGGGAGCTGGATGTCTAGAGATTTATATTTATGAGCTTAAAAATATTTACCAGACACCACCTGGGGTGCGCTGGCTGGAAATCAGGGGTGGGAATCTTTCCCCTGGAATGTTTTTGGTTGGTTTTAGAAACTTTCTGCTGAGCTTTTCCTGTTGGGTGCAAGAAACTGCATGGAGTCTCTTGGCATATGAGCTGTTCTACTTATTGCCTACTGTTACTGAAGCAGGTGGGCAAAATCAGCTCTATTCTCAGTGTAAGGCTTTAATAGTGTGTGGTGAAAGCCACAGGAGAAAGTATGAATCTGAACTCTTAAACCTTTTGTTGACACAACAAGCCTTTTCCTTCAGCAAGGAAGCAGCAGCCCTGTGGCCCATCTTAAACAAATCTTAAAACAGCTCCTTGTAGGCTGCTTTGGAATGCCAGGTGAAAGCCGCACAGTAATGAAATGGACTTCGTGCCTCACAAAATTAATGCCTTGCAGAAGTGTGAACGCTGCTGTGGTGTTAGGTTTTAAATGGTGAAGAGTAAACTGCTTCAGAAAGGCCTTTGAGGCTGGGAACCTTTCTGCACAGATCTGCTCTTTAATTTGGTTTTAAAATGTGCAGGGGATGTCCTGTTAGTTTCTAGAACCGTTGTCAATTGCAGATGATTCATCTGATCTCTCAGGTACAGCCACGGTTTCCTTTACAACTGACCACATTCCACACTGTGGCAGTACCTGTGATTTCAAGCCCTACCACAGCACAGCTATGGAGAGGTGGCTGGGAAACATATTGGCTCTTTGACTATGGAGGAGCAGAAAATAGATTGCTACAGTAGCAGAGTTGTATTAAAAATGGAGGATGCTAGAATTCAAAGTGAAAGCCTTGTTTACAGTAGGATTTGAGAGTTTTTTTCAGACTGGGTCTCTGCCACTTTTACTATTATTAGAGCTCATCTTTTTTCATGAAACAACTCTATTCCCAAAGCTACACAATGTACCCTTTCTTTGCTTTCATGTTCTGGATGTACAATTGTCTTCAGACAGACAAAATTGCCTTATTTCTCAGCAGTGCATTTGACCAAGTGCAGACATGTTCTTACATTT